>NW_022147423.1:322355-590242 GCF_002938485.1 Sitophilus oryzae
GTAGTTGGCAATATCTGCCGGTGGTTCTCAAAATGTTGCGATTATTTTTTTAAATTTTCAAAGTTAAATAACTCAGTTATTTTCAATTTATTTTAAAAATGGTAAAGAGAAAATATGTTTATTTTGACCAGATCTACCACCTCTTAAAATATCTGCACTCATTTCTGGGACACCCTGTATATTATTTAGAGCACGCACCCGAACAAACCTTAGTTACCAGAGTCATCAAGGGTAAACAGTTACTCTACCTACTAATCTATCTGTAAGATTAGTCAGACGACTAGACCTGAATAAAAAAAAATAGCATACCCAGAATATATGCTACCTTCACAGAAGAAACCTGAGTACAAGACAGGAAGCAAATAACTGACACCAACATTGGAGATGTACATTGGACAACATTGGACATGTCACAACCTAACACCTTTAGGGCCGGTGTGTGGGGAGCTCCCTCTTTACTCTACCCAGAGGTCCTACAACGAAAAACCCATCTTTGCCTAACCTCAGTCTCCGACTCGAAACCACCCGCAGCATTACTTCATGACAGAAGGGGGTCTTATGCATGCATCATATGTACCGTTCTGCCAACGCTCTTCCTGAAATTTGGTCCTCCTATGATAACTCGCATTTCGGCAACCGCTATGTCCTTCTCTTGGTCTTCATCCATAAGTTGTCCAGCCTGTAGGTGTCTCAAACCCTATCTGGTGTACCATAGGCATGACACCAGCCAATGTCAGTACTGCCGTTGTCAGCGCAGTGCATTAGGCGCTCGTAATAGGTAAGGCCAGTCTCGTAATCATAGATTGTAACATATTGTCATAGTGTTTATATATTTGAAAAAAAATCAAAACTTTTCATGTTTTTTTTCGCGAAAAAAAACTCATAGGCGTGTTTCTGGGGTCGAAATATACTACCACTAAAAATATTTGCACTTATTTAAGACTCACCCTGTATATATGTACATCTACTTACTATAGAAAAAAGACGACGTCAAGTACGGCTAGAGAGTGACAATTGATGATAATTTTGGGGAGATCAAACCCTAGACGTCATTAGGTGTAGTTTAAAATTCGAGGAAAAATATTTTTTTGGAAATAGATTTGTGTGTCTGAAAACGTTCTATCCTTTTTTAATACTTCTACACTGAGAGTTAAGTTTTGTCAAGTGGTATTCCAATTTTTAGTAAATGGCGTCTAGAGAGTGACCTCGCCAAAATTATCATCGATTGTCATTCCGCAACCGTCTGTGACGCCGTTTTTTTTCTCGATCATACGGTATAATATAAAATATCCAATCCAACATTAGATGTATTACTGAAAAATTTAGTGATATATCTTTTTGTTTAGAGCTAGAAATAGTAAAAGTTTACAAATTATGACTTTTTTTCTCGTTTTTTATTACTTTTACTTTATTTTAAGATTCTCACAACCTTAAAAAATAAATCTATTAGATAAATCAACTAATTTATAATTACAAACAAAATTCCTAAACGATATAATTTCAGAGGAAATATTAGTAATCAGATTCAAACGGGATAGCAAATAATAATAATTATCGTTTGAATAGAGTAGAAGCGATTGTATCTCTCCCATAGCCTACAATTTCTTATTGTAAAAGCAAATAATTGTAATAAAAAGAAGATCCTGTACAAATAATACTTTCAAGTAATCATGTAATTGATTAAAATGGGAATACACCTAATGGATTAGTTTTATTTATATTTCATGCAATTTACCGTTGATACATTTTATTTAGTTTTATGTATAAAAACAATAGAAGAAGGTGTAACGACATTATACCGAGTTTTATGCTAATATGTATAGAATATTACCATCAAAAGAATATTCTTAATCAAATGCATAGTAAAGAAACAAAATAATGTATCTAATAATAAACAAAATAACTAAAAAATATTAGTGATTGCTATTATTGGACAAAAAAATAGTTACCAAGAAATACCTGTGAAACTGTTAAAAATTTAAAGACCTGGAAGTGCTTTTTCATTGTCTTCAAAACTACGACGTTCAAAATTTTCCTGTGTAGTCACATCTTGATAGCCATGTATCATTTGAATACGATTTCAATGATTTACCATGATTCTACATCATAAAGAAGAACGGAAAAGACGTATGTAGTATTAGCATTGTACGAATCTTACTTAAGTGTCGAGGGTAGTGATGGGAATACCGTTTAGCTTGAAATAGTTTAGCTTAAACAATAAAAAGTAACATAATTTGAATCATTATTCGAGATACCGACGCCATATGCTAAATTTCTGTATCTAGCTGTATGTTTTTATCTACGTATATTCCTTATTGGTGGAAAAGTTAGAAATAAAATGTTCATGTCAGATAATCAAAATAAAATCAGTCTTGCTTTATTCCCGTGTAGTAAAATGTAACTCTCTTTCTTTACAGTCTGCAAGCTAGGAAGCTACGAATGATAGAGTCATATAATAATTCTAATTGAGGAATATTTTTAATCAATTGATAGTAACTTTAGAAATTTCCTATTTTGCGGTCATATTTCTTCTTTGTTTTTCTTATTTTTGTAAAAGTGTTTATTTGTAACTATCTAATGTACCTAACATGTATTTATTATCAATCAAAAATGCCTAGTACCTAGACCTACCGAAAATCGCGGTCTCGAAAGTATCGTAAAGACTGTAACGGGGGCATCAACGCCAACAGCGGCCGATCAAAGCGCGACGCTACGTACTTACCAGTTCCAGTTACTACTGTTCGCGACTGACGAAAACTCGACACTACGAGCGTTCCAGCAGTCGCGCGACCACTGACACTGGACCATACTTTGGTACGTACCTTTCTTTGGTACGTCGCGGAATAGGTTAGTTATCGGTTTGCGTTACAAAAAAATAATAATGTCAAACCGCCTGCACCCATATATAGAAAAAAATCCTTCCAGAGTCGCAAACGGGTTTTCGTACCAACCGCGGCACCGTCGATTCCATATTTTCCATCCGTCAACTACAGGAAAAAGTAAAAGAGCAGCAGTCTAAACTTTATGTTGCATTCATCGATCTAACAAAAGCCTTCACTCTGAACAGAGATGCGCTTTGGGCAATTATGAAAAAGTTCGGAGTGCCCAACAAATTTCTTACAGTGTGTAAAAGCCTCCATAACAACAAGTCAAGAGTGTCACATCATGGATCACTGAGCGACCCATTCCTAACACATACAGGAGTTAGGCAGGAATGTGTCTTAGCGCCTCTCCTATTCAACATATTCATGGCAGCGCTCTCCATTATAGTGGACAGCAAACTGCAGGAGAGAGGATTGGGCATTAGATATGACGGCGGTCTGTTCAACATAATAAGACTTAGGGCAAAAACACGTACAAAATTTATCACAGAACTTCAGTACGCTGACGACTGCGCTCTAGTTGCAAACACGGTAAAACAATTACAAGAAATGTTGAACACATATACCTGGGCATACGAGGCTTTGGGCCTTAAGCTAAACATCGGCAAAACTAAAATCATGTGCACTCCCCCGGAAGATCAACATTGCTATAAAAATCGGAGAAGTACTATTGGAATATGTGGCGGAATTCAATTACCTTGGCAGTTTGATTTCGGAAAGGGCCAATATTGACTCTGAAATTCAGCACAGGATTAGTAGCGCATCAAGAGCATTCTGGAAATTAAAAGACAGGGTTTTCTACAATCATGACTTGAGTACAAAAACAAAACTTGCAGTGTACCGAGCAATTATAATCCCCACCATGTTATATGGAAGCGAAACCTGGGTACCGTACCGCAGACATATGGACGCATTAAACAATTTGCAACAGAGATACCTTAGACAACTCTTAAGAATAAAATGGTTCCATCATGTCTCAAACGTATCGGTCCTTGAAAAAGCTAACTGCGAGAGCATTTAAGTCATGATTAGAAAATCCCGCTTAAGATGGGCTGGCCACGTATGCAGAATGCAAGAAAACCGCATGCCAAAATCTCTGCTTTACAGTGAGCTTGTAGATGGTAAGAGGAGGCCAGGTGGACAACTGAAAAGGTACAAGGACATTTTCCACGAAAATTTAAAGGGAATTAACATGCAGAATGAGTGGGAAAAAGCAGCTCACAATAGAACTCAATGGAGAAGGGTTGTAAACTCAGTTAACAGCGGCAACCAAAAAGTAAAGAGGCAACAAAGCAATGAGATTTTTGAATGTCCGGAGTGCGGTAGGCAGATAACATCACGTATCGGGCTTTTCAGTCACAGAAAAGCTCATGAAAGAAAACGCCTTGCGCGACCATCTTCTTTATGTGTGTCGAATACTCGTCAGCGAGTAACGGCTGTATATATGTATATGTATATAGTTATAGGTTTGCGTTACAAGTTACATCCCTTCGCGACAGACAAAGCGGTCGAGATCGCGCGACGCTACGTACTTACCGGTTCCAGTTCCAGTTACTACTGTTCACAAACGACGAAACTGCGACTCTATAGGAGCGCGACGGCTGGAGCGAAACACGGCGCTATAAGAGCGATTATAAATAATTTATTTGCAAATTATAAATAATTTTTAATTTAGCAACAAGTTCCTGATTCGTTGTGGAGCGCGACACGACGTTAGAAGAAAATACCGCTCCAAAATCGCGTTACTCAAATACCGAAACATCACTAGTCGGCAGTGATCTTATTCTCTTAACTTTTTCGGCTTCTCCGCTTCTCGGCTTCTCGGCTATTGGTTCCAGATATTTCTAGTGATCAGGAACCTGTGTCCGTTTAGCGGAATTTTTTTGTCCATCGTAATATACTTAATAAATAAGAATCTTCGGATTGGCACGGGTTTTTTAATAAGATACTGTCTCATCAATGAACACACCTCAGTAGATTGAAACTAAGAAGCAACGGCGAATGAAGATTCTGTAGGGAAAATGAGGAAACACCAGAGTACCTCATCACTGAGTACGCCGCACAGTGATCTGGGGCTAGGTCATAAGTGGTCAAATCCGACATCCTGGTATCTTCCTTAACCGATGCTAATTAAACACGTAAATGACCCCAGAGATATGACTCATTATAAGTGAATTCCTATATTTTTTTAAGTTAAGAGGGTTACAAAGGGTTCATTTAGTATAATTTTGGATCGTAATCACCTTAAGCCTAAAGAAAGAAAGTAAAACAAATTATAACTAAGGCAAGAATTGTTCGTGGAAGAAACTAAAGACATCTACGTGTAGGGTAAGGACTGGGCTTTTAAGCAGTATCAAAAAAAATGGTAAGAGGGTTTTTGTTTTTACGCAAAATTGTTTTAATAAAATGTTAATTTAAAAGATGTTCTTGCTAGTTTCCAAAATTTATCTTTTAGAGTCCACCTTAGTCCAGCTAGCTAGTATATAAGTATCATACCCCAAACCAAATACTCCGAACCAATGGGCACCTACCCCAGTATCCTTCAGGCAGAAATTTACGCTATCGAAAGATGTGTACAATTTATCTTAGATAGGAACTATCGAAAACAGGAAATTGCCATCCTATCCGATAGTCATGCAGCACTAAACGCGCTCAACTCAGTAACCATCAGTTCGAAGTTGGTCAAAGAATGCCTAGAGAAGCTCAACAAGTTGGGCAAAGAAAATAAAGTCCTCCTACTCTGGGTGCCTGCTCACCAAGGGATAGAAGGCAATGAAAAGCAAATGATCTAGCTAGGAAAGGAGCGAACACTCCACTCAACTGGACCAGAACCGTTCTGTTTTCCAAGCGGAAACCAGCTGAAAGCGGAACTGAAGAATCTTGAAGACTCCAACCGCAACTTGAATGGGTGTCCTCCAACGGTCTAAGACACTCGAAAAAGTTCCTCAGAACCTACGACCGAGAAAAATCAAAGGTTTTCCTTGATTTAAGTAAAAACAATCTTCGGATTGTCACGGGGTTCCTAACAGGACACTGTCTCCTCAACGAACACCTCAGTAGGCTGAAGCTGAGAAACAACGGCGAATGCAGATTCTGTGGGGAATATGGGGAAACACCAGAACACCTCATCACTGAGTGCGCCGAGACGACGACGTGCCATGAACTTTGGTACGGCTGATGTCAAGGATGGAGAGCTGGCCTCTATGGAGCCGTCTCAGATACTGGCTTTTGTTAAAGCCTTAAGACTGTATGATGAGTTATAACTGGTTATAGCTCAAGAAAGGGGAACACACAATAGATCTTTAAGGTCGCGGTGACTAACTCCCCTCCTAAACATTCTACATTCTATATCATACCCCAAGTCTTACTAAGTAAATCTAAATTATATATTTACCCGCCATGACCCGCCCATGAGGACAACAGAGATAAACTCTGTATAACGAATGTTGTCCGATACGTTATTAAGGAACCAAGCATTTTTTACGGGATTTGCTGGTGAAAATTATATTTTCACCTCGAATCGTTTTAACTTATATCTTAAGTTGAATATACAGGGTGCTACAAATTCGAGGTACGAGCATTGTTATCTCGGTAATCGTAATAGATATGAACATGATTAAATTGGGGCAAAGTTGCGCTTTAGGATGTTCACCAAGATGCAATCAAAAAAGCTTAGTTTTTTGGAAAAAACGGATTTTTTTTTGAAATTCAATAATAAAAAAAATCGTATTTTTTTCGTATTCTTAAAATCTCTTTATTATGACCAAAATGACTTTTGACCGCTTTCTGACCCAGCCAGATCACTGTGCGCCGCGCCGATTTGAAAAGTATTGGTGCCATAAACTTTGGTACGACTGATATCGGAGATGCAGGAACTAAACTCTATAAAACCGTCTAAGGTACTAGCTTTTGTCAAAGCCATGAGACTTCACAATGAGTTACAACTCAAGAAAGAGGGACATAATAAATCTATAAAGTCGCGGTGATTAACTTTCCCGCTCCCAAACAATCTACAAACATACTTAATAGAGCTATAACTATTTTCAATTCTTAGTGATGTATTACAATTATTAATTAACTAGTATTTTTAGCAAAATAATAATCAAGATTCGATTTATTTTGCGCTAATGTATAAAAGAACCTGCTTTTTATTTCGTCGCACAAAGAAACAACCAGCTCTTAAAGAACCAAAGACCGCGATTCTGGCGGGTTCTGTTCTTGAAGGTCCATTGTTCGGGACGGCTGCCCCGAGTACCTGCTGCATCCGCGGTACCCCAACGGATAACATACGTACGAGCTACGAGCTATTCGTTCTATTACCTGCGCCATACATACGTAGGTTCACATCCCCACGTCTAGTCTCTGAATTTGAGGCTAGAAGCCCGCTCCCATTCGCATAAATACGAACGTCGTATAACACTAATATACATACAGTGTGACCCACTCAAGACCGGGCACCCTCCATAAAATCTGTGTTTATAGTCCGATTTTGATGATTTTTTTTTTCAAATATAAAGTTTCAAAAAATGTACTTTAGGGCTCAATGTCATGTTATTTCACAAAAAACAAGGCCTACTTAATAAAGTTTTTGTGGTGAAAAATTTGACAAAAATCATATTAGCGATTTTTTCAAAAAATTTGAGTACACCCCTACATTCGGCATCCCCCAAAACAGTTCTGTACCAAATTTCGTTTAAAAATATTAATTATTAATAATTCTGCAGTTAAATTAAATAATTCCCTATTTTTGCCAATTTAACGATGAGTTATCACGTAACCCTTGAAAAAACAATCCACGACAACGAGTTTTATTACAAACAATGATAAAAAAATACTACAAGCAACACAATAACCGAATAATAAGTTAAACATATTCAAATAATTCTAGTTGCTTCTACCAGCCCTCCATTCAGTTCAATACATTTGTCGCATCTTTTTCTTAGATTAACAGTTACATTCCTAAGCTGCTGTGGTGTAATATTTGCAGAAGCCTCTGTAATTCTAATACGTAATTCATCTACAGATTGAGGTCTAGACTTGTAAACTTGTTGCTTTAAGAAACCCCAAAGAAAGAAATCAAGGGGTGTTAGGTCCGGGGATCTCGGTGGCCACTCAATTAGCGGGCTATTTCGACCTATCCACTTATTTTCAAAATTTTCATTTAACCATTCCCTGACAACTGCCGCGTTATGCACAGGTGATCCGTCCAATTGAAATTTTAAATTCAAACGGGTTTGGCATGGTAAATTATGTATTGCATCCCAAAAGTCATTAATCAGAAAATTCAAAAACGTTGGACTATTCAAATTTCTCTCAAAAAAATATGGACCAATGATTCTATCATCAAGTATGCCACACCACACATTTAATTTCTGAGAATACTGTCTTCTTGTATTGATCACCCATTCAGGGTTTTCGACTGCCCAGAATCGCGAATTTTGAGAGGATACTACTCCGTTTGTACTAAATGTTGCCTCATCACTAAATAAAATTTCTTTTAAGAAATTTCTATTATTTAAATACTCTGCTTGAGCCCATAAGCAGAATTCTAATCGTCTAACATCATCTCCGTTTTCCAAAGTGTGTAAAATCTTTGGTTTAAAGGGTTTAACTTTATTAGTTCGCAAACATCTCCTAATATTTTCCCTTGGTATATCCAAATCAACACTGGCGCCTCTAATGCTTGCACGAGGATTGTTACGAAAATATTCTAATATTTCCTCATTCCGCCTATTTATTCGATGTTCCGGCCTTCTGTTTTTTAGTAAGTATTTTGACACACAACCAGTTTCATTAAAAACTCTATTTATTCGTTGAACCGTGCTTCTACTTACTGCAGGTCTGTCGGGATGTCTGTTGTTAAATTCTCTGGCAGCTTCTCCTGCTTGAAGATAGTTATCACCCACTAAACGAATAATTTCAATTTTATCCCTAATATTTAATTGTTCCATAATGCAAATAATATTTCTTGATACAACACTTTTCTGCGTGCTATTAAATTAATATTCAATTCTACGCTGCAAGAATTGACAGCTAATAAACCCATTGTTGTGGATTGTTTTTCCAAGAGAACTACCGACGCGTCATCGACAGATTTCAACCGAAGGACACACAAGAGAAAACCCAAAACAGGGCCGTCCTAATGTAATTCCAGATTTCGACATGGTAGAGGTCGTGTACCTGCTTGTAGTACGACCGAGCCGCGGTACAACATTGTTTCTTTTAAATGGTTTTTAGAAAGGGCCCGATGTGATGCGGTGAGAACGTCAAAACTGTCAAATAAAATATGTTTATTAGAGTCGGGGAATTAGGTAGCTTTATCTGCGTTGATATGTTTATTGGTGATGAGATTTTACGTTTTTTTTTCAGTTGGTGTAATGGGTTGTCGTTTGATTTTAATGAAGATTTAGTATTTTCTTTCTTTTTTTGTTTTTCTTGGTTAGTTGAGATGAACAAAAGTCATTACTGACATATTCTGGTACTATTGCTTGTATACACGGAAAAAAATCATTTCTATATTCAAGAACAATCATACACTTAAAATTTTACACTTTCTTTAAGGATAGTATTCTTTCCATGAGTACAACAAATATTTGGAACTATTTTACTTTTACACTTGCTAAGTATAAATGCTTTTATATAATAATAAGTAGTATTCTTAACTTTTTCAAAACTTTTACTTGAAATCGGTGTATTAAGACTTTAAATAAGTATATTATTCTCGGCGCGAGAATAACACCCCATTTCCAAGAGTTACTATTTTTATATTAAGTGACCATCCCCAACAGCAACAACGCAACAGTGCATTCCTGATTCCTATCTTCATTTGGTTTCTGTTTCTCCTCTGCGACACGAGACGCGCCGGGTACTTTATATAATATATTACCACCAATGTATAAGGAATAATGCATATTAAAATGGAGTCCCCCTAACCTCCAACCAATGTCATCAAATAATGTAGGATTATTGCTAAACTTACCTTGAAATTTTGGGATCAAGTCGTCATCTCCCATGCCTGAAGAAGGTCCTTCATTTTCACATATCACAAGCACAAACGATAACAAGAAAACTTCATAATTTTATAAACTACCTTGTCGGCGCGTCTAGTAACTAACCTAAAAGTAAGAAGAGGCTTTATTTTATAGTAGGTGATATTAGACTTGAATAAAGTAATTATTACACAAAGAATTACTATACTTAATGCAATAATTTGCTAATTTACAAATAAGTATAAGTAGTACTCGAAACAAGATTTTATCTCGAATTGTCTGGAGTGTAGTTATAATCTTAATTTCAATACTAGGTGGTAAATCTTAGATAAAAGATAAATTTTCTTAGCTTCTAAGGATAAGGTTTTCTTGAAAAGAAGTATAACTAGATTTGCGGAATGGGGAAACTAGCATATCGTTGGTTCAAGATTAATATTCTTTAAGCCAGTTTAGCTTTTTTTCCGTGTAGCTTAAAATATATCCTAAAATATGGAGAACAAAAAAATATATATGATAACTCACCCATTTTACCTTCACTGTCCTAATAATTATCGTCATATTTTAGTGGAGTGCCCAGAGACTTTTACCTCGGAATTCAATTACTGTGAGTTCATTAATGTGAAACCTTCTGTATTGTGTTTTATGGATAATTTTATATTTGCCCATTTTTTTTCATTGCGTTTAATTTTTTTATTTTAGTAAATTCTTAGTTATTTCCTTCTTAACTTTTTGATTTTTTTTATTTTTTTTTCTAATTAAATTTATTGAAATAGATGAATCGAATGCATAAGCTATACCTATTCTGCTTATATTCTAATCATTGAAATTTTAATTGAATCGAATTATACAGGATGGCGCGTCATATACGACGCGGTTTTTGCAAGGAGAACAAAGGTTTATATTGAAGTGAAATTTTGGAAGCTTATGTAAGTCAATTTAAAGTATTTTCTAAAGTTATATAGAGTTCTACAGGGTGTCCCCAAAAAAATTACACATCAAAGTTGTGTTTTTTGTAATGGAACATCCTATATATAAATTGATTTTCTAGACTCTTTCTAAATTAAAAATAAAACTCCCCATCTGTTTTTCCCCATCATTTCTTTTAGTATAAGTTTGAAGCACCCTGTGGAATATGTTAACACAGCAAGTAATTTAAAAATCATTTTATCATCTAGATACATCCTTTCTCGATAGTTTGTTTTTTGGTTCATCTCGTTAGCCTTATTTTTGTTGGAGATATTCGCTTTTGAAGAGAACATTTTTTCGTAATTTTTACATTAAGACCATGCCTTTGCTTTTGGTCCTAGTCAACAGATCTAGTAAGTTCTGGTCCCGAATCAGTCCTTCTTGACATAAAATTTGCTTCATTTAAATTATTTTTATTATTTTTTTGTTCTTCTTATAGCAAAATAAAACACTGACTCACCACAATACACCAAAACACTTTTACTTTTACACTAGACGCGCGGTTCGCTAACCATGCTAGCATCATCAGCAGATGATTAAAAACTAAGTTTCTACTACCTAACCTACCAAATGTATTGTTTTCACTTTTGCAACTAAATAGTCGGCTGACAAAAAATTACATGTCAGTGCGTACCCTAATTATCCTAAAAAAACTCACAAGAGAAATGCAGAAAAATGCATGCTTCATTTAGAAATATGTAATAATTACTTTTATTCAAATAATATGCGATAATAATTGTTTTGAGTAGTGTATTTGTTACGATAATTTATATGTATTTCAGTAATTTTATTTTAAATTATTTATGAATAAATTCTCACGATAAAAAGAGTTGATTTTGTTTATACTGTCTTATACATAAAAATTAGAATAGCGATATGAAAGACTGATATGTTCCTTTTCCGCATGGTAACGGTTAAAAGTTGATATATTATGAGTAATATAAATGCATTATATTACCACAGCCTAATTTAACATCGACTTTTTCTAAAATATCGACGCCTTCCGAACACGACGGACGGTCCTTCGCCCATCTCTACTCCGAATTCCCGCCGTCGCTCCTGCTGCTGCTGCCGGCTGCATGCAGGAGCCTCGGCGGCGGCGGCGGCGGCCACGATCCATCCATCGCCAAAACCTCCTACCTCTCTCTCTCGCACCTCTTCTCTCTCGCCCGCCGTTGCAATTACCAAAAGAGCGGCAACGCCGTCGCCCCCCGCGGCCCCCCATCCATCCCGCCCCCCTAGCGCTCTTCCCCCGCCCCCTCGCCCGGCGCCCGCCGCCACCGCCACCGCCGTCAGTGGATCGGTCTTTTGGGCGAAATCGTATGCAACTTGTCGCGGTGCATCGCGCCGCTCGACGCGGCTCAGTCTTCGCGCGCTACACTCTGCCACCCGGTGACCAGTAGTAGTGTGATCCATTATGTGACTAGTGATTCTGTGACTTGTGACACCCTTTAAACACGTAAAATTATTCGAAAAAAAAATACACCCGAAACGACGCGTACGCAAAAGAAAACGGTTAAGAAGACGAGCGGACCGGACGGACGAACGGACTTCCTCGAATCGAAAATAAGAAAACGCAGATTTATTGTATTTTTTGAGGAAGACCGAAAATATGGCCATCAACTTCTCGGCATCGTTCGCTGCTTGCCTGGCCGCCGGCCTCAAAGTACCCCGGCAAATAATGTACTGCATCTCGCAAGGTAAGGGTTCGTTTTTTTTTCATTTGTAAAAATCTGATTGCAAAGATTTACTTCTTTGTATAAAACGCTTTTGGAGTGCACAAAGATAAAGAATGGGTTACTAAAATTAATCTTCAGTAACCAAAAGATGCATAAGATGCATTCAACAGCATCAATGAGTAGATAAAATTATAATATCTCAAAATTCTATTTATTTTGTAAGGGTTTGTTTTTCTTTTCATTTTTAAAAATCTGATTGCAAAAATTTACTTCTTTGTATAAAATGCTTCTGGAATGCACAATGGTAAAGAATGGGTTATCAAAATTAATCTTCAGTAACCAAAAGATGCATAAGATGCATTCAACAGCCATCATTCAGTAGATAAAATTATAAAATCTCAAATGTATTTAGTATTATATTTATTATTAAGGTACATATTTTTTCAACAATTAAATCATACCTATTTGTTTTTCATTAAAATCCGATTATTGTTTTACCCAACAAATGGACCGAGATATAGAAAGAACCGCCCGCCAAATGTTAATTATGAATAAAGGACAAACAAATGTAATAATAATATACATAAAAAATAATTTAAAAAAATGATAATAATTTCCTTTTATTTTAACTTTTAATTTGTTTGCAATTATTTTTTTGCATACTATATGGAGTAATATACTGGATTTTATGGACAAAACATATTAAACCCTTTCGCGGGTGGTTCCTTTTTGTACCTCACGGTCCAACTAAACTATTTACACCTTTAGAAGGATTACCACGATTACAAAAAATAAGCAATAAATAAATGGATTTAAAATTTTACTAACCGTTGTAACCAATAGGTGCTAGTAATTTATTATCAGAATATAATTATTATATCCCGTTGAATGTAATCATTTACTGACGATAGTTTAACCTGGAAAACGTGCATAAAAATTATTTTTTTAATAGGTATGTAGCAAAAATATTTTTGGGTTAAATTTTTTACGTATTCCAAACTAAGATTTAAAAAAAAAATCCTGTATGGGTATTTCGCCACTGCACTGCAAGAAAATCTACAAAATAAAATAATTATTTTTTGTAAACACTAAAAACGACTATCCACCACATTTTATTGACAAAACATTAAACGAAATACAAACCCCAAATCATAGACACAATGATAACAATACACAATATATACAACTTACAATTCCATACATACGAGGCGTTTCGGAAAAAATAAGAACGATAGGAAAACAATATAACATACGAACATCTTTCAAAACACAAAATACAATTAGATCCATTTTATCACATACTAAACCAATCAATACAGAACAACAAACAAAAAATCTAATATACCAAATACCCTGTGAATGCGATAAATTTTACATTGGTGAAACATCTGGACCCTTAAATGTTAGAATTAAAGAACATAAAGATTATTTAAGAAAGGGAGATTTTCACAAATCTAAGATTTGTCAGCATTCTTGGGACACAGGGCACAGAAAAAATGTTAATAACGCCAAAACTATAATGAAAGAAGCGATAGCCTCTAAAAGAAAAATAAAAGAGGCTTTTTTAATTCAATCTAATAAAAATAAATGTATTGCTCATGCATCTGTAGATGTTAGTAATGTATGGCAATCGCTTCTTTGATTTTAAAGAACAATAGATACAAGATAAATAAACATAACATACGTAAAATTTAAAAATAATCATACAGAAAGTTTGGGGCTTTTTGGTTTTACCTTATTAAGTAATTGTTATCAAGTAGTAATTGTTAATTTTGAAGTTTAAGTATCAAGTTAAAAATGTCCTTTTAACAGAACGTCAACGGTTTCTTGTAGACGTATCTGTTTTAAAAAAGTAAAGTGTTCTCGAATAGTTGAATTTAAATATTTTAAATAGTTTTTTTCTTTATTCTTTGTATTTTTTTTGCTTCCGACGACGGAAAGAGATAACTTTCCGAAACGTTAAGCATTTTTTTTTTGCTTTGTTAGGCAAATTTGTATTACCGTAAACATAACTTCTGACAAGCAGTGTTTAGGTTTAACGCAGAAGTGTTTACAAAAAATAATTATTTTATTTTGTAGATTTTCTTGCAGTGCAGTGACGAAATACCCATACAGGATTTTTTTTTGGAAAGATGAATCCGCCACATAGGTATAGATATTTTATTAAGATTTTTACATTTGCGAAATGTGTTTTTCTTTTGTGAATAGTCCAGGAGGCAATAAAGATTTTCGGTACTTATTTTCCCAGTCAGCAAACACCGATAGAATTTTTCGGTATCTTATTTTAAGCAAATTTCATATATATTGTAAGAGAGGTTTTCCGATGAGTTGGGGCGGAAAATGCGTTAAAAAGTACAAATATACTGCACTTTTTTCCAGCGATAAAAATAATTCTATTAGTGAGAGATGTGCAGTTAAAAAAAAGGCTGGCTAATCTGTGAGAATGGGTAATATGTCCGGCAGGTGAAAAATTGGATAAAAATTATTTAAACCATCGCCCTTATTTTCGCAATCCTAAACATTTGTCAGATGATAGTTTATATGATAATTACAGGTGCAAAATATAGCCTGGCTCATGTGGAACATTCCGAAAATCTTGCCAGACTCGTCCAACGCTTGTCAGGCGCGCTAAATGCGGCATGTACAATTATACAGGGCGGGTCAAATTCGACGCTTTTAAATGGAAACACCTTTTTCTATAGGAGATAGACAAAATCTAATATCGGTGTCTGGAGCTCAATTTTTGTCAAAAATATGATGGTGAAAACCGCATATCCATATCTGTTACCGTTTCGGAGTTACGGGGTGTTTTTCAAAAATATGCATTTTTAACAAATCATTGTAACTTTTTTGCTATGGAAAATTTTGTATTTTTATTAAAACATTTCCAAAGCACCTTTTTACGTAGAATTTAATGGTTTAAGTATAATTTTTTTAAAATTAATAATTTAAGAATTTTCAACAGAAAATTTGATTTTTTATATGGGACACCCTGTATATTTTTAATTTATTGAAAAGAATTTAAAATTACCTTTCCAAAAATATAACACACTTGATATTTTGCTCGATTCCTCTTCGAGATATATAGAGTATATAAAAATTCGCCCGCTTTAAATAAGTAGGCTTTGAACGGCACCGGCTGTAATGCAAAAAAATTCTAGCTGTGAGCATCAACTAAAACGAAAATAATATTTGCTATGTGTGATGCCGAATTTTATAACAATTTAAAATATATTTAACCAACACCAACACATTTAAACTATATCTAATAACAATAAAAATAAATAGCAAACCTAGACATAAGATTTTGCTACAGGTGTTCGGCATATCGACCTTATGTTATCGACCCTATCTGTTATGGACAGACGAGGCAGTTTTTGAACATTCCTCGCGGAATTCATTAACTCAGTGGGGGTGAAAGAGACCCTTTCATAACTGCTAAGTATTTTTAATTCTTGTCTAGATTATACGGAAGAATAAGGAACCTTTATTCGCAAATATATCCATAGGATTAGATCCATGGGCTCTAAGTTAGGCGGCCTCGACGGCCAACGGCTGGCATCTTGGTTAGCTATCCAATTATTCTTGAAATTGGCTGCAAAAATTTGCTAATAACTTCAGCGTTCAGAGGCGGTGCGTCGTCTTGCTGGAAAAATATGTTTTCGAGTTCCGCACATCAATATCTGTTACCGTTTCGGAGTTACGGGGTGTTTTTCAAAAATGTACATTTTTAACAAATTGCTGTAACTTTTTTGCTATGGAAAATTTTGTATTTTTATGAAAACATTTCCAAAGCACCTTTTTACGTAGAATTTAATGGTTTAAGTATAATTTTTTTTAAAATTAATAATTTAAGAGTTATCAACAGAAAAATTGATGTTTTATTTGGAACACCCTCTATATTTTTAATTAACTGAAAAGAATTTAAAATTACCTTTCCAACAATATAGCACACTTGATATTTTGTTATAACCCCCTTCGAAATATAGAATTTTTAAAAGTTTGCCACTTTTAACTAGTAGGCTTTGGATCCCTTATTGATGATCTGAAAAACATATTTTTCCAGTAAGACCACGCACCGCCTCTGAACACTGAAGTTATCAGCAAATTTTTGCAGCCAAGTTCAAGAATAATTGAATAGCTAACCAAGATCCCAGCCGTTGGCCGTCGAGGCCGCCTGTCTTAGTGCCCATGGATCTAATCCTATGGATATTTTGCGGAAAAATAAAGGTTCCTTATTCTTCCGTATAATCTAGACAAGAATTAGAAATACTTAGCAGTTATGAGAGGGGGTATTTCACCCCTACTGAGTTAATAAATTCCGCGAAAAATGTTCAAAAACTGCCCCGTCTGTCCATAACAGAAGACGGTTGATATGTCGTAGCAAACACCTGTAGCAAAATCTCATATCTTGGTTTATTTTTATTGTTATTAGATATAGTTTAAATGTGTTGATGTTGGTTAAATATATTTTAAATTGTTATAAAATTCGGCATCACTCATAGCAAATATTATTTTCGTTTTAGTTGATGCTCACAGCTAGAATTTTTTTGCATTACAGCCGGTGCCGTTCAAAGCCTACTTATTTAAAGCGGGCGAATTTTTATATACTCTATATCTCGAAGACGAATCGAGCAAAATATCAAGTGTGTTATATTTTTGGAAAGGTAATTTTAAATTCTTTTCAATAAATTAAAAATATACAGGGTGTCCCATATAAAAAATCAAATTTTCTCTTGATAATTCTTAAATTATTAATTTTAAAAAAATTATACTTAAACCATTAAATTCTACGTAAAAAGGTGCCTTGGAAATGTTTTCATAAAAATACAAAATTTTCCATAGCAAAAAAGTTACAGCAAATTGTTAAAAATGCATATTTTTGAAAAACACTCCGTAACTCCGAAACGGTAACAGATATCGATACGCGGTTTTCACCATCATGTTTTTGACAAAAATTGAGCCCCAGACACCGATATTAGTTTTCGTCTATCTCCTATAGAAAAGGGTGTTTCCATTTAAAAGCGTCGAATTTGACCCATCCTGTACCTCTTGATCTTTTGCCGTTTTTTTTCTCTAAGACCTGTGTTATGGTAAACAGATGATCCACAGTAGACCTTCCCGCTCTAAAATCCGCCTGTTCTTCTATTTCTATCTCTTTATATTCATTTATTGATTATAGTTCATGATAGTATCAAAAGATAGGTTAATTTCTGTTAAAAAATCTGTAAAAATTTTTGCATCGGCAAATTTTCAGCCAGACTGACTTTCCACCATTTTGGATGTGTCAGACAATGGACCAACATGACTCATGGTTCAATGATTCATTTTAATAAATGTCAAATATTTATGACTGGAAAAATAAGTACATTTTTTTAATTTATTTAGAAAACCCATCCAAAAAGTTGAGCCAGACTCACAAATTGTCATAGGAAAGGAAAATAAGTAGATAAAAATGTCACTGCCTCCTGGACTAGAAGGAAAATTGTATTATGTCAAAAAATCAAACTATTTTGTTTCAATTCTTTCCAGCATTTCCACAAAAATACATCTATTTAAAAGTCTAATTGATTTAAAGGAAGGCAGTAGTAGTAAAACATTGGTAGAGATGCATCAAAATAAGTATAAAATATTTATGCATAATATACATCAAAACCGTGGCAAATATAATGAACATCCGCCGCTATCTTCAGGCCGCGCGCCGGTGGTAATGCTTTACTGAATGATATGTCTTTTTTCATTCTTTTCATATGTTGCGCATACCTATAGTCTGTGAAACGAATAACTTTGAATTTGACAGTTCCCACGGGCTTTTCTAGTGTTAATTTTATTAGGTTAGCAACTTGCGACCATGCTGACGCACTGCCGTCTCTAATAGAACAGCCTCGGAGCGAGATTTATGACGTCACGCTAACATAATTATTCCTTACATTTGACTATGGCTGAAATCGTACTCCATAGTCAATGTAGATAGTTTTAGTGTTAAGAATAATAATTTTAAAAAAATATGTGGTCATCTTTTGACAAGTTTATATTAGTTTATTAATTGCAGTAAACATTATGTGGTTTGTGGTGTGAATATTTTATATGCAATTTTTTGGATTATATTCGACACTATATTTTTATATGACACAACACTGATGAAGGCTATAATGTTAGCCGAAACGTTTTTTTTAAACCAAAAAAATAATGAAAAACCTAATAAAAACTTAATCAGCGTTTTTCGCGAACCTAAATCCCAAGAAAATCAAAAATTTTAGAATAATTTTACATTATAAAATGACAGCGATCTTTATTTCATAGCCATCGCTGACGCATTTTTTTCTATGATATTGTATTATTTGCAAATATAATTTTTCGAACATTGATACTTGCAAAATATATGTACATATAAATTTTGTGAATGCAAATAATAATAATAATAATAACACTATTAGTATATATTGAATGTTTTTTGTTAAATTAGATCGATTTTCAAGCCCCAAAATTTAAAATATATTTTACATTTTACCCATTATCTTATGTACCTATTCATTATATGTATATTGTAAAATATTTGCTGCATTTGTATGGTTCATAGTTTATTTGCCAAAGTATTTATTACTATAAATAGGTATATATTATATTTATTAACTGTATATTATGTATATTTCATGTAAACTATATCATTTTTAAAATACACACCAAAAATACGAGGAATAATTATGTTTTCCATATTTATTAATCCGTATCTAATTAGCGTGACGTCATAAATCTCGCTCCAAGGCTGTTCTATTACAGACGGCATTGATCTGATATTTAGAAATGTCAAAAGCTGATGACATTTTACTTTTGACAATTATGCCATTTCGTGTTGATTTTTGCAAGAAGAGGAAGAACTGTCACTTGTTTTATTATTTTCCTTTTCTATTTCACGTAAGTAAAAAGAGTTACCTATCTGATTCGTTCAGGCACTCAATTTAAAGAATACTTAAAGAATATCAGTAACTTTTTTGACAGAGGGATTTTATATTTGCCATGTTGGTAAAAAATAACGCTCAAAATTCAAAGTTATTCATTTTATAGACTATAGTACAGGTTTATCTTGTTTTATTTTTTTGAAAATTTGATAAATTTTGGTAGTTTGAAATAAAAATGTGTATTAAAATCTTCTGCGATTCACAAAAAATAAGCATTAAGTTATTAAACCGGATTGAACTAAACGTTCTCAATATATCTTCGAAGTGTTGGATATAATCATTTACTGCAGACATTATATATCGGAAAACATGCTACAATCTAGTGCTCCTTCATTTCTAATTTTATATTATTATTATTTATTATACCAATATGCCTGCATGTTATGCTTTATACATATAGTTTTAGTTTTTTTTGTAGCCTACAAGGTACTCTGGCAACCATGTCCTTTTCGACTTAACATTTTTCAAGCTCATCACAAACCGTATGATGAAAATATTCTGTAATCAAGCGTTCAAAAATTTCTAATGGAATTATTACCCAAGAACAGATTATTACCTACACAAAAATTGTTAATTCATCAGAACACTTGATCGTAAAATGTTTTAATCTTGAACTTACCTGTGTACAGGGTTGTTCACCACATACGACACGGAATATTGTAGCTAAACGATTAGATTTTTACAAATTGTAAGTTTTGGGTTCGTTGAAGGACTATTAGAGCTACAATTTAAAAATATTTTTACAAGATACAGAGTGTCCCAAATAAATAAAAAATATCAAAGTTGTATTTTTTTAATGGAACACCCTGTATATTATTACATTTTTAGTTTCTACGATTAAAATAAAGGTAAATTTAATTAAGATTTATTGCACTTAAACCTTACCGTTTTTGAAATATTTGCAATTTTGTGAAATTGCAGTATAAATTTTAAGGCTTCATTTCTCCGAGGGTATCAAAGTTTTTAATATTAAATATTTACTGAAGTTTATTTATTGATCAGTTATTGTGTTGCAATAATAAAAATTTTACTACCTTATACAGAGTGTCTAAATATTTATTTTAAATAATTATTAGCTTTAAACGGCAATAACTTGTTTAATTTAAATGGAACACCCTGTATATTTTATAAGAATCAGATGCACAATTTAATTGACTATCAAATTGTATTATACCATTTTTACCTGTCTCTTCAAGTTTCCGTAGAAAATGCATTTTATTGTAATTTAGAACTCATTTATCAATATACCCATGGAATACTGACATTTTAAATTATTTTTAAACATGTACCAAATTTTTAAAGAGTACAGATACTGACATTGTCGATATAGTTTGTTTATTTCATTCAAAAATAAAAAAAACTGTTTAAATATTTGTTAAAGAGGACCAATTAATATGTTTCCAGTATTCAAACTACATTAATTGACTGTTTGCGTTGATTAATAATAATTGCTTCAAATACTAAAAAACTGAATTATGTATGTGTATTAGATAGCGTGGTAAAAAAACTAACACCTTAAAAATGTTATTTCACTTTTTGACAAATGCTTATTTATAACAACAGAGACGTTCATTTTCATAACTTATTATTATATTGATTTCTAATTCAAATCCACATTTATTTAGAATAATTTATTAACGAACACAATTAAGTATGTAATTAATTAGTATTTGGGCAGAAATACTGGTGGTATATTTAATTAAAGGTATACACTTTTATAAAGTTTAAATAGTTTTCTTTTTGCATACAAATGGGCTAGTAATATTATCATTTTACTAAAAACGATAATATGACTAGCCTGTACATTTTGTAGATTTGTTGTTTTAAAAACAATCTAAAATGTCAATATTCCATGGGTATATTGATAAATAAGGTCTAAATTATAAGAAAATGCATTTTCTATGAAAACTTGAAGGGATAGGTAAAAAATGGTATAATGGCAATTTGATAGACAATTAAATTGTGCATCTGATTCTGATAAAATATACAGGGTGTTCCATTTAGATTAAACAAGTTATTGCCGTTTAAAGCTAGTAATTATTTAAAATAAATTTTTAGACACTCTGTATAAGGTAGTAAAATTTTTATTAATGCAACACAATAACTGATCAATAAATAAACTTCAGTAAATATTTAGTATTAAAAATTTTGATACCCTCGGGGAAATGAAGCCTTAAAATTTATACTGCAATTTCACAAAATTGAAAAAATTTCAAAAACGGTAAGGTTTAAGTGTAATAAACCTTAATCAAATTTACCTTTATTTTAATCGTAGAAACTAAAAATGCAATAATATACAGGGTGTTCCACTTAAAAAAATACAACTTTGATATTTTTTATTTATTTGGGACACTCTGTATCTTGTAAAAATATTTTTAAATTTAGCTCTAATAGTCCTTCAACGAACTCAAAACTTACAATTTGTAAAACTCTAATCGTTTAGCTACAATACTCCGTGTCGTATGTGGTGAACAACCCTGTTTAATAGAGCTGTATACAGGGTGGTCCGAACTGTATTCCGGAAACTTCGGCAGCATATTCTGCACATAAAAATCAGTAAAAAAGTTCGTATAAATGTATGCCCTAAAATGCTTAGTTTCGGGGATACAGGGTGTAGAAATTTCATATTTATTTTGTTTTCTTTTCCAAATAATATCTGAAGTAACGTCAATATTTGGATGAAAATTGGTGTCTGGCAGTTTTTTGACATGAGAAATTTGATTTTGATGCCAATATGACTCCAACTTGTAGAGGGTGCCACCTACACATTTTTTAACTCGTTTGAAGAGTAATAACTTTTCGTCTGTACCTGTATAAAACTATGGAGTTAAAAAATATACATTTTCATGACTTTTTACGTAAAAAATACCTCTTGGTAAAAATCGCTACGGGTAATGGTTTTCGAGATATTTGGAATCGAAATGATCAATACCTGTCATCATTGACATATAAACATGTTGACTAAATAGTTACTAGACTGAGATCATAAACAAAGAATATACCTAGCTAGAAAAAGAATGGACTCTGCCATACTGAAAAATGGTCCTACAGAAGTGGCGCCATCTATTGAGTAGGGCTTGTTTTAAATGGATCGAAGCGCGGGCTTTTTAAATGAGCGTATTTACTAAATAATTTTACTCTAAAATAATTAAATTTGATTATTAAATATTATTTTTTACACAAATTCAAAAATACTAATAACAAGTATCGTTGTGATGTGTAAAAAATAAGATTTAACAGTATAATATATACAATTATTAAATAAAATTAAAGCCACACATGTGAAATATTATTTATTATTTAAAGTTCTTATTTATAAGTCAAATATTTAAACATCGTTTATTATAATAAAACAAGACCGACGTAATACGCCCAAAGTTTTGTAAATGGAGTAAGAATTTAAATAGGTACTTAAATGATGGCAAAAATAAAAGACTTACATTATATTTTTAGAGCCAGAAACAAAAGGAATTGTCTAATTAAAACACATATAACAAATTCATAGAACAAATTATAGTTTTAAAAACGTTTTGATAATCATTTATTTGATAATATTATGATTGGCGCTATGACAACGACAATATTTTTTGAGAATTTGACAATAATATGACAATGGCCGCTGGAAACAATGGAAACTACAAAAAAATTCTGATTTACCGCCATCTGGCAATAACTAGTAGCAACTTCTTAACCTAAAAATTAATTGCACTACCACCTAGTGGCTAGGGCTGGAACTACCGTATGATCGAAAAAAAAACGGCGTCCAGTTGGCTTGGAAATGACGATCACTGACATTTCGCATATAATTTTACATATAAAATGACAGCGATCTTCATTTCATAGCCATCGCTAACGCCGTTTTTATTCGATCATACGGTATTTTATTTGAGATTTCCGTGGAACCGCTTTTGCTATTTCACTTTCCCGCCCCTGATCATAAATTTGAAAGTTGTTGTTACAAAAGTACAACAGAAACTGTTTTATCCTCATTTTTTTGCAGAAAAGTTAAAAATTAATTTAAAAAATTAAAAAAATTTCCAAATTTATTATTTCAGTCAAGTAATTATCTACTCAACGTGTTTATTTTCTGTCAATAATGACATGTATTGACTATTTTCATTCTAAATATCTTAAGAACGGTTGCTAGTAGCGATTTTTACCAAGATACATTTTTTACGTAAAAAGTCATGGAAATGTATATTTTTTCACTCCATAGTTTTATACAGGTATGGACGAAAAGTTATTACTCTTCAAAACAGTTAAAACACATATAGGTGGCGCCCTCTTCAAGTAGGAGTCATATTGACATCAAAATCAAATTTCTCATGTCAAACAACTCTCAGACACCAATTTTCATCCAAATATTGAAGTTACTTCATAAATTATTTGGAAAAAATCGAAATAAAAATGAAACTTCTACACCCTGTATCTCCGAAACTAAGCACTTTAGGACATACATTTAAAGGAAATTTGTTACTTATTTTTATCTGCAGAATATGCTGCCGAAGTTTCCGGAATACAATTCGGACCACCCTGTATATGGAACTTTCAAGTAAAGAGCTACTGGAGCAATTTAGTAATATTTTATACAGGGTAAAATGTTTGAAACTAGCTAAACTGGCTCAAGAATAATTTAAAGCCGATAACAATAAAGCAGTAACTTTGCAGATGATAAAAGGCTATATCTTTGAAAACATAAGACAACTTAGTAGTAGATTTTAAATATGAGATAATATACACTTTTAAATAAAGATAATTAAGTTTCTAGTTTCAAAATAATAAATTAATATTTTAATCAAAACAGTTAATAAATTTATGATGACAACGTGTTTACTAGTACTTACCATTGGTGTTGTAATAATATATAATATCTTAGAAAATTTTAATTGATGAAACGACTCATACATGACGAGATATGCTTCACCGCATGCGGCGCTATACAATCTCACCTAGAACGCTCGTAGGTATGCACCACACACTGAGATGATTTCGCGTCATTGTTAAGTTCTTTCTGTTACCGACGATTATCGTGGTATTTTTTGTCAGTTTCAAAATTTCATTCAGACATGAAACATTAGCTTAATTATTGGTGAATATAATTTTTGCAAATTCTGGAAAATATTTATGGTAAGGGAAACAATACTGTTTTATTGCAATTTTGGAAATATATACCGTGCAAATGTGTCAAAATTGCAAAATTTATCAAAAATTAACCATAACTAATAGAAAGATTAAAAAAGGATACGTTTCCAGACACACAAAAAAGATATTTTTCTCGAATTTTAAATTACACCATTTAAAAATAACTTTTACAGAGTATAAAAATAAATTGCTACCTTGTTAAGGCCAACTGGCAGTAAGCGCCAATGAAGTACTTCCTAGCGTATTTTTGTTATTATCTTAAAACAAAGTAACTTGCACTTGGTTGAATGAAAATATATTAAAGAGAACAAGTTTTCTTGAGTTAAGAGAGTTTTTCTTCAGACAAAATATTTTCTTTACACTAAAATAAATTTTCTTGCCAGTAAGTATTTTTTTTCAAGAACGATGACGACTTTAGTTCAAGTCTATATTTTTTATCAGTGTGAGACACTGGCTTTGGTCTTGCAGTCTTGGTCTTGCACAAAAATGAAAACCAAGATCAGCTTTAGATCTGTAAGACTAAGCCCTTGCATTTTTTCACGTTTATAAATATGATATTAATAGTTACACTTGCTGTTGTAACGTTTAAATACTTTAATAAATCGAAAAATAATTGAAAAAATATAACATATAACTCACATACCTACTTAGTATCTTTTCATTTATTAAAATGTTGCACCGATTTTTGAAGATATTTTATGTGAATCCATTATATTTTCCAAATGGCAGAGATTTATTTTGAAATTGTAAAGTGCCAGAAATTTGGTATTCGAATACATTTCATTCGCAAACTCTAGTGCAGATCTAGTTTCTTACGATGTCAGGTTATATTTTTATTCCCGAGGACCAATCTAATGTCAAAAAATATGCTGGTATCAAGGCTGTTTTATACCTTTTTTGAAACAGCTTAATGTTGATCAAGTTAACTTCTGCCTTCCTTAATGTATCTTCTAGTTCATTCCAAATTTCTACCGACATTTTGTTCTGCAATAAGTACTTTGCACTTTGAACATTATACAGGGTTGTTCACCACATACGACACGGAGTATTGTAGCTAAACGATTAGATTTTTACAAATTCTAAGTTTTGGGTTCGTTGAAGGACTATTAGAGCTACAATTTAAAAATATTTTTACAAGATACAGAGTGTCTCAAATAAATAAAAAATATCAAAGTTGTATTTTTTTAAATGAAACACCCTATATATTATTACATTTTTAGTTTCTACTATTAAAATAAAGGTAAATTTTATTAAGGTTTATTACACTTAAACCTTACTGTTTTTCAAATATTTTCAATTTTGTGAAATTGCAGTATGAATTTTAAAGCTTCATTTTTCCGAGGGTATCAAAGTTTTTAATACTAAATTTTTACTGAAGTTTATTTATTGATCAGTTATTGTGTTGCAATAATAAAAACTTTACTACCTTATACAGAGTGTCTAAAAATTTATTTTAAATAATTACTATCTTTAAACGGCAATAACTTGTTTAATTTAAATAGAACACCCTATATATTTTACGTGAATCTGTATATTTTATAAGAATCAGATGCACAATTTAATTGTGTATCAAATTGTATTATACAATTTTTTACCTATCTCTTCAAGTTTCCGTAGAAAATGCATTTTCTTGTAATTTAGAACTCATTTATCAATATACCCATGGAATACTGACATTTTAGATTATTTTTAAAGATGTACCAAATTTTTAAAGAGTACAGATACTAATATTGTCGATATAGTTCGTTTATTTCATTAAAAAATAAAAAAAACTGTTTAAATATTTGTTAAAGAGGACCAATTAATATGATTCCAGTATTCAAACTACATTAATTGACTGTTTGCGTTGATTAGTAATAATTGCTACAGATACTAAAAAACTGAATTATGTATGTGTATTAGACAGTGTGGTAAAAAGTAACACCTTAACAATGATATTTAATTTGTTGACAAATGCTTATTTATAACAACAGACACGTTCATTTTCATAACTTATTATTATATTGATTACTGATTCAAATCCACATTTATTTAGAATAATTTATTAACGAACACAATTAAGTATGTAGTAAATTAGTATTTGGGCGGAAATACTGGTGTTATATTTAATTAACGGTATAGTCTTTTATAAAGATTTAAATAGTTTTCTTTTCGCATACAAATGGGCTAGTAATATTATCGTTTTACTAAAAACGATAATATTACTAGCCTGTACATTTTGTACATTTGTTGTTTTAAAAACAATCTAAAATGTCAATATTCCATGGGTATATTGATAAATGAGATCTAAATTATAAGAAAATGCA
The DNA here is from genome assembly GCF_002938485.1 of Sitophilus oryzae. NCBI lineage: Eukaryota > Metazoa > Arthropoda > Insecta > Coleoptera > Curculionidae > Sitophilus > Sitophilus oryzae. The sequence continues at coordinate 349,279 of NW_022147423.1, forward strand.
TTTTCTACGAAAACTTGAAGGAATAGGTAAGAAATGGTATAATACAATTTGATAGACAATTAAATTGTGCATCTGATTCTCATAAAATATACAGGGTGTTCTATTTAAATTAAACAAGTTATTGCCGTTTAAAGCTAGTAATTATTTAAAATAAATTTTTAGACACTCTGTATAAGGTAGTATAATTTTTATTATTGCAACACAATGACTGATCAATAAATAAACTTCAGTAAATATTTAGTATTAAAAACTTTGATATCCTCGGAGAAATGAAGCCTTAAAATTTATACTGCAATTTCGCAAAATTGAAAATATTCAAAAACGGTAAGGTTTAAGTGTAATAAGCTTTAATCAAATTTACCTTTATTTTAATCGTAGAAACTACAAATGCGATAATATACAGGGTGTTCCATTTAAAAAAATGCAACTTTGATATTTTTTATTTATTTGGGACACTCTGTATCTTGTAAAAATATTTCTAAATTGTAGCTCTAATGGTCCTTCAACGAACCCAAAACTTACAATTTGTAAAAATCTAATCGTTTAGCTACAATACTCCGTGTCGTATGTGGTGAACAACCCTGTATAGGTACCAATTTTATTCTCGGGCAGTCATGGCTATTTCCAAAAACAAATCCGTTGGATCTAAGCTGGCGATTTTTTTCCGGAAATAGGGGTATCGGCAAAGTTTACAGAATAAAATATATCGATGACCGATGCGGTAAAACTACACACGCCGTAGAAATGTTAATATTATCGATATCGGGCAGAGTTACAAAGATTTAGCCATTTAGGATAGGTTTTTAAATGGAAAATTGATTAAAATCAAAAAAATCCGATTAAAATAAAAAAAAAATCTTATTAAAATATAAAAAATCGACTTTTTTGAATTTATTTAAAAAATCTTGATTTTTTTGCACCCTGATAAAACATAACAAAATCAATAAAACATTTCAAGAAGTTATAAAGTAACTTCAGGAACATAAAATTGTGATATTTCAAAATGCCTCTGGATTGAGCTATAGCTTTTTTTAGTAATGACCTATGATAAAATGGATTTAAGCAACAGAAAATTAATAGTACCCCACATAACTTTAGAAATTTTACACCGCAATGTCCGTTGAGTAAATGTATGCAGATTTAAAGTAATCTGTTCCTTAGTGAATTCCATCAACCAATTTACTTGATCGCTTAGTTTAATTGCCTCAAATGGAGATCATAATCGTATCAATCTAATGTAAATGTATCAGAATAAATTTATTAAGATATAAGCCACTTCGATAATTTACTGTTTCGATTAATATTTATAAAGGATATTCGATTTGATGGAAGTAGGATCTGTCAATTTGTACTTTGCTTTTTTATTGCCATTACTTATCTAAGATAATTATTGAATAAATATAGAGGAAGAAGAAACTGTGCCATCAGTACTAAAAAACTGATTAAATATCCACTGTTCATACTTTCTGATTTTCTAGTTAATTAGATTTTAATATAAAAAAACATAGTTTTTTAAGGTATTCTGTTTTACACTGAATATTTTATCAATGAAAAGATTTATGAATCTCCACGGTCTTCAAATTACACTCAGATGTAAAAAAACGCAACCGAGAAATTTTTAGTCAAATTTGAAGTGTTATATTTTTGTTAATTTTAGCCCTATTTTCATGATTTTTTTAGCAAACTGTATATAATTATATCATCAGCTGTCAGCAAAATAAAATCGCAGATCTCATGCGTACATGGGCCCATGTGTTGCGACGTGGGAAAGAGTGTACACTTGAGATCTGGAAAGACGACACACGTGTGATAGTTTTAAGAGGCACCGTACTACAAGTTAAGAGGCATCGTACTACCGTTTTTCGTGTTTTTGGCGTAACGTGGTGTGGCGTGTTGCCTATTGTGTACGCAATACATGCAATTAAATAGAAAAACATATCACACAGATCTTCATGACGTGGGGTAGCATGGAGTAACGTGGAGTGACGTAGCGTGGCGTGTGGCCTAATGGACTCCCGGCTTTAGTGTTTTATTTTGCGGTTAGCACCATAAATGCATATATTATAGACCAAGGTTATTAAAATGCTTTGAAAATGGAACGTACAGTACGTCTGTCCGTTCTGTAGCTACGGGGTATCCGTGAGAAGGGAAACGATATTCTCTCGATGTTTTTCGTAAAAAATTAGACGACGCGTCCCATCAATAAAAATTCGACAAATTTGCAAGTAGCCAATAAAATGAGTGGGCGGAGCGATTTGCGGTGACGTACTCGTCATGTCGACGTATAAAATATATTGCTGTTTATTTAAATGTTTTTTGTCCGCATTCCTTTCATAGACACAGACCCAGCAGACGTACTGTATGGATTATTTTTAAATATCGGCCAGTGTTCTTACAACTCCTTTGAAGGAAAGAAAATGGCTCAACCAAAAAATTTCAACAGGACCTACTATAGGGCCAGTATTAAAAGACACCGATGGTATACGAAACAACAGCTGAAGAGGAGCATCTAGAAATGAGATGTCTTTGCTCTAGGTGTGTTTATATTGATAGAATTGTGTGATACAGTGTTTACTAGTTGTATACCGTATGCACTCAAGATTCTAAAGAGTTTTTTGTAACGTAACAAATAATTATTAAAATGACGAAATCGTCGGTATATGAGACATACAATGTATAAGTCATATGTATGTGTGATACTTCGTATCATAGTTGTGCCTATAGTACACACCTTGTAAAAATGTGACGTATACACATAATATAAATATCTATATAGACACTTTGTAATAGTGTACTGTTGTGTCTACATTTTAGCATGAAATGAAGGTGTGCGCATGCGCGGACATCGTCAGCGTAGACACACCGACCAAGTGTATTTTATGTGTCCTCTCTCCTTTCTCCTTTCTATGAGTGGTATGTGTTAGCAGCCATTATTGTTTTATCATTCGGAAGTTCTATATAAATGTTCTGTTTGTGTGTAGTTTAAAAGAGATTGTAAGGTGAGTACAAGCTTTTAATTACCTTGTTACACCTTCCTAAGAGTATTATTAATATTATAGCAGCGACTCTTCCCTTACTCGATACCCAATTTACCAAATTTTGACTCCAATGAATGAAAACTCCAAATATTGTCGTATAATGATAAAGAGGTTAGCTGAGCAATATTAATTTTATAATAAAATAATAGCAATATAATTTTTTTAATTTGGAAATAATGAAAATCTAAATGGACCAGAGAAAGAAAGATTTAAACACTTCAAAGAACTTCTTACATTGATATTCGGTAAGTTATTGATGGATCAATATACAGATATGTTTAATATTCAATAATCAGTTTCATATAAAATTTAAGGGTGAGATTGTTAATCTGCAAATAAAATACAATAAAGTCCAACAGAGTGCTCGATGAATGAGTATGCTAATAAACCAACTGCTTGGAGGGAAAAGAGGAGAAAAAAATAACTAAACGAGGTCCACCAAATCGTGGCGATATAACAGTGTTTACCATTTTAGTATGCTGTTATACTGGGTACTTATATTTTTAATACATTTTGATACAAATTCTTTTCTTTTACAGTGTTTTCTTACTTCTGGTTTCTGCAGTGTACATATTTATTAATATTGTGTTATTTGCGCTATTGCGTTCCATGATATAAAGAAATATAAGAATTTTATTTTTTAACCACTTAACCCATTTTATAGAAGAAAACTGGTGCATTTAATACAACACAAAATTGGAACAATTCTAAGGCTACTTCTCTTGAACTTACGATCGAGATACTTTTGGAAAATACAAAGTTTTGCCTTCCTAATTTTCGTTCTAAAAAGATATAATTGGTATCATTGAATAAATATTTCTTAAAAAGAACGAAAAGTTAGGCATCAGAACTTGTATTATTTCCTAAATTCGTTCATAAGAAGTAGTTTTATCTAGCACAAGATGTATATACGAAGCAAAATACATACGTATACACGCGGTAGTTACAACTGCAATGTGCAAACATAGTTTAAACGTAACACACAAGTACTGTGTATCCTACGGCACACTGTGTATTCCTTACTTTGTGTATACGTAAATGCTATACTGTGGCTACAAAACGTAGCATATTTACATCGGGGGAATTGTGTCACCCTGTATCTACATCTTATAATGTAAACACATCGTAAATGTGATTTGATGTGCTGTATGGACAGTATCTATGTAGAGTTTGTAAAAAACACCTTTTGTGAATATGTTTAGACACATGCAATTTTACTACAAGATTGTATTTCTGATTTAAATTTAATTAAACTCTTTTTGTAATAATCATTTAATATTAATTAACCGTTTTGCATAATTACATTTTTTATGAAACTATGTAAAAATATCTTATTTTTATAAGTTTCTTATTAAAAATACTATAATGTATCAATATTTGTTTTTGTAAAATTGCTTATATTTTTTTCAGTGCACTCTGTAACGACTAAAGGAAAATTATTCAGTGTAGCCTTTCATATTTTATGTTATGGCCGCAAATTTTGATAAATTCGCCTGTGCGCCCGACGAAGCCGTCCGCCACGATGGCCCTGGATCCCGCAGGAATCACTGACCCGCGCTAGACGGCGTCACGGCGGCCCCGTCCGTCGGGACGTCGCACTTGGAAGGTTGCATTCGAGTCGTCGTCGTCGTCGTCGGCGTCGTTGTTGTTGTTGTTTCTGAGGTTGCTCGCGCACGGCCGACCGGCCGCCAGCCGTGCGGCCTTCGATTCTCGTAATAAGAGGAAATAAAAGTTAACTCTGGCAAAGTTAATGAACGAACGAACGTCTCGCCTAACATCGAAACAGCTGATCTGGGACGACAAACTTTCCTCTCGAATTAATGAGAATTGATCTCAGATTGTGTCACGCGTTTTGGCCTTAGCTCGGCTCTTTTAAATTAAAAAAAAAAGAAAAAAAAATTTAGAAAAGAAGTAAAAAAAACGTAGAAGAAAAAAAATATTATTAAGTTAGCGATTAAGAAAAATAAATATTTATGGAATTTGCATCAAATTTCTAGTCGCGAACAAATTTATGCCCTAGCTCAGAAAATTGGGAGAGTAGGGGCGGGTTAAGAGCGCCACTGACTTTAGACGGAAAAAAAAAGCCAGAAATCCCCCAAGGTGTATTTAGGGCCTTACAAGTTCCACAAATACATAAATAAAAAAAGTAAATAAATAAACAAAAAAAAAGTCAAGATCTTAGAGAATTATGTAGACATAGGGCCAAAGGAAATATAAAAAAAAATAATGCAAACTGATTAGTTTCAGTACCCTCTATTGAAATATAAAAGGAAAATATAGGAAACAGTAAATAGAAAATACCAAATAGCAAATAGTAAATTAAATAAATCAATAAAAAAAATTGTGCACCAAGAAAAATATATCTCACAATACGCAAGTAGCAAAATTACGTAAATACCTAGGTACCCTTCGTGATCACGTAAGATTTACAAAATAAAATATATATGTATATATCAGCGCAACTAAATTCAGCTAATATATCAAATTAATCAACAAATTAATAAATCAAATAAATAATACTAAACCAATTCACTAATAATAATAAATTAATAATATAATTATTAAATAAATAAATCAAAATAATCAACTAATAATTATGAATTCATCAGTTCAAGAAATTTAGATATCGATAAAAAAAATGAATAGATTTAAATTTTAAATAGAGACAAAAAGAAACTTGTGTCAGCTGTATTAAATTTACAAAAAAAAATTAAAGGAAAAAAAAATGAAATATTATTTTATCAACAGAATTAAGTATGTGAAAATTTATTCTAATTAAATTATAATGTAAAAAAAATTATCTACGTTCAGTATTCGTACGCACCAATGAAATTCAAATCGTAAGATAGGGAAAAAAATAAAAATTGAATTGTACGATACCAAATAGTTGAAAATCTTCTAAATCAAATCAATCTTGGGCAGACACCGTCGGCTGTCAACTGTCAACCGTCGACTGTCAACTCCTCCAGAAAAGTAAAATGGATACAGCGAAAAAAAAACTGCTCCAACAAAAAAACTGGCTCAGAGAGAAGTCTTCAACACAGAAGAAAAACTTCTTCGGCCCAGACAAAAAAACTTCTTCGGTCCAGACAAAAACTCTTCGGCTCCGACGAAAAAAAAACCCTACGGAGAAATAATATTATAGTTTCTCCATAGTACGAGATACCATAAAAAAAGATAGTTTTTTTTTAAAGAAGAAAAAAAGTGGAAAGAAATGTATTAATAAAAAAAAATAGGCTTTACCTGCTAACTCAGGGTTTTCTACGAATCCTCAGGTGATTAATATTATTTCTTCCCCTGGATGGAATGGGGTGCTCAATAAAAAAAAGGCGGGCTGCTTGGTTGACCCACGTCAGCGTTTTGAGGTGAAAATCCCGTCACCGGTAAACCGTAGCACCGTCCAAAAAACAAAAGGTAAGATAGGATGCTGCAGTAATTTTTGAGGCACACTCGAAAATCCCCACAAGGGTAAAAATCAAAAACTTGACAAAAATGACCGAGAGGCCTCTGTACCTCAACTAGCTGAACATAAAGTGACCAAACCAAGGTAGTTCCAAGAAAAACGAAAACCTTTTTTGCAACAAAGAAATAGCCAGATAAAAACACGAGCCCTTGATAAAATATGGATTGCCAACCATGAGCTGAATAAAGACATGAAGAAAAAGTTATATATTAAAGGAAAATAAAGTTAATATCAATAATTTATATAATTAATAGAATAAATAAAGTTAACGAGATTAATGAAAGTTATATAGAAATTTGCTTATCAAAACATTCAAAAATTAATAAATAACAACAATCTAGAGATATTGCGCATGACTCACTTGCCGGATCGATACGATATTTTTAAGACAATTATGCTTAGAAAATTCTACCTAAAAATTAAAATAGAGCAACATAAATTTAATGAGTTTAACTAAGTGACAATAGGCTCAATAATTACTGTTGATTAAATAAAATACAAAAATATATAATCAATTTATTAAAGTATATTTTGGGTTGCCTAATAGTTAATGTTAATAAAAATATAAATAAATATTTGACAGTTCAATTCAAAAATTTCTAACCTACGTATTTAGTATATAAACAGAATTAACGGCGGAAAGAATTATTTTATCTATTTCGGCTAAAATAAATATTAAATTGTATTAAATCAAACTATTTTGTGCTGCAAAAAAAAATGTTATTAAGTGTGAAATATGTTTAGTTAAAAATAAGGATGGAATAATTACTTTTGTTAACATGTAAGTACGATTTATTTATTCTTGGTTTACTGAATTGAACTGATCGATATTTCAGACTAATAATAATATCAATTAGCGTTAAATTATTAAAGAAAAGAAATAAAATAGTTTAGTGAAATTTTGGCACGTTACAATTGTTATCGTGTCACAAGTCAAATCTAATGAAAAGAAAATCCCTTAAAATAGACTTACCTACAGGAATTTCAATAGTACGGATATACAGGATTGTTCACCACATACGACACAGAGTATTGTAGCTAAAAGATTAGAGTTTTACAAATTGTAAGTTTTGGGTTCGATGAAGGATTATTAGAGCTACAATTTAAAAATAATTTTATAAGATACAGAGTGTCCCAAATAAGTAAGAAATATCATAGTGGTAGTTTTTTAAATGAAACACCCTGTATATTATTCTATTTTTAGATTCTACGGTTGAAATAAAGGTAAATTTGGTTAAGGTTTATCACACTTAAACCTTACCGTTTTTGAAATGTTTTCAATTTTGTGAAATTGCAGTAAAAAATTTAAGGCTTTTCATTTCTCCAAGGGTATCAAAGTTTTGAATACTAAATATTTACTGAAGATTATTTATTTACCAGATATTGTGGTGCAATAATAAAAATTATACTTCCTTATAAAGAGTGTCCAAAAAATTTAAATGGAACACCCTGTATATTTTACATGAATCAGATTCACAATTTAATTGTCTATCAAATTGTATTATATATTTAAACCAGTTACAGTATTCCATTTAACTGTTACTTCGCAAAGAGTACTTCTTCTCGCAGACTTGCAAATTTTTACTAAATTTCGTAAATCTCTCTGAGATACAACTTTTTGGCCTTCCCGAACTTTTACCTCTAACGTCTACGTTGGCAAATTCACCATATTTTTTTATTATATTAAAGACCGTGGTTTTTGGAATACTTAAATCATCAGAAATTTTTCGAATTGTTTTTCCCGTACTGTATTGACGAATGATAATTTCGCGTAGTTTTTGATTTGTAGCTTTTCCACGGACCATTACTTTGGATTAAATTAACAAAATTGAAAATTAAAAAAATTAAAATTTCTTACAGTAAATCTCACTACTCAAAGTATCGAGTCACTTACAAGCTGTCAATGCTGAAGTAAACAGTTTGCGACATTTGTGACGTTTATAGCAAAGCCGCCTATGATTATATTAATTATTTAAAAATACTTGTCCCAACATTTAGTTGTCAGCAAATTTGTCCCTTTATGAACAAAATCCGCTACTGTAAATATGGATTGATTTACAAATTCATAAAAATATTGTCAAGTTGTTGAGGATATATGGCTATGTTTATATTTAAAAAATTAAACATATATTTTTCAGTCATTTTGAAAAACCAGGGCAATAATTCCATAATATGACCTTGTCCCAACATATAGTTGTTAAACGCTTTTCTTCACTTAGGCACGCCAGAAAGAAATCTAACAATTAACCCGTTTGTTTCACTTATTTTTAATGACCAAGCCGTAAGGGGAATCCCCTGATGTCGATCCCGCAGATCCCGCACGGTAAATCCCGCAACTTTGATCCCGCGGAATCACAGAGGGATCCCGCGTTTGCGGGATCCAGTATTTACGGGATTGCATTCCCTAATACGCACTATTGCCGGACCCTGTATGGTGATATAAAAAATAAATGTTATTTTTCAGCGAGGAATCTCTACACGAGAGATGGCACATGTTTTTTGTAACACCTGGTATTGCCAAACTCCGTAGTTATTAAAATAGTTTTTGGGCAAAAGTTCTGTTATGTTGTCACTTCATGTTCCTATTGTGGAAGTAATTATTTAATTGCCATATATTTTATCTACTAGATTTTTCCTATCCAAGTTAGACGATCAATATCAATATATTGAAGAAACGAGCGGCGACTAATAAATAATAAATTGGTATTCCATTTTCTAATCAATTTATATGATATTGGAGAATGCATACATACGGTAGTTTTACGTTCACACTATACAAAGATCAATTAGCTTCAATTATTTATGCCAAAATTAGAAAGTTTTATTGACACTAATTGTACTGGCATGATAAATATCATATTTTTTATTTATAGGACTAAAACAAAGCATTTCCAGCAATATTTTCATTCCAAATTGCGCGATTCCTGTATATTATACGAAAATGGCGATAGGTGTGAAATTCAAATAAAACACCGGGAAAATACTTTTGGATTAAGCCGGGAATATTTTTGCGTACAGTATTTTCAATTTTAAATAAAATATTAACTTTTGTTAATAGTACGGAAGCATTGTGTGTCCAGTGGGAAAGTTAATGAAGGGAAGGTACTAGTGGTACTAATCGATAGATAAAAATATGTAGTCCAATAATGTCGATGGTGACACTTTGACAGATGTTGCGTGTGGCTATGATGACGTCATCCATGATGACCGTCGCTTCATTATGAACCAAGTGGCATATCTCGGTCCCTGCTGAACCGATTCCAATTTATCTTATTTTGATCGAAAGGTATTTGTACTAGCTGAAAAAAATATTCCTAACATGCATTGCGAAAAAGTGATAGATTCGATGATATTTCATCTTAAGCTAAACACAGATTATTTTATGCCAACAGTGTCAGTTTTTGGAATATATTTTGAGTATGTAAGACTCGCGCAGTGAAAACTTCTTCGCCCAAAAGATCCAAAGGAAATACTGGCAATATGATGAACTTCATGTTATTTTCGACACGTACTTGGACGAATCAATAAAAAACCTTACTAGGCATAAGAGGCTACATGACGGTGTCACAACACAGTACAAAGTATGTGACACAACTGACATATCAAATATAAATTTGAAAAAGTTGTTGTCACATACTCGTACCAAGGATGAATTAACCACCTATATTGCACGTACAAATCAGCCAAGTCATGCCAAGATATCAGCAAAAAAATATGTTGTTTCATGGCGGACTGAAGTTTCTGCGACGCACTGCTCTTTGGATTGTTTAAAGAGTACTCAAGAAGAAGCCGACACCAAAATTATACTTTATGCTAGTAATGCGAAAGTTAGAGGTGCAGATACACTACTGGTATTTGCTAACGATACAGATATTTTAGTTTTGCTAGTGAGGCGCTATGCAAGGCTTCCCCAAAACACCGTTTTTGTACCATCGTCAGGCGAGGCAATATCAGTTAAAAACATATATATTTCACTCGGACCATTAAAATCTTCAGCACTGCCCGGGTTCCATGCAATATCTGGTTGTGACACCACCGGAAGTTTGTTTGGAAAAGGAAAGTTGTCATATTGGAAGGCATTTGTTTTAGCGAGTGAAAAACTTACTGCCTTGCAGAAACTTGGTACCAGTGATTTAGTACCTGATGTTTTGCATCAGCTAGAAATATACATTTCTCGAGTTTATAAAGAAAGCACTCTAACAAAATCACTTGCAGAATTACGATGGTCAATATTTACTGCCAAACAAGCCCTTGGAGATAAGTTACCCCCCACTAAAGGTTTCCTTGTACCTGCAATTAAGAGAGTTAAATACATCTTTTGACCACACAAAGGCTTGAAGGTTAGCAACCCTTTATGTGGTCAAAAGATAATGAACCAAATGCAGTCATCCCTAATCCAGTTGGACACGGCTGGTATTTGGAAGAGGGAGTGCTTACCCCTGTTATGTGTGAAGAACCATGTGCTCCAGAGTCTCTTCTTCAACTGATTAGATGTTCGTGTCTTAAAAATCGATGTTCGCCACCATGTAAATGTTTAGCAAACAATATGCCTTGCACAGAAATGTGTAATTGTAATGCGGACCAATCAGCTTGTGATAATTTGCATCCGCCTGATTTTGCCGACGAAGGTAGTGATGAAGTTGATAGTGATGATGCCGATTTGTAATTTTATTAATATATATGTGCAAATGTATCACTCAATTTTTTTTAAATACATAAACTCATATAACGTAGACCATATTTTATTTTCTTAAAATAATATAACACAATATTTTTCAGTTTTTTTCACTTCAAATCCAACCAGCAATAAAAATATTATCTTTTGCAATACTTTCAAGAATTAATTGTTTTACTCTTTACATTACCTTTCTAACGAGCTAAAAAAAATTGAAATCGGTTAAATAGCGGCGACGATAGCGCATATTCTCTATATTGCTATGACGGCCATTTTGTTTAACGCACTCCAAACAAACGCAACATCTGTGACGGTGTTACCATGAAAATTAATGAAATACATAATTTTTCTGATAAAACAACTCCACTGGCATCTCCCTTCATGAAGTTTCCCACGGGAAGCTATTTTTATACGTTGTGCTCCCCAACTATAAGGTATTTTTGAGTGATTTTGACAAACGCCTTTTTTAAGACAAAATAGACTGTGCATCTCGTGCTCATCACTGAGCTCCTGGTAATTCTTGAATCTCCACATTGTCCGAGACCTTTTCCTACTAATGTCTGCAAAAGAGGCTAGGGAACTATGGAATATTTCGACAGATGGCAAAGTCAGCAATTTCAAACGGATTTTTTTTTTCTTAATACATAATAATATTAATACATAACCATCGACGATACCTACATACAAAAAGCACTAAAATCCAGGAAAAATAAAAAAGCGTCAGGACCAGAAGTATTACCAACAGAACTAGTGAAAAACGGATCAAATAAATTAATACTAGGTACACCTGATAGAACTAATGACAAGGTATATAAACGGTGAGCCAATACTTGGCAAGAAGTGTGGATAACACAAATCCACGAAAAGGGAAAAAGGGAAGAATGCTCCTATTATAGATGCATCTCGGTCAAAAGTACTATGAGTATAGGCACCATATCAGAAAACAGGCAGGGTTCCGTACAGGACGATCCTGTATGGACCATATATTCACTCTGGTCCATATAACTGAAAAAGAAGTGGCAACCAATAGAGATGTGCATCTGCTCTTTGCTGAACTTACAAAAGCGTATGACACCGTTCCGATCCAAAAGCTCTGGAAAGTCCTCGAAAAATCCTCTATAAACAACACAGCGATAGAAGCAGTTAAACAGCGATGTAATGAGGCAACATCAAGAATTAAACTTGGTACGGCGCTATCTGTAAGTTTACCTGTAACTAAGGGCCTACGACAAGGTTGCTGCCTATCCCGGATGTTATTTAAGATCTATCTTAATGAAACCATAGAAAAATGAAGAAGATTTTGCAGAGGAATAGAAATATCACTTAACGACGAAACATCTCTATACAACCCTCACTTTGCAGATGATCAAGTTGTAATAGCCCAAGATAAGGAAGACCTACAATTTATGACCAGACTTTTAAAGGAGTATGAAAAGTAGGGGTTGTCCGTAAATACGTCGAAGACTAAATATTTATGTATAGGCCAAGCAGCAGAAATTCTACAGTTCATCTGCTGGATCTGTGTCTACGAAAGGAATGCGGACAAAAAACATTTAAATAAACAGCAATATATTTTATACGTCGACTTGACGAGTACGTCACCGCAAATCGCTCCGCCCACTGATTTTATTGGCTACTTGCAAATTTGTCGAATTTTTATTGATGGGACGCGTCGTCTAATTTTTTACGAAAAACATCGAGAGAATATCGTTTCCCCTCTCACAGATACCACGAAGCTACAGAACGGACAGACGTACTGTACATCTGGATGGAAATATAGAGATAGGGACATGCAGTAAATACACTTACCTTGGAATAGATTATACCGGGCGAACAGAGAGCGAGATCGAGAAAAGAATACTGAAAGGTAAAAAAACCAAACCAAACTCAAAAAAAGGGTGCCTAAACTCAGTATTATGGTCCAAAAACATGTCATATGTGAAAAACATACTATTTATGATGCCATTTTTCAAAGTATAGTTTTGTATGGATGTTAAACATGGCAGCTCACTAATAGAATGGAACAACGACTATTTTCACTCGAGATGGACTTCTGGCGAAGATCTGCGGGGGTATCAAGAATGGAAAGAGTACCGAACAAAAAGATAAGAGAAAGTATACATGTCCAGTAAACGATAATAGATGAAATAGAGAGAAGAAAGCTGGTATGGTATGGGCATGTAGAGAGAATGGGTGAGAACCGAATACCTAAGAAAGTCTTGAAATGGACACCATCAGAAAGAAGAAAAAAAAGAGAAGGCCAAAAGCAACATGGATTGGAGGTGTACATAAAACTATGTCGGAAAGGAATTTTCAACCAGGGGATTGGGAAAATAGGAAAGCTTGGCAACTGGGTGCCGGAAGGCGTAGGACGTTATGAACCCGGATTTATGTATATAAAAACTTTTTCTTTTATTTTTTCTCTTCGTCCCCCAAAATAAAGGCAACTATGTATAAAATTGACTATTTATACCTAAATTCAACAGTTTTCGAGAGATATTGACATATCAAAATCTTTTTTGACACAATTACTTTTTCTCATTACTAAAATACTTTTTTCTATATGAATATGAATAATGATTATGAAGTTTTCCCCGTTTATAAAATACGTGTTAATATAATATTCAGTTCTCGATATATAGATACTTTCCACTTTTTTGTTCTGTAGGTAATAATACTAATTAATTTGAAATATTATATGTACCTACTTTCTTCATTCGTCATTCCCCATATATATTTTACATTTTTTGATAAAACTTGGTTCTGTTTCTGATAGTTATGTTTAGCATAAATCATAACACATACGTTATGAACAGGACTTTCAGTGTATCGCCCGAAGAAAGACAACAGGAAATATATACATATATCGATATATATATATTTTACCGTAGTTCTTGGCACTGACTTTACATTCTTACACTCCGCTTACGTTCTCTTGATATGCAACATCGATGTTAAATATAAATACACGAATGAGCAATTTCAATTGATCATTTTATAGCGACTCAACACACAACTTAAAACATTTTTAGTATATGCTATGCCATGGATAACGTATGTATCAATGAGAAAGTGTTGACACAAGATAATACTCGTTAATTCGTCCAAATTCGGCAATACTTTTTTAGAAATTTAAAAAAAAATCATACTTTCTGAAAAGAAAAATTCATTCTTTATAAAAAAAAATGCATGTTCTAAAATGGTTAATCCCGTTTATAGGTACTTTTTCAAATGTCTATACCGTTTTAAAGAAAATTAAAAAAAACTTAAAAATATGGTTGAATTTTTTCCTGAAATTCCTAAAAATCTAAAGGCGTTTCTATGGTAATATAATTTCGATTTCATTCTTTGATAGATTGTTGACAAGATTGTTATTATTAATTTTGATTTGATTTTGATTAACGTCATATTTCTTCCTGTTGTTAAAGTACCAGATTTTCCGATAACTTTTATGACCTTTTCCATAGCATTGAATTAAATAAAGTTTGAGCTTTTTTAACATTTTAAAACAGCCAAAAATATGACGTTAATTAAAATTCTAACAACAACAAATCAAAGAATGAAATCGAAATTATATTAACATAGAAACGCATTTTAATTTTTAGGACTTTTAACTTCAACTACATTTTCATGTTTTTTTAAATTTTCTCTAAATTAGTATGGAAATTAGGAAAAGTATAAACGAGATTAACCATTTTAGAACAAGCAAAAATGTTTATACAGAACTAATTTTTCTCAAAATGTCAATAATAAAAAAGTGTTTTATCTTGTAAAGACAATTCGGGGACATACTGTATGTTCCTTAATTCATAATAAAATATGCTTCTATTAAACACTATCTATGTATATATTAAATAGATTTGTTTAATAATAACATTATTTAACATAAATATTTTATTTTTAAAGTATATATAAAGAACGTTTATAATGATTAAGAAGAAGCTAAATAATACCTAATTCAAGTAATATACCAATTTATATTCCATCTTATAATCATATAATTAGATTTAATATCGAAAGGCTACATATCGTTATTTTGTTTATGTTTTCTATTTGTTATTATATTTGAAATCTTTCATACGAAATTTTGGTTGTTAAGAAGAACATAATTACTAATTATGGGGGGATGAAATACAATATAAAATTATGTAAAACTAAGAACGATGTATCATACCTTATTGAATTATGCCTATTCAAACGATTATTTCAATTTTGAGTGGAACAGTAACTATTTTTATATTAAGTTATTTTAAAATTGAAAAAATATTTTGCAGTTTAACATATTTCCGAGAAAGTCAAAGAAGTTGAGATGATTTAAATGATCTAGGTACAAGATGAGTAATTAAAATGGCGTCAAAAATGGCTTTGAAATGAAGAACTCATTATATTAATTGACAACCACTTTTTTTCGCATCAATAAACATTTTTCTTTTTAACAATTTTTCTTGTACATATTAGCACAAAGCCAAATTTGATACATATTTGATCACTCTCGATACTATGATTTTATTTGTTTTTTTTTTTCGCCTCATATTATCATTTTATTTGTTTTTTTTTTCATCCCATTAATCTAGCAAATTTGAAGATGCTAGTTAGTTATAAGCATAGGGTATCATCTGTCTGTAATAATAGTGTAGAAATTTTAAAATAAATTATTGACAAGCGCTTTTTATTAATGACTAAAATTTCCATCTCTATCAACACACTCTTTTCTTATTCATATGAGTTTGTCAACTAAAAAGTTTAAATTATCGCAAGCAAACTTCAAGCAACGATTAATTCCTCTTATTTATGTGCCTTGTAGTGATGGGCATTACGATTCTTTTTAGGGAATCGAATCACACGATTCAATTTCTCATATTGAATAAACCACATGCACAATTTACATTTCATAAAAACAAGAATCGTAACTGGCACTACCGGCGATAATTTGGTCGGACAACTACTTAAGAGACCAGAAAAAAAAATCAGTTCTTTCATTTGTTTTTCAACACTTTATGGCACTGGCGTAATTGGATTGATTATTATTTTACCAATAATATTAAATTATCAATCCAATTCATATACATATATAATTTATTATAGATTTCATAGTACCAATTTAATATTTTTAGAGCATATTTTAATTCCGATTTAATAATCATATAATAAATAGTATATAATACTGCATGATAGAAAAAAATGGCATCCAGTTGGCTTGGTTTCCCAGCATAGCATTCCCCATATAAATTTACGTAAGTTCATTTAATGAAGCTGGTACCGTTTCGCAACATCTAAACCTACTGCCAAGCATTTCCCAACCGACGAACACGATGGTTCATCTATACTAATATATAAAATCCTTAAGTGACTGACATACAGATTAATCACGATCCTGCTCAAACCACTCAACGTAAGAAGCCCAATTTTGGCATACATGTTGATTCTAGGGTGTAGAGGTTCGATAAGAAGGGATTTTTCGAAATTCCAGTTCCAAGAGGGTGAAACCACCCCTCAAATATTACAATATTTTTTATTTAAAAAACGGTCGGGTTTCCGAAAAAACGCTGAAACACGTATATTTTATTTTGTTTTTTTTACATATTTTAAGATTTTTTTTTAAAATGTATACAGGGTGTTTTGAAAAATATGGTCATTGATTAATCACGATCCTGGTTAAAGCGCTTGACGTAAAAAGCTGATTTTTGGAAAACAGATTGACTTTACGGTGTAGAGGTTCGATAAGAAGGGATTTTTCGAAACTCGAATTCTAAGGGGGTGAAACTAATCCCTCAAATATTTAAATATTTTTTATTTAAAAACCGGTGAGTTTTTCGGAAAAACTCTTAAACACATATATTTTATTTTATTTTGTTTATTGTTGTTTTACATATTATTATTTTTTATAAATTTATACAGGGTGTAATTCATATCACCATTGAGTAATCACGATTCTGTTTGATGTAGAAAGCTTATTTTTGGCAAACGGATTTTTCGAAAGTCAAATTCCAACGAGATGAAACTACCCCTCAAATATTACCAAATTATATATAATAATATCGCCATATTGTTTTTTCTCATGCTGACATAAATGTGAGAACATTTTATCCAGTTTGTATATTAATGGAAATTCTTGCTTTGCTTTATCATCGGGAAAATTTACACACAAAATTATTGCACAGGGTGAAACATTCACATTTTATGTGAAACCATAAGTCTTCTAAATGGCAGAGATTTGTGTGGAAATTCATGTATAAGTGACATTTCATTCGCAAACTCTAGTTCAGAACTAGTTTCTTCTGATATTAGGCTACATTTTCATTTCCTATTTTTTTGCGGAAATAATTTTTGCGGCATCCGATTTAAATATTTTTTTTACTCCGATCAAAAAAATCTGATTAAAATCAAAAAACCTGGTTAAAATAAATGTTACTATTTTTTCTTTCATTATTTGTATTAAATCTAGCAATTAAATGCAGATATTTCCCAAAAAAAATTAAGTAGTCGATAAAACTAAAAATTACCGAAGTTAAAAATAGCTAAAAATTATTCGAATGCTTCATTTTACATAATATTCAAACGACTAAAGACCATCTAAATTTAAGCGGCCATTATTTCCCGACTGCACCGTTGCAGAAAAATGCATTTCTCAGCGCGTTTTTCACACTTCGCTCTCTGTCGAGGGCTGTTTTTAGCGTCGGCCGCGCATCTGCCGTTGCCGCCCTCGCCGCCTCCATCGCCGCCGTCATCAATCGATAAATATTGCAAAATTACGGATTACAAAGGGCATAAAAATGCCCTTAGAGTGGGGATAGGCGTGAGGGGACCGGGCAGGGGCGGTGCGGGGGAGCATGTTTGGGAGAGGGATGCTGCCGATATGCAGTTGATAGATGGAACCCGGCAAAAAACCTTTTGTATGTTACTGTGTGCATATTCGTCTTCTTTTTGCGCGTCCATGTTCTATGGGTTTTTGAAATTTCCTTTATGGAGAGAGATATTGAGCGAAGTGCTGTATTAACGTCATACGTCGATGTCAGTATTCTAATAAGTACTAAGAATATTACTTAGTCTTAGTCTTAGTCAGGCGAAGTCTGAAAAACTTGAAAAGAATCCAACTAGATGGAAAGGAAATACTGCCAACACAGGAAGTTAAATACCTGGGAATAACCCTGGACAGTAAACTCCTGTGGAACAGGCATATTAAGAACACTACCAGCAAAGCCATAAAGGCTCTCATGATATGCAGAAGATGGCCGGAAATAGATGGGGCTGCTCCCCTAACATTTTGCGCTGGATGTATACCATGATAGTAAGACCCATGATTACTTATGGAGCAGTTGCCTGGTACACAAATCTAGAGCAACGGACGGCAAGGCTAAACCTGTGCAAAGTCCAGAGACTAGCATGCGTTTGCATCATAGGAGCCATGAGAACCTGTCCAACAGCAGCAATGGAAGTCATTCTAGATCTAACACCACTGCACATTGTCATTGGTAGATATGCCAATGCGACAATGATTAGAATGGTCACTAACGGAATTAGTACTGGGAGAATTGTCAGATCAGGGGCTTGGAACACCCTCAAAAAGGAAATACTACTCCTGCAACTCCCAGTGGACGATATGCCAAGAACGTACAACTTTGACAAACATGTCAATGTAGTATTGAGCAATAAGAAGGATTGGAAGAGCGAAACGCTTGCCCAGCAGTTAAAAGACCATACCGACCATACCATAACTTGATATACTGATGCTTCCAAAACCAATACGGGAACAGGGATCGGAGTATTTGGGTCGAGAACTAATTACTCCGAACCAATGGGCACTTACCCTAGTATCCTACAGGCAGAAATCTACGCTATCGAGAGATGCGTACAACTTATCTTAGATAGGAACTATCGGAAACAAGAAATAGCCATCTTATCTGATAGTCAAGCAGCGTTAAAGGCGATCAACTCAGTCTCAATCAATTCGAAATTGGTCAAAGAATACATAGAGAAGCTGAATAAATTAGGCAAAGAAAACAAAGTCCTCCTACACTGGGTGCCTGCTCACCAAGGGATAAAAGGCAATGAAAAAGCAAATAATCTAGGTAGAAAAGGAGCGAACACTCCACTAACTGGACCAGAACCGTTCTGCTTTCCAAGTGGTAACCAACTCAAGGAGGAACTCAAGAACTTGGAAGATTCCATCCGCAACCTGGAATGGAAATCTTGCAATGGTCTAGGACACTCGAAGAAGTTTCTGAGGGCTTATGATCAAGAAAAATCACAGATCTTTCTGAGTAAGAACAATCTTCGGATTGTCACGGGGTTTTTAACAGGACACTGTCTCCTCAATGGACACCTCAGTAGATTGAAACTAAGAAGAAACGGCGAATGCAGATTCTGTGGGAAAGATGGGGAAACACCAGTACACCTCATCACTGAGTGCGCCGAGACGACAACCATTCGTGCCATGAATTTTGGTACCACTGATATTGGAGATGGAGAACTACCCTCTATAAAACCGTCCCAGATACTGGCTTTTGTCAAAGCCCTGGGACTGTATGATGAGTTATGATTCAAGAAAGGGGGACACAATGGATCTGTAAGGTCGAAGTGATTAACCCCCCTCCCACTCATTCTAAATTCTAAAAAATTCTAAATGGGCAGATTCTCGGGTGCCACAGTATTTTTGTGCCCAATTTGGTTAAAATCGGTTCAGCGGTTTTTGAGTTATCGTGTTACAGACGGACAGACAGACAGACAGACAGACAGACAGACAGACAGACAGACAGACACCATGAAAATATTTTGTATTTAGGTCATTTATGACCCAAATAACTCATTTTGAGTGAAATTAAAAAAACTTTTCTTTTTGCCGATCTTAATAGCCTACCAAAAAAAAAGCTATTTAAAATGTCTAAATACAACTATTTAAGAGCACTATAATTTTTTTTAACAGAAACTCTGTTCCGACCCAAGTATAACAATACCCATTTTTAAAAAGGGAGATAAAACAGACCCAGCAAACTATAGAGGAATAACATTACTGAGCACCTCGCTAAAACTTCTGACTAAGATCATTGCGGACAAAATCTCCTCAATAGTGCCAATAAGCGAGGAACAACAAGGATTTCGAAGAAACCGATCAACTACGATGCACTATTCATACTCAGGCAACTAGTTGAAAAATCCTTAGAATATAACTCTCCAGCCTATCTATGTTTTATAGATTTAACAAAGGCCTTTGATAGAGTCCAACTAAAAGACATCATCACCAT
The DNA here is from genome assembly GCF_002938485.1 of Sitophilus oryzae. Classification (NCBI taxonomy): domain Eukaryota; kingdom Metazoa; phylum Arthropoda; class Insecta; order Coleoptera; family Curculionidae; genus Sitophilus; species Sitophilus oryzae. The sequence goes on from NW_022147423.1 coordinate 369,697, forward strand.
CTTGGAAAGCAGTAATGTCTCGAAAGAACTCACCGAACTTACCAAGGACTTAAACACAAACACAACAACCCAAATAAGAACAAACTTTACCTTAACGCAGCATCTTCGAACTACAACTGGTATTTGCCAAGGCGACAGTCTCAGCCCTCTGCTATTCAACACATCATGGATCAAGTAATAAAAACCGTCAAGAATACTGGATTAGGATATCGAATGGGAATGCATAAAGTAAACATATTATGCTATGCCGATGACGCAGTACTTATTGCAGAGTCAGAGGACGACCTCCAAAGAATGCTACAAGCTTTTAACAGACAGGCAGAAAAACTTAACATGCAAATTTCCACAAATAAGACCAAATGCATGACCATTACAAAGGAGCCTCTACGGTGCAAATTGGTAATAAAAAACAAAACTATTGATCAGATAATGTCATTCGAATACCTCGGATGCAAAATTACAAGCTCAGGATTCCTGGAAGAAGAAGTAAGGAAACAAGCCAATAAAGCTGCCGCAATATCAGGACATCTTAAATATCCCATATGGAAAAACAAACATTTGAGTACAGAATGTAAGTCAAGAATATACAAAACCTGCATACGACCAGTGATGACATATGGTGCGGAAACCAGAGCTGAAACATCAGTAACAAAGAGAATCCTACGAACTACTGAAATGAAGACCTTAAGAATGATAACTGGATACACATTGAGGGACAGACAGAGAAATGTAGACATAAGAGAAAAGTGCCAAACAAACGACGTTGTCAGATGGATAAGGCAGAGAAGAAGAGAATGGAACCAGCATGTCAATAGAATGGGCCCCGACAGAATGGCCATAATAATTCGCAACAACGTACCCCATGGCAGAAGACCTACTGGACGACCACCTAAACGTTGGCAAGTCAGTTGGCAGTCAACCTCGCAAGAGTTGCTTAGACGAGGAGGAAACCGGAACTAAACAGGCGATACGCCTTCTAATAGAAGAAGAAGGAGAAAAAGAAACTCTGTTAAAAAAGCTTTTATTTTGTAGACTTTCTTCCAGTGGCTAAATCCGAGTTTTTTCTTTTCAAAAAATAAATATGTTTCTCATATAAAAAAGTATTGCGTTCTGTGAAATACTACACTAAAAAGGAAAAGGAAGTCCAACAGAAAACATGTGTTCGCTCGACTTTTTGTCCGTCAACTACTACTGCATTAAAGAATCTGAAATTAGAAAAATACCAAATTACCGGTAATGTCAAATAATGATAAATTAGATTCCGGAAACTCTCTAAATAAAAGTTTCAGTCCATTAATTTAAAAATAACAGAGCGCACGCTACAAGGAAAAATATTTTCCCCGCTGGCAAAGGAACGACAACGACGACGCTAACAAAACGACGACAAACCGAAATTTATTTAGAACAATACGGCGAGGCGATATAAATTTAAAATTTAAATTTATTCCCAAGCGAATAATCTTAATCTCTGCGCAAGAAAAAAGAAACAACAAATAAATAACAATAACAATAATTACTGCAGTCTGCGAAATTCAGACAGATGTGTGAATATAGACCGACGAGTTCGTATACGTAGAGTAACTAGTATACCAGTAATACTTTGGTATAATATTATTTAGTATTTTTTCGGTATGTTTTCGGAGAGTCTTCTTATTTAACTAATAATTTATTATTAGAATAAATAATAATGTAACTACTTAAAATCAATTAGTCAAAAGAAGTATCGCATATTTTTAATTAAAATATTAATTTGAAAAACAAGAGACCTTGACTAGGCCCCGCAACTAGCCTATGTGCTGAAGCGGGAATAGAGCCCCTTAAATACAGAAGGAGGAAGCTAGCGCAATCCTACCTCACTTCGGCATTAGCAAATCCTAGCCATATAGTGAGAGAAACAATGCTATCCCGTCATATGGAAGAACATCTGCCTATGATAATCAATGAAATCCCTTTCGAAAATTCTCCATGGCTAATATCTGAAACTGAAGTAATATTAGACCTGAACAAACTAAAACATCAAGACACATCGCCTGAAATATATCAACAAAAGTTCCAGAAAATACTAGACCAATATAACGAAAGAATTGTTATTTATACTGATCGCTCCAAAGCACAAACTGGTGCTGGATGTGCAATTATTACCAACGGGTCAACTTTCCAATGGACTTTGAGACATGAAGCCTCAGCTTTCTTCACAGAACATTTTGCGATCTGGAAAGCCTTCGTGTCTAAAATTAATGACTTATTTCTCCATGATCCTCTGAAACAAAAAATTCAGACGCTTATTCGAGAGTGCAGCGAAAACGGAAACAAACTCACATTTGTATGGGTCCCAAGCCCATACAAACTAATATACTTTGCAACACAATGGCAGATGAAGCTGCTCAGCAAGCTGCTAGAAGAGATACCATTGATTTCCATTATATTAGTAAATATGATCTTAAAGTTCTACTGCATAAAAGAACAGAAAGGGAATGGCAGGATGAGTGGGCAGGTACACTTTCAAAGCTTTGCGCAATAAAACAGGACCCGTCAACCCCATCCTTACGTCTTGCACTAGGACGAGCGGATGAATCCAGAGTGCATCGTCTTCGTATTGGGCATACTGCGGTGACTCATGCATATCTGCTTAACAGAGAAATACCTCCAATGTGTATAGTCTGTGATGTTGAGTTGACAGTAATTCACATTACATATATGTGAATGTCCTAAATATACGGTGGAAAGGAATAGATTTGATATACGTGGTGAAATTCGTAATAATTTAACTGAAGTAGAAAAAATTAAAAATATTTTGAAATTTATGAAAGATATTAATATATACTACCAACTGTGATACTCGTCTGTGATACCCAAATCCAACTGTGATACTGTGATGTAAACAATTACCTATTTTTCTTATTGTTTGTTTTTTGTTGTCTATTTTTTTGTGTTTAGTTTTTTATCCTTTTGTCACTCAATTTGAAATGTATATGTCAATGTAGTTTTATAAATTTTGAATTGCCCTGAGATAGATCCCTGTAATTGCATTATTGTTAACAATAACGAGTTATATATGGCTAATGATCCTGGTGATCGATGCCTAGGAAGAAAAGAAAAGAAAAGAGACCTTGAATTAATTAGTTAAAATGCTCTACTGAGAGAAAGGAGACTCAGACTGGCAGTCTTGTATATAAAAATTATTTTAAATTTTTGCTATTTAAATAAAGGGAGCAACATGTTTCGGGAAACAAATTCCATCCTCAGGCCCAAAAGCATATTTGTCAAACGAACAAAGTCAAGTAACAAAACAATAAAATACGGATACAAATAATAAAAAGTTAAAATTATCCAAATTATTTATACAAAGAAATGTTACAGAATGCCAAGCTGAGCTTTATAACAAATAAATTTCAATTACAATGACACCTCAAATATCAAGAGTACGAGGAGTATTAAAACGATTTATGAAGGAAGGGAGGAAAATTCAGATTTAGGTGAGAAAAGCCAAAGTATTTGTTGTAGTTAATGTGATAATGGAATTTAGTTTCTAAGATGTATATTTCAATTATTTAAATTGAAATACACTAATTACACACATATACTAATTTTTAAATCTCGGTTATTTTGGACTTCTTTGAAAAACGGTAAAGAGAAAATATGTTTCTTTTATCGAGATCTACAAGCCCTGAAAATATTTGCAGTCACCCTGTATAATTTAGGCATCGGAAATATAATTCCAAGCCATCATATTATTTTACTAATAGAGCTTCGTAGGCAAGCTGCATTACAAAAAACTTTAACAGCAGAGAATTGCGTTTACTATTTTTTTTAAAGTTCAACAATTAGATGTTCCGATTAAAGGGGCTGCTGTATACTATTACTTTTCATCATGACATGTTCTTTAATACAAGCACACAAAAAAATTGAAACTTTGTAAAAAATATGTTTCTTTATATATTTTATAAATTATTTTTAATTTTAACCAAATAAATGAGTATCATCACTTATTACAAATTTATATAAAAAATTGACGTCATGCTGCAATCAATATTGCCACATTCCAAATTGTTAACGCATATAAAAGTGAATAAAAAAGATCATTTTTACATAAAGTCGTTTAACAAAAGCTTCATTAATCAATATAAATTAATATTTTTAGACATAATATGAAGTTTTGATGATAAAAATACCGTCATTCCATTTTATATATATTTTACTTTTATTAAATTTTACGAAATGCATTTTTTTAATTATTTTTTCAAAAATTTTTAATTAATATTTGAACATCGTTTCAGATTATCAAATTGGAAATATTCTTTTCATTCTCTAGAAAATTCTCATGTAGATGAAAATATATCATTAATATGGACAACAAAGAAGCTAAAAATCCAGTGGAAAGAAGTATATATCCACTAAACGGAAATATTAAAGAAAATTATAGCACAGGTAACATGTGCTTATAGATTATTCTTATTTTATAAACTATAGTATATTAAGCCATAATTTATATTCTAAAAATATCCAGATTATTATACCGGGTGCGTCTCAATAGTGGCTCATCCCTATAACTTTTTTATTTTTTTAGTAAAAAAAAACGAAATTTGGTATGTTAGTATATGACATAAATTAGGATTGATTGACGTATTCAATTGTTTTCGGTCACATCCTGTTTCACCGGAAATGACTATAACTTTTGATTTTTAAATGGCACCCTCGGTATTTTTTTACTTTATTCGATAGAAAATAACACTCTGAATTGAATGACATATCATATGTCAACTTTTGACGTTTTCGCATATGGTTTATTTGAAATTATAACTTGCGGCGAACTTCGTGACGAAAATTTGACTCGAAATACCAAGTGTGTAGTATCAAATTATTCGTAAAAAATGCTTTTTCCAAATATGCAAATGAGCCACCCTCGTTCCAATTGAAAAAACGAGATATGATTGAAAATACGATTTGAGCATTTTCTAACTGGCCAGGAGAAGATGCCAAAAACATTAGACGATCAAGTCTATTTTTCCAAGGCTCCTTGATTAAGAATTAGCGTTTTTAACATAGCCATGGCACTCTAGATTGAATTTTAAAATACAATTTTTTATTAAGCGAGAATGTCAAAGGTTGACATATGATATGTCATTCTATTCAGATTTATTTTTAAAAATCAAAAGTTGTAGTCATTTCCGGTGAAACAGGAAGTGGCCAAAAACAATTGGATATCAATCAATCCTAATTTATGTCATATACTAACATACCGATTCTCGTTTTTTTACATGAAAAAATAAAAAAGTTATAGTGGTGAGCCACTTTTGAGACGCACCCGGTATATACTCATATTTTCTCGCTTTTAATACTTATAATATTTTACATATTTTTTTTATTGTAGTTAACAAAAAAAATCAGTAACAATCAAAGTTAGAAAAAAATCTATTTAATGGAACTTTATGGACTACACGAGCGTAAGCAGTTAATTATTAATTATGTGATGTATGTAGTTAAATTTAAAAATACTTGATTAGTTAGAGAGATTAAAGGGGATTTTATTATTTTTAGAAATACTAAGAAATTTAAAAAGATACAATTTTTGCAAATTCTCAGTAGTCTCGACATGCTTGGGGTCGTTACCTTCTATTTCAAAAGCATGTCTTTTCCTCACAAGAACAGACTAGCCTTCCTACTGGCAAAGATTTGTTATTAGTACTTTGAGACAATTGAACAAATTAGTCTTAGTTAATGTATAGATATTAAGACAATTAAAAATGGCATTAATATTAGAAAGATTTGTCCAGTTTAATAGTAACTGGTATAGTCAGAATACATGTCTTAACACGTATATTTCTTCTATTCCAAAAATATCTCTTATTTGCTGTAAAAGGGTATTTGCATATATATTTGCATGACTCGATTTTATAATAGTATTTAAGTTTCTAAGTTACAGTTGGTAGCTAGCGGTTGCATGCAAGTAACCGTTTACTGACGTAGACATTCCTGGTTACGATCAAAACTTTTGATTATAGGATAAAAGCCTTAGTAGTAAAATTTGAATATAAAATAAATATCTGTTTAACTATTTAAATATGGATATTTTTAAGGAATAGGGATTTAGAAAGTCGAATGGATTTATTGATGATATTATTTTTTTTATTACAAAGTAAAATTTCCGTTCGAAAAATACATAATATCAGATATTAAAAAGAAATCTTCAATTGAGAGATTGCAAATCAATGTTAAAAAATATAAAGCGATATATTTTGTACAACTTGTTTTATTTTTTTTTTGTTGTTATAATTGTACAACTTATCTTATGGTTAAAGGTACGTTCTCACGAGTCAATATTATTCACAACAATACATAGCATAGAATAACTAACTGAAAGAAATGAAAACTCCTATGTTAAAGCCTGGAAACACGCGCTCGACGCGATCCAAGCGGGCTACTGGCAGAACTAAAAGTTCGCGCCATATTTTTAAATGAACCTTTACTGCCAGTTTATATAAGTTTTTTACTTATATTTGGTAATTTCAATCTAGATTATGAACTTATTTGTAACAAAACATTTTACAAAATAAAAATAATGTATTTTGATACAAATAAATTAATAATCTAGGTTGAAATTATCCCTGAAATTAGAATAAAACACGAAAAATCTGTAACTTTATTATTTTATTATAACATTGTTAAAATTACATAATAACACATTCAACACTATACAAGTATATATAAAAGTTATCAGAATTTATACAATCAGTTTAAGTAATTATAAAAAAGGTTATAAATTATAAATAAATAATTCATTATATAAAAGACATATAGTTACCGTGAATATAATTTGGTATAACTTTAATCTCAACTTTAATGACCTATTCAAATAGAAACATCTTACAATTCACATTATATAATACACAAAGCCAAGGGACAAAATTGTTATTAAATCTATTCTCGATGACTCGAAGCATTTTTTTTTCAAATAAAACAGGACATATAGGGCTTATAAATAATACAAGGGTATAGAAAATATATAAATAAGTAAATACAAATATATTTTCAACCTAATGATTAATGATTATACTCGTTTAAATAAATAAATGATCTTTTTAAAATTACTTGTTTGTCTTTGCAAATTTGTATATTTAATATTTATCTAAAAGCGTACACTTACATAAATTACTGCACAACCTTTAAAATTAAGCTTTTAATATGTTATACAAATTCTTGATTCGATATAAATACACTTAAATAAAACTTTAAAATTAATGATCTTCCAAATTTCTGAGACAGCCATTTTGTTGAAAGAATTTGTTTTGATTATGAGAAATTTCATAAAAATTATCACAGGGATTAATTAATCTTATATATGAAACTACTTGGCTTTTAAATTTCACAATCCTATCGTCCAAAATACTCTAAATTCGCAAAAATCCGTAAATATTCCCATAAAAACAAATCACAATTCACTTCCACTTCACAGAAACTGACAGACATTGCCAGATATGGAATGACGTTTATTTTTCAATTTATTTTACTGATCTAACTGATCCGGGTCACTTAGAAATTAAATTTTTATTAAATTATTTAATTATAATTGTTTCTGGCGAAAGCAACTTCATATCAATGTTTATTCATAGGGTAACAAAGCACATCGCTGTTAAATTATCAACATTTTATATAAATATTTATATTTTTCAACTACTCCAACTACTCCAATTACTCCACAGAGAATCAAACGAATTGTTAATTAAACTATACTCTGTGGATGACTTGATAAAATCATGATGAAATTAAAGTCCCTAGATGAATATCTAGGGACTTTAGATGAAATTTCTACGCAGCGCCATCTATCCCTCTACTGGCAGAAACTCCGCCGTGTTTCCAAAATTCAAATGGCAGTTTCATCCGCCTGATACATAGCCTAAGAGCTGACGACATATTTAGAGAACATATTTCAGGCAAGCTAGAATAACTAAAAATGTATAGTTTATTAACTGGTGAACCCAGAATCTTAAGTCTGGCTGGGGGGTTGGGGGTATTTCGCTACTGCGCAACCCATATCATTTGCAAAAAAATAAATTCAAAAAACATTCTTTAGGCAACTTGAAATTTGTTTATTCTTAAATTTTAGCATCTATTTAACCTAGAAATAAGTGTGCCAGACTTTTTTTCGGGTTTAAAGTGTAACCAGACCATTCCAAATATGTTTAATTATTATACCTGGAAAACATACTTTAGGCATTCTAAAATTTTTACAGCGTGTTTATTAGATGATATTAAAAAATATGTGTTAATTGCCAGACGAATTCAATGGGATTTAATACTTGCCAGACGCGAATAAAGATTTCAAATGAGCGCGATAAGAAAGTCTTATATATATTATTTATTATAAGACTTTAATTGGAAATAAGTCCTAGTCATTTGGAAATCCCATTTAAATATTGTTTTGGATTAAAATCAAAAAAATCTGATTTAAATAAAAAAATCTGATTTTTTTGATTTTTTTAAAAAAATCATGATTTTTTCCAACCCTGGTTTGTAGACGTCTGTTCATACTGTTAATGAGGATGCAAATATATTGTGTTGTGTTTTCCCATTCAACTTCAAGGACCAAGCGAATATTCGTAATTTCGGCCATCTTTAACAAGTTCAATGACTTTTGAACAATTTTCAACACTAAGAACCATATTCAATCGTACATAACAATAATAACCAAAGTAAAAAACACAAATATTCAGGAGACATGGTTCTGACCGAAAAAACAACTCTTCGATTAACCCTGTATTATAAGTCAAATAGTAAAAGTTTATAATATACTGTGTAGAAAAATTAAAGTTGATATATTTATATACAGTTTGCTAAAAAAATCAAGGAAATAATAGGATCAAAAATAAAAAAAAAATAACATTTTAACTTGACCAAAAATTTTTCCGTTACGTTTTTTTTTTCATCTGAGTGCAGTTTTATTTAGTTAATCGTATTAAAGTAGTTAACAGAAAATAATATTCGATCGGTTTGTCGGTATTTCCCATGTCGAGTAATAATTCGCCTTCTCCATCTGTAATATCTCATTAACCCCAGACCTGTTGGTAAAGGCCAAGCTAAACTTGAGTCAGACAAGGTTCCGAAACGGGTTCAGTGTGTCTGGATGTGCATTGTCTAGCGCTGAGAGAACTAGGGCTGGCCGCGGTTATCGATATTTTAGTAAATTACAGTTCAATCAATTGCCTTTGTAATAATACCACTTCTTTTCGTGGCATAACAAGGAATGGTGATTAATAAAAAATAGTTTTATTGAATTAAAAGAAAATATAAAAATACTAAATAAAAATAAAAGAAAAAAAAGATAATTAAAATATGATTTGATATCTACATTTATACCTAATTAAGTAGTACACAATAATATCAAGTATTTGCAGCAAATTAATATATTTGAATTAAAAATTGACTTTGTATGGTTCGGATTAGGGTAAATTTAAAAATAATACAAAATTTTGAAAATATTTTTATTGCTTATTTGGATGTATCTTTGTTTAACAAAAATAAAACTTTTTTTAAAGATAACTTATGCTAAAAATAAAAGAACATTTTAAGTTTGATATTTGAAGTAAACAAAACTAATATATGTCATTTACATCACTGTTTTCATCAAGTGAATGATGGCTAATGGATACTTCATTTATTACTTTCAGACTTTCAATAGCTTTGGTTAATTTGATTTTGTCCCCCAGAACATTATGCTCACTTCTTCTTGTGAAGGGCACTTTATTACATCGATTCCGTCGATATTTTGCTCTGCAAGAAAACAAAGCATATTTTACCAACAAGACATTCACAATACAAAATATGAACAAGAACTGATAAAAAAATTTGGGTCAATTGTAATGAAATATTTAGCGTTTGCTACAAATGCCCGCGCATTTAACCTAAGGACACGAAGAATTTCAGGTGAAAAAAGATGGACGTCCATCACCAACTTATTGTCTGTAGTTCTTTTTGATAAAATCACGAATTTTCCAAGATACTTTTATTATTTCGCTAGACAAATAAACTATTAGCAACACAGTGCTATAATAATATTATTATACCGTGCTACCAAGATGAATTTATGTAAAAATCATCTATAACCCAATCGTAGATCGCGGCTCTATATTACATCATATTTTTTTAACATTCTATGCCGTGATTGAATAGTCAAAAGTACAACCAACAATGGGTGAAATATGAAAAAAAAACAAAGTAAATAGTAAATGCTTCTTTGTACTCTCTTTGTTTGTTGTTTATAAACTGTGTGTAAGTTTATTTCCAGAAATTTAAGCAAAACCTTTTACCACGTTATCTTTGTTCATTCCACCCATTGTTTATTTATTTTTATATCCTCTTATAAAATCATGCATAAACAAAATCAAACAACGTCTTATTGTTTCTACGTACCTTGAAATGTTGATAGCAAAAATGTTCTAGGCACCATGCCACTTGGCCAAAAATTCTTCCACGCTGCTCATATTCGGTCTGGTTGTTCAAAGGGACTGATGCTACTAATACTAACACGCACGTAAAAGGTTGATCGCGTCACGAAAGAAATATAGGCAACAATGGCTAATATGCCAAGAGCGCCGAATTTCTACCAAAAGCATGGCTTTCAGCTGAAAAGTTTGACATTGGAGATAAATGCATATAATTCCAATGAAAGGAGTAAGTTGAATCCACGCAAAATTTGGCGGCCCAAATGCAATAATTTTCTACTAAAATCCGATTTGCCAATAGAGCATGGATTTTAATTTGAAACTCTTAAATTTGACGTGAAAGTAATTCATTTGCCTGAAAGGCACAACAAGGCAAATGCATGGTGAATATACCCCAATCGCAGTGGTTTTGTTTGACACAAAAGCAATGCTATTGAATTTAAGGAGTCTCCCTTGGCAAGTTTTTCAGTAGATTATTCGATAGAAAATGACACTCTGAATAGAATGTATATCATATGTCAACTTTTGTCATGACATTTATTATTTACAAATCAGGTAAAGAAGCCCCGGACGGACGGTGAGTTTTTGTTGATTAAAACGGCACTTATTATGGAAATCGCGGGGGCATGCAGGTATGTTGAGTTGACGAATTTAACTGTGGAGAATATTAGAGACAATGATTCTTACTTGTATGTTATGATAAGTTTTACTTTAATGCCGGAAGGATTTCCTATCAATCCTGTGGAATTGTGCAGAAAATAACTACGTTTGAGACCAAAGAGTACTCTCCATAAAAGATTTTTTGTGTTCTATAAAAATGGTAAATGCACAACGCAATGCATGGGAATCAATACTTTGTCAGGAATGCCATCAAAAATTACTACGTACTTGGGTCTCCAACATCCTGAGCAATACACTGGCAATTGTTAATGTTAATTTAAATAAATAATTGAATTAGTAATTTATGAATAAAGCTTAATAATTTCTATAAAATAGTGTGGCTTTGAAGTATAATACACTAGTTGCATGCATATATACATGTGAGTAATGTCTGTATAAGTAGTAAAGTAGTGGCTGTTGGATAAATATTATTATTTCTACTCGTGCTTTGGAGTTATTTTAATTTCCGTATTATATTAAGCTATTCTTAAACTGCATCTTAAATTTACGGAGGCATATCTAGACGTATCGATATATTCTTCGACTCGGCCCATTCCTAATACGGACTGGCCAAGCAGCAGTTTTCAGCGAGATGCACAAGGTCAAACGGCACAGCAGAAAGTGATACCGGTCCCAACTGCACGATAATTCCACTGTTTATAAAAGTTTTGCATAACTTTTAAATAAATTATCCGATTCTTGTTTGGGTTTGCATTTTTTACGATAACGCTATTTATACATCGATTGCACGTACGATTCTTTTTGGCCAGATTGGCATTCTGATTACTCGCTGTTTTTTTCTGTAAACAAATTAAATATAATAATATCGTCTGATCGACTGGGTGGAAGCAAGAAGAGAGCATTCCTTAGCCAGTTCAGTCGAAAAAAATATACATCTTTTGGTTGATTTTGTTAAATGGTGCGTATGCTAATACCAAACTAATACCGTATGATACTTTATACGTCTATATCTTTTAAAAAAATATTTAAAATATTAAACGGTTTTTGACTAAAATAGATATTATAGTATCTATTGCATTTTGCATGTAGTATACCCAGTTAGTACTAATACGGCAGTGACAGTTTCGCAAAACTGCAGATTGTAAACAATAAATGCTCTTCTTCTCTCGCTCCGATTTTGGGATGCGGTTTGGACCAGGTTTATCCAGGTAATCCATCTATTGTGATTAAGATGCTATGTGGTTTTCGAAAATATATTTACCGAATTCTCATATACAGTGTGTAACTAAACTGAGCATCAATTGAAGCGTAAAGTGCAAATTTTTGCATTAAGTTTAACTTTTTGTATTTTTTAAACTTTTGAAGGAATTTTGAATTTGCCAGCCAGATTCTAAAACATTGTTTTATCGACTATCGAACCGTTCTTTGCAGTTTTTCTCAATTATTGGTCAGGACCCATAATACACGTTAAAACAAAACTGCGCGCATTTTTAACAAAATTTTAAGTAAACCTCATTTTGTGGAGGGATGGAGGAGATCCATTTTTGTGGGTAGTTTGAAGGAGGTGTTTTATACCTCGGGACGTTTATGTTTTTTCTTGGCTATCGCTCTCCATTGCGATGTTTTCGATATTCTTATGATTGTCGGTAGAGTTTTAATACTAATAATTTTATCTCATTGTGAAATGAAGATATCGTATTTTTAAGCATTATGCATTTTAATGTATAATTAAATAAAGCAAACAAATAATTTTATAAAACTAAAAAGTGTTACAGTTATACAGGGCGTTAAACATTTATCTAGCTGGTATATTTAAATTATATGAACAGGTTTTATTATGTATCTTGGCATAACAAAAGAAGCATTTAACACTTTTTCATTAACGATACAGTATAATCACTTAGTATAATCATTAGTTAATACGCATAAAACTCAAAAATGCAATATATTAATTTCATAATGAGATAAATTTATTAGAATCAAAACCTTACCGAAAACCATAAAACAAAGGAAATCATCGCAATGGAGAGCGATACGCCAAAAAAGCTCAAAAACGTCCCGAGGTATAAAACAGCTCTTTTAAAATACCCATAAATAATGGAACCATCCCCCCACAAAATGGAGGTCACTTAAAATTTTGTAAAAAATGCACGCATTTTTGTTATACCCTGTATTATGGGTATTGGCCAATAATTCCATAAAAAAGCGTTTCAGAATCTGGCTAGCAATTCAAAACGCCTTCAATAGTTCAAAGCATTTTCCAGGTGTTCGATATTGTTATTATATTCATATTTCAAAAATCTCCAATATCAGAAATCGAGAACGGACAAATCCGGGAATCATATGGGTCCATTGCTATTGGTTCCAATACATTGATTTGAGAAATAATAATTTAACACAATTCTAATATTAAATTCTAATCTTAAATTCTATATTATAATTAAACACATTATACTGGGTGTTGCATCGTCGGACGGGACATAGGAAATCCCATGTAAATTTTAATGGGGCCAATTATTGACTTCCCTAATTATTTTAGAGAATAATTCTATTTAGGTTTATTGAAGAGCACTAAAACCCACATTAAAAAGAATAACTTTAGATATTTTTGATTAGCCCGTTTACGAGATTTCTTTTTAAATATTTCTCCTTTCTTATGGCCCTGTATTTACTTATGAGCATCAGTCAAGGTAAAAGACAACTGTCAAATGAAGTTGTCATTTCAGAAATTTACCTATTTAGTGCTTTATTATAATTGAAAACTCATTCCTACATCGGAAATCTTAAAGATGTATTTATAAATACAAATAAATATGAATTATAGTAAAATAAAGTAATAAATTACAAGGTTAATTAGAGTATTATTACAATATTCAATAACTTATTAATTTAGGTACTATTAAATTGTTAGAACTTTAGGACTTAAGATGTTCAAATATTCCTCCAGCGACTGCTAGACAATAACCCAGGCGATCATAAAATTCTTATCTTACATTCGCTAGTTGGTAAACTGAAATGCTATTGCATTCGGCAGAAATAGCATTTTTCAACTCGTCTAGATTTGGGTATTTTTTATCCTTGTATATCCTGTTTTTTAAGTGGCCCCAGAGAAAGAAATCATTTGGCGAAATATCAGGAGACCTTGCTGGCCAATTTACTATATGATTTAGGCCAATAACGTTTCCGTTAAAACTATTGTCTAAATATTCCCGAACAGCCAGGGTACTATGTGCCGGGCAGCCATCCATTTGGTACCAAACTTCCTGATTTTCCCTAGCGGCATCATGTAAAACAGGTAAAATATGATTTTCGAGTAGTTCCAAATAATATTCCGCATTTAAATTTCGCATAAGAAATAATGGCCCGATAATATTGTGTCCGAATATCCCTGCCCAAACAGTTATTTTCTGTGGATATTGCGTCCTTGTTTCGACAAACCTGTGTTGGTTTTCTTTGTTCCAATATCGATAATTTTGAACATTGGATTCACTATTTAATGTAAACTTGCATTTTAAAAATTCCCTATCCGTGTTTGCTCTTTCCATCATATCAAAACAAAACGCCTGCCGCCGTATTTCGTCCCCATCTCGTAGCTCTTGGTGCTTTTCATATTTGAAGGAATAGTATTTATGTCGTTTCAAAATTCGAAACGCTGTAGTGTGATCTATTCCTATTTCATCCTCAAGTTTCCTTGTGCTGATCTTTCCATCGTTCTCTTCCACGCACAATAAAACTTCCAAGTCGGTATAATTTCTTGCATCTTCTCTTTGTTCCTGCCGTGCTTCACATCTGCAGTTATTTATTAGGGTACCTTTGGTCTCAAATATCTGGATATTCCTTGCGATTGTAGATTTTCCAGGTATCGGTCTATTCGGATGCAGAGCAGCAAACATGTCCGACACCTTTTGATAACTATATCCTTGATAATACCATTTGATCATCAATACGTTTTCTTCGGTAGTGTAATTCATGGCTAATATTTTCGATGTAGGTATGAGTTTTTAATAATAATAATAAAGTACAAAATAGATAAATTTCTGAAATGACAACTTTATTTGACAGTTATCTTTTACCTTGACTGGTGCTCATAAGTAAATACAGGGCCATAAGAAAGGAGAAATATTTAAAAAGAAATCGGCGATAACTCGTAAACGGGCTAATCAAAAATATCTAAAGTTATTCTTTTGAATGTGGGTTTTAGTGCTCTTCAATAAACCTAAATAGAATTATTCTCTAAAATAATTAGGGAAGCCAATAATTGACCCCATTAAAATTTACATGGGATTTCCTATGTCCCGCTCGACGATGCAACACCCGGTATAATCAATGCAGTATTTTCAAAATCTTATTCATAGATCGTTCAATTTATGAAAGACTTGATATCGATAAAGGGCTCCATTTCTGCTGCGACAATACAGCTAGGGCTAAAGGGCAACGGCGCCACCGACGCATTGAACTTGCGTAACGCTTAGGGCAAAGTGCGGGTCAGTAAACCGTCTACGTCGAAGGGCTGGAAGGAAAAGTGCAGGAAAAGGGCAGAAAAGCGGAAGAGACTGCGTTGTTCGATTTTTCCCGTCTGGCTATTTATCAGTTTTAGAAGGGGTCGTGTAAGGAGTATACAGAGATTTTCGCACAATCTGTTCATGAAAAGTTTGTAGGATCTAATTTAGATACAGTGTGAGTTTTCTACGATGTTCTCTACGGGTATCTCGGAAACTACTGGAGATAGAGAGTCGGTTAAATGGGGAAAGAATTGCAGTTTTGTGGGATCATGAATATGCGCCCTTCGGTTTTTGAAAAAGTGTATATGGCTATATCGCAAAAAAAAATATGGGCTCTTTTAAAAATTCTCCCTAATTCCATTATAGGCTATAATGGAATATATATAATTTTAGACAAATAGGTTTCAGATAAAAGTTGTAGATAATCACATCCTTAATGAGATTGTGTTCTCTGTTCATTAAATCTTGGTGCGATTCGAACCTCCTGAGTCTCAACATTTCTAAAACTAAAGGTTTGTCGTATAAAAACTCGCTGCAGCCTTTTGTACTTAACAACACCACCATTGACGTCGTAAAATCTGTAAAATTCTTAGGGCTTGTTGTAGACAATTCTCTGAAATGGGACATACATATCGAAGCTTTGTCGAAAAAATTGAGCTCTGCCTGTTTTGCATTAAGGTCTGTTTCTAAGGAGCTTAACTTGTCAGTGGCTAGAACTGTTTATTATGCACTTTTTGAGTCGCACCTCAGGTATGCCCTTCCATTCTGGGGTACGTGTTGTGCGGCTCAATTTGACCGCATTTTCAAGCTCCAGAAGAGAGCTGTTCGATATTCACTGGGACTAAACAGCAGAACTCATTGCCGGGGCTTTTTTAGAGAATTAAAAATATTGACTCTTCCTTCCTTATTTATATTTGAATCCGTTTGCCTAATACGTAAACATGTATCAGCTTCTCAAGAAAGGCCATCTCACACTTATCCACTCAGGAACGCGGAGCAAGATCTTTATTACCTTAACCCCACGCTCAGAGTTAGTTAAAAGTTCAATATTATACAACTCGAAAAAAATGCACAATCACCTGCCATTTGAAATCAAATCCATAACATCACTTTCTTCATTTTGCAATGGCAAAGCATTGAACTCTTATTTACTAGACAAGGCTTTCTATGCCGTAAATGAATTATATTTTGATAATCGAATTTGATCTTGTAAACACTGGTCTAATGTTTGCTATTGCTATATTTACTAATGACATCGAAATAAATTTATTTAGAGGTCATTGATATTTACTATAAACTAACTAAATATTTTTGAATATTATTTTTATTTTTTTTATTCTTTGACATTTTAAACATTTATAAATGTTTATTTTAAACAATAAGTCTGACAATATTATTTGTATAATGTTTTGTATTATCTTTTGTTTGTTTGTTTGTGTACCTTGTTTGTTTACTTTGTTTGTTTACTTTACCTTTGTCTACAAATTGTAAAATTTTTTGACAATAAAGGCATCTATTTATTTATTTATTTATTTATAACCGTAAAAAACTCATCGCAAATTTATTATAATATTTTGATCGGAAAAGCGGTAGTATGGCCCTTTATGTCCCTTAAGTGCTGTTAAGGAGGTGAGTTTTGTTGATGCAAATAATAACTGTTGATATATTTATAATTAACTTTTTTTTCCTAAAATATTTTGATTAAAAGAAAATATATAAATGTGGGAACGCTGTGTGTAATTTAAAACTATTTAAATAAAACTGACTGATGATGATCAATGTTGTCTTTAAAGAAGTGCATATTAAAGAGAATTAATTCTACAGAACCGAACCAACCAGTTTAAGTCGGACACCTTAAATAGCGAATAATTCTTTCCAAATTGAAAGTAGTCAGACCTCCAAATTTATTATTATACTGATATTTGCAACTAACAAAATGCCATTGTTTACGTGCTTTTAAAAATGCTGTACGGATAGATATTTCTTCACGTCTTAGAATTTATGTTAACAGCATAAATCGGCGTGATGAAATGTAGAATGACGAATTATATCAGCTGTTATTTAAACGTTAATATAAAATTAAATAAGACTGGTGTAATTAGTTCACTGAACGGGATATTAGTCAGTTACGAATTGGAAATTTTATTATGGAAGTATAGAGCATGTCACCAATGAACATGCATTGTAACTAATATAATAATTGCTGTTCATGTTTTTTAGAACAGAGATGGGGAAGTTTCCTTATAAATATTTCCCAGAAATGTTTTTTTAGTTTTAGTAATCGATAATTATTAAATTATATTTTTGATAACACCTTCCCACGTTGGACACACGGACATTTGCCACATCGCACAGTGGATCGACCCAATGCAATTTGGTGGACATAACTGCAATAAAATTATGCAAAATTTCTAAATTGAGATATGTCTTACAAACGTCAAATTTCTTCAAAACAGTCTTAACTTTATTTCAGATAACTTACTGAATAGTGCAGGGGTGTTTTACTATAATAATTTTACTAGAATATTATTTTATTCAAATTTCCGTATTAAATTGGCTCAGGGGCGGATACAGAAATTTATTTTAGGGGGGCCCAAATAAAAAATTTAATATTTTACCCAATTTACAGATTTTAGGGGGGGGCCGGGCCCCATGGGCCCCCCTCTGTATCCGCCACTGAATTGGCTATTACAAATTAAACTGCATAATTCCATACTTATCCTAAAAAATAATGAACTTTTTATCATATTTCTATTCTATATGAATTACATGCTTACGATTTGTCCTATTCTTTAAAACCAAACAAGTATTTAATAACAATAATTTTAAAAATTTTATAGTGTATCCTGCCAAACTAAACTTTAATCTTGAGTTTAAAAAAAATGCTTAAATATGCATAAACGTTAAAAGGTAAAAGTTTCTTAAAATAAATATAAAAAGATTTGCTGCCACTAGTGAAGTGCTAGTGAAGATTTGCACAAAACCCAACGTTTAGGCAGTGCATTGACTTTCCTTGAGCAGTACCACAATGAAGGTGAAGATTTTTTAGACAAAATTGTTACTGGTGACGAAACATGGGTGGCCTACGTCTCACCAGAATCGAAACAACAGTCCATGGAATGGCGACATTCATCATCACCCAAAACAGTGAAGTTTAAGCAATTTCTGCCCGGAAAATCATGTGCACAGTTTTTTGGGACAGAAAAGGAGTATTGCTAGTGGAGTTTCTGCCTCGTAATGAGACAATCAATGCAGCATCTTATTGTGAGACATTGAACAATCTGCGCCGTGCAATCCAAAACAAAAGACGTGGCAAGTTGAGTAAGGGTATTGTTTTGCTGCATGACAATGCCCGTCCACATGTGGCTAATCGGACCAAAGATCTCATCAAATCTTTTAAATGGGAAACTCTAGATCATCCTCCATACAGCCCTGATCTGGCGCCGAGTGACTACCATTTATTCCTGCACTTGAAGAAACACCTGGGCGGTCAGCGTCTTCAAGACGATAACGAAGTCAAAACAGTTGTGATACAGTGGTTAACCAGTCAGGCGGCAGAATTTTATGAGGAGGGTATTGAAAAACTGGTGCCACGTTATGACAAGTGCCTCAATATTCACGGAAATTATGTAGAAAAGTAGATTAAGGTACAGGCTTTCATTCCAAAACGGTACTTACTTAAAAAACATGCCTCGTATATGTAGAGTTAAAGTTACTCTTATTCAAAAATTTTTTGATACATCTAAAAGCGTGTTTTATTAAAATACTTTTATTAAAATACTAATATCATGTAGCTCTAAAACTATGCATTTCCATAGCCGTGTTTATAGGATCTTTTTTTTTCATAATTTTTGATGGAGAATCAATGAGTACGTATTTAAAACTTTCGTAAGTTAATGATATTAATTTTTTTAAAGGTTGCTATATGAGACTTCGATCAAGGCATATTAATAAAATTGCGTTTATCTCATTAAGGAGGCCGAAATCGATAAAATATCAAGAGATAACTTTTAATCGGCATTAAATGGCCTACACAATTTTGGTAACAAGACGAAAAAGAAAATTATCACTGATGGAATATTTTTTCTTAGAAAAATATTTCAGTGATAACCAATATGCACGTCACTGATGAATTTAACGGCACTTTTTTAGCAATAAAATATATAGTACTTATAGCAACTTTTACCCTCAACATTTCATTTGAGTCACTAAAAGTATTTGATCCCAGGATCCCATTAAAACACCGAAGTTAAGCTACGTAAGGCGATACTGGTGGATGGACGGGTGACCGGTTCGAAACTCTGTATCGTGCTGTTGTCCAAGGGAAAAGTGTAAAATCTATTGATACACACTGCTCATTCACGCCGGTTCGAGGCCGGATGAGATCGGATATCTCGTGAGTAAGAGTTAATTTAGACACTTCCTAAGTCGGTAGGCCACTGACCATGATATGGCCGAGGACCGCGGTTCGGATTCCGCGTAAACAAAGTAGGCCCCGTCCAGATTAACCCTGGCAGCAAAAAGGAGACGTTAACTGAAATCTTTACTTTTACTTTACTAAAAGTATTTGGAAGAAAATTGCAATAAATCGAAAAAATATTAAGACTTTTACACCCCATAGCTACGAAACAAAGCAGAATCGGCCCTATGTTGATATGAAAAATAAATTGTATTTTTACGTGAGGAATCTCTCCACGAGAGATGGCACATGTTTTTTGAAACTACCTGTATAATAATTATTAATTAAAATATACCATTTTCTTACATCGTATTTACATATTCTAAAATAGTTTTTACCATGAAACGATACTATCAGCTGTCGATAAAAGCACGAACAAAAAACTAGCCTAGCAAGTATTTCCCTTCTTTCCGTCACTTGCTATCCTATGGCTATTCAATCAAGCTTTCACAAAAAAATCTGTTTGCAAAACAAATAAGAAAAATTAGAGTAAATGAAGCGACAAAACTTTCAAACCTTGTTACCGTAATTAGGCATAGTTAATTCGCATTTTGTTGCTTTATAATCTTGCCAATCGGTTTTAATCGTTAAAGTCACATTCTGAGCGATTATCCCAATCGAGAATTGGTAGTCGTGAGCAAAGGACTGTGACGATTTTATAAAGTTTCTAATGAAATAACCAGTTTGATTCCGTTGTTGTATTTTTTGTGTTATTAATTTCTGTCCATTTAATTAATAGTTATTAGTTATATTTTTTAATGTTTTCACAAGATAGTTGTGGCGTAAGAGTGCTAGTTGCATTCTAAAAAAAGTTAATTGGAAAAATGATTCTTTAACTGGTAAGCAAAAACTTGTATTAAAACGTGTGTAAGACTCATGCTTTTCTTTTTCTAAAAGTCGTATTCTCTAATTAATGATTTAATGTGTATAATTATGTTAGAAAATAACACAATATATATAGTATGAAAAGTATGTAATGACCGTAATCTATATTTCATATATAATATATCCTTATTGGTAACTGGATGGGCTTATAGTGGAGAAACCGAAGTTTTACATAAACTAAACCACTGTTTTATAGATGGATAAACTATTGGGAGTGGCAAAATATAGCGAATTTGTGATAATTGTTAACGAGTTTAACGTAAAGCATTGGTAATAAAGAAGAGTCTCGATAAGTAATATAGAAATGATGAGTATACACTGCTGGCAAAGGAATATTAGCAATAGGAGGTTTTCAATGCGATAAAAAAAGATGGTAAGGCTGCAAAATACACTGCAGTGCAACAGAAACGGATAAAGTGTCTTTTCCCTACCATCGTATAGGGGAAGTGATCATAGAAGTGATACGACGAGAGAGCCCCTGCGAGAGTGGGCGCCGGGCGGGTCTTTAAGACGCTTGTGTGGGGGCTACAGCCTACTAATAGAACAGAATCGAAAAAATAGAAACAGGACGGACAGTGTTGCCATTCAATTAAATCGAAATTATGTTGGCTTGGCAAAATCCTAAATCTTCTAATCCCATTATCTTGCCTACTTAATGAAATATTAAATAAAGTACGAAACAATTTTAAGAATGTTTTCTCTAGGCACATAACTTCTTTCTAAAACGAAAAGTAACATGCATAACTTTGAAATCATTTCTAAAATAGCAAGTGCAATTCTATGAAATGGCAATACTGTACGATCTTCCTAGCAGTCGCCCCGACACAGTCGGTCGGCGGCAAAGCCGCGGCTGTGACAAAGGAATTAGGCCGAAAAAAACTTTATAAGGAGTAGCCGAACAGGGTTGCCGGGTTGGTTAGATTATAATTCCATACGAGAACAAAATTCTCGGTACATCTTCAACAAAAATTAAAAGTACAGAAACGAAATAAAATATAATATATAAGTCCAAAATTAGCATTCCTATGTGTCGTAATAATAGATCACTCAAATAAAATACAAATATAATAAATATAACAAGAATTAGAAATCGTTAGGTATATTATTTGATATTAAAAAAAATATTGAATTAAATAATATTAATATATTATTAAAAACATCTAAAACTATAATAAGTAGGGATAGCAGTCACAAATTAGTGTAGCAGTCACTTTTTACCTTTGTACAAATTTTGATCAGTAATATCTAAAATTAATTTCATTTCAATGGGAAAGCTGTAGCAACTCTCAACTCTTTTTTCGTATTAATATTTTTTTTGACGGGAAAATCACTAAAATATTTGTCCGAATTTAGGTTGTTTCTTAACTTAAATTTTGTTTTTTGTTTACATTTTTTGGGGAAAATATGGGTTCAACTTTAGTAGATGAATGAAATAAAATCTTTTCAAAAGATATCAACTTCTTCGGGCATGTCGCCAATACCGCGCCTAATAAGGAGTAATAAGGAGTAATAAGGATTTTTAGGAATATCTCTGTAACTCTGCAACTAGACAGAACGATGACCTGTATGTGTGTTATTACTAAATAAAATTTAATGAAACAATAATAAAGTCAAATTATACAGATTCCAACACGGCAGTCGCTTAATTTTTAGTCAAATAAGTCAGCTTTTTATAAGTGCTTCTATTGTAAAAACTAAAGACGCAGTTGAATATATCGTTAGATTTTTCTTTAAATCGGTAGATCGGTAGCTTACAGACGAAACCGGTAGACCTGGCAACTCTGTGATGAACTGACGGGAGTCAGAATAGCGAGGTGCGGAGGCGCGGGAAGGGAAATAAAATAATGGCGATAAATAAAGGGCAGGGAGATGAGTATCATGAGTGGATGGGAGGTGGCGGAATTTCCAAAATTTGTTATCTTATTGGAGTTTGTCTAAGTAGACAGTCGTAGTGGAAGTGGAAACGGGGAAGTTGTTGTCCATCTCTGTTTAAGCATAGACTTTTTATAGGCGTTTCATTCCAATGCATGTAATTCCTATGCCTAGAGATCCATTGCCGGGCCTGTATGCTTGTATAGTTCTGGAAAGAAAAACAATTGTATAGTGCTGCTACACAACTGCACAAAAAGATACTGGTCAATGACTTTTGCTGGTGCTTAGTGTTTTAGTCGCTATAACTTCCCGTCGTCGGAAGCAAAAAGCAAAAATAGTAAAGAAATTTTTTTTAAATGTACAGGGTGAGTCAACGATAGTGTAAAGTCCATTATCTCATTTGTTTCAAGGTTTACAAAAAAATGTTAAATATAAAAGTTATAGGGATGGTTAAGATACACATTTTAAAATTATTATAGAGTATACAAGGTGCTTCATAAAAGTGTGGCGGCTATAACATATGTTTTTTTAAATGCAACACCGTATTTTTTATTTTATTTTTAGATTCTGCGTAAAATTCCATAACATTTTTATGTATAATGTTATATACCTAAAATTAATAGTTTTTGGAATATTTCAATTTATTTAAACAAATGTTAAATTGCAGTGTGGTAAAAAATTGTCAGTTGTGCCATTGTTTCTGAAGTTGAAGTATCACAATTTGGTAGGAGAGTTTTATAGAGATGAAAAAAAAATATATGTAAAGAAATTTTAGTTAAATGATACAGGGTGTTCAAAATATATTTATGAATTTCAACTGCTTAAAATTTAAAAATCTCAAATTTTTTAAATGGTACACCCTATATATTATCATTTTTTCTGATAGATTTTACAAAACTCTTCAACTTTTATTAAGTATGTCATATCCCTATTTTTAATAATTTGCGATTTATTCCAATTTTTTCTATTTTTACCCATATTTTTAATACAATTGCCCTATAAAATCATAGTTACCATGACAAAACAAAACTATTTATTACTTACCTTTAACAAGTAGCTTCATAATTAGTTACAATTGCTGGTATTAGTTAAAATTAAATAAATTTACTCAAATAATCTAAATCGCAGTAGTGAATTTCTTGGTGTATTTCTATATTATGAAAGATGACACTTGGGATTTTTTCGTCGGGGCGAATAGCCACAGATTAGGGTAATACTAGATTACCTAATTGCTGAAGACTACTGATATATGAATTTTCTTCGACATACAGTAAAGTTTTTTCTCGTAGTAATTCTGGTTTATAATTCATTTGGTATAAAGCCAATATTAGGTACTACTGCCGCGAAATCGTCCCATTATACACTGAAGATGTTTTCTAGATAATATACATCTATCCTTATAGTAGTTAGCAAAGCATTATATAATATATAGTACTGAACCAAAAAATGTGGTTTTCTAAGCTTGTCCGTGTATATCAATCACATTGACTAATTCATTTCAAGAAAATCTGTAACTATTATCTCTACCATTTATACTTATTACGACAAATTAAACTAAAATTCAAATTTTGTTCTTAACTTGCTTAACAGACATGAAATTGTGATAAGTAGTACTTTTTGTCATGGCAACTATATGATGTTCTAGCGCAATTTTATTAAAAATATGGGTGAAAATAGAAAAAATTGGAATAAATCGCAAACTAATAAAAACAGATATATAACATTCTTAATTTGAAGAGTTCAAAGTTGAAAAGTTTGGTAAAATATATCAGAAAAATTATAATATATAGGGTGTACCATTTAAAAAAATTGAAATTCCTTAATTTTAAGTAGTTGAAATTCCTAAATATATTTTGAACACCCTGTAACATCTAACTAAAATATCAATCTAACATTTGTTTAAACAAATTTGAATATAAGAAAAACTATTAATTTTAGGTATATAACATTATATATAAAAAAGTTATGGAATTTTACGCAGAATCTAAAAATAAAATAAAAAATAGGATGTTGCATTTAAAAAAAACATATGTTATATTCGCCACACTTTTTTGATGTACCCTGTATACTGTATAATAATTTTAAAATGTGTATCTTAACCATCTCTATAACTTTTATATTTAATATTTTTTTGTAAACCTTGAAACAAATGAGATAATGGACTTTAGTCTATCGTTGACTCACCCTGTACATATCGATGTGTGCATAACTAGAGTACAAAAAGTACCTAGTACGCATAATTCTAGGTGTCATCACTGGAAACTGCTGAAATATCATTTTTAAGGTGTTACTTTTTACCACACTCTCTAATACACATACAAAACTCAGTTTTTTAGTATTTGGGGCAAATATTATTAATCAACGCAAACAGTCAATTAATGTAGTTTGAATACTGGAATCATATTAATTGGTCCTCTTTAACAAATATTTAAAAAAATAATTTATTTTTTAATGAAAAACAATTATATCGACAATATTAGTATCTGTACTCTTTAAAAATTCATCTTCAAATGTCAATATTCCATAGGTATATTGATAAATAAGTTCTAAATCACAAGAAAATGCATTTTCTACGGAAACTTAAAGAGATAGGTAAAAAATAGTATAATACAATTTGATAGACAATTAAATTGTGCATCTGATTCTCATAAAATATATAGGGTGTTCCAATTAAATTAAACAAGTGATTGCCGTTTAAAGCTAATAATTATTTAAGATAAATTTTTAGACACTCTGTATAAGGTAGTATTATTTTTATTATTGCAACACAATAACTGATCAATAAATAAACTTCAGTAAATATTTAGTATTAAAAACTTTGATACCCTTGGAGAAATGAAGCCTTAAAATTTTTACTGCAATTTCACAAAATTGAAAATATTTCAAAAACGGTAAAGTTTAAGTGTAATAAACCCTAATCAAATTTACATTTATTTTAATTGTAGAAACTAAAAATGTAATAATATACAGGGTGTTCTATTTAAAAAAAATACAATTTTGATATTTTTTACTTATTTGGGACACTCTGTATCTTGTAAAATTATTTTTAAATTGTACCTCTAATAGTCCTTCATCGAACCCAAAACTTACAATTTGTAAAAATCTCATCGTTTAGCTACAATACTGCGTCGTGTCGTATGTGGTGAACAACCCTGTAGATACTTTGTAGAAAATAGTGGCAGTGTACTTAAGTGCCTCTTTTCTACATTTCTATAAACTGAACCTTCCGGTTTTACTTTCCATCGAAGCGCAAATTAATTCATAAATACCACTACGACCATTACGGCCTTTACCAACTGAGTTTAAACATTTAGGTCCTACTATAATGCAAATTATACGCAGTTTATTGGATAGTCTGAAAAGTTATTCTAATTATGCTGTAAACTTCGCCGTTTCTTTATAAAGGTTTTACTTTGCACTAAGAAATTATTAAACCAGCTACTCCAGCAAGCGAATAAATATAGCAATAAAAAATATTATAAAAATAAATATTTCTAGTTTTTCCAATGTTCCTTGATCGAGTGGATTTTTTTTTGAAGTTATATTGGGTTGTACGTAATTACTTTGAATAATTTTAAGTTATTTCAGTTGCCATTTGTAAAAAAACGTGTTTTAAAATAGCATGGTTAATTTTAGTAAACTTTTGATGAACTACAAACACCGGAAAAGTCTAGGGATATTACAATTTTATTCAGCCATCGTCAGTAATTTTATTATTTGCATTTCTGATATAATAACATTAAAATAAACAAATAGTTTACAGGACGTATTGGAAATAAAGATGCGAAATTTACCGAATTTTTCAAATTTGCCTTGATTTTTATTGAACTCAAAAAAATACACACATTTTTTTTATTTTTAAACTGTGAATTAAAAAAAAAGATAAAATCATTTTTACTTAATAAAGGGTATGGCCTCCTCTACTGTTTATTACAGCCCTACATCATACTCCTGATCAGGTTGTCGATCTCTTCTTGAGGTACAGCCTGCCACGCTGCATTCCCGGCCCGAACCAGATCCCTACGAGTTTCACGAGGCATACCCATTCTCAAAATTCTTCTTTGGACCGCGTCCCATACGTGCTCGATGGGGTTGAGGTCAGGAGATTGTGCCGGCCAGGGTAAGATGTTTAATTGATGAGCATTGATAAACTCACTTACCACTGTGGCTGTATGAGGCCGTGCATTGTCATGCATGAGAATGAAGTTTCTCCCGAAATCATTGGCATATGGTAACACGACAGACTCAAGAATTAAATCACGATATGTGATTCCTGTTAGAAACCTTTCAAGAAAAACGAGATCGGTTTTTCGACCTAACTGGACTCCTCCCCAGACCATAACTGTTCCACCTTGATAAGGGTGCACTTCCTGAACATGATCCAACCGAATAAGATTTCCCAGTTCTCTCCATACCCTAGCCTTCTCGAATCCGGATGAATTCCAAAGCGTGACTCATCCGTAGAAGAACATTGGCCCATTGTTCATTCGACTAGTGAACATGATCTTGAGCCCACAAATATCGTACCTCTCGATTTCCTCTCGTTAAGGGTTGAGCTCTCCAGGGGCGTCTGCTTCTTAAGTTGACCTCTCTTAATCTATTGCGAACAGTGTCAGGACTAACGGTTACATTATGTGTTTCCTGGAGAATTAAATAAGTAAAGCATGTAAGCATTCAAAACGTCAAAATTAAGTTAACAAACTTTTAATTTTTCCGCTAATTATGGTTCAAAATTTGCGAGAAATGTCATTTTGGTCTTTGATTGTTTTCCGTCAAGAGAAATTATGGTTAGAAATTAAAAGTTGATTGTCTTATAAGCTAAATATTGGGCTTTCTCTATGGATAGAACTGTCTAACGTAAGCTGCTGCTAGAATATTATATTAATTTTAATTCTGTTTTTTTAGACATTGTGAATGATCGTAAACTAAAAAGTATGAAGTGTAATTGAAACCACTAATTTATTCCAGTAATTGCTTTGTTCTGAATGAAGCTTAAACGTGCGTTTTGCTAACCATATTAGCGTCATCAGCAAATGTTTAAAACTGGGTGGTTAAACTAGGGTAAAACCTAGTTTAACCTAGTTTGAGATCTGGCTTTGTATGGGAGCCGGAAACATTTACAGCTTTGTGGATCTTGAGGAAAGGATATTTAATGAAAAATGAAAAACAACAAAACTCCAGGGCCTGATGATATGTATTCGGAAACGTTCCACTTAATTAATGAACAAAACTTAAAAACTATAGTACAGCTTTTCAACAACATCTATGACACCGGTCACATCCCTGAAGATTGGCTTCGTTCTACGTTTATCACGCTGCCATGTCAAGTAACGCAACTTCGTGTAAAGAGTATCGTCTTATTAGTCTAATGAGCCACTTTCTTAAGCTCTTTTTACGGGTACTGCATACAAGACTCTACAAAAAATGTGAGGAAGTAAGTGGAGAAAGTCAATTTGGATTTAAGAACGGCTTTGGTACTAGAGAAGCCATATTCAGTCTTCAAACTTTAGTACAGAATTGCCAAGATCAGAGAAAAGATGTCTTCATGTGCTTTATAGACTATGAAAAGGCGTTCGATAAATTCAAACATAAGCTCCTTATATCATACCTCAGAGACTTGGGACTTGATGGAAAAGATATAAAGGCTCATCAGTAATTTGTATTGGAACCAAAAGCTGAAATTCATTATACATAGCGTGGGAGTAACAGAAGATTTTGAAATAAAAAAGGGGGTAAGGCAAGGGTGTATTCTATCTCCAATGTTGTTCAATTTATATGTGGAAAGAGCATTCACTGAGTCAATCTCCGATAGTCCCATTGGTTTGAAAATAAATGGTATTCCAATTAATAATATCCGATATGCGGATGACACAGTGATATTGGCAGACAATGCAAATGATCTCCAAATCCTTCTAAATAAGGTTAACAGTGAAAGTCAAAGACTGGGTTTAAACATAAATACTACAAAAACTAAATTTATGGCTGTTAGCTGAAACAATATTCCGAACACCAGAATTTACTTAAATGGAGAGGTCATCAAGCAGGTCACACAATTTAAATATTTGGGATGCATGGTTAACGAAACGTGGGATCCGGATCAGGAGATCAAATGCAGGATCGAATAAGCAAGATCTACTTTTCTGAGACTGCGAAGATTTCTCACAGATAGGAATTTAAACTTCGGCCTTAGATACAGAATGGTGAAGTGCTATGTCTGGTCCGTTTTGTTATATGGTGTAGAAGCATGGACACTGAAGGTAGCAACAATAAACCGAATTGAAGCCTTCGAAATGTGGACCCTATGACGAATGCTAAGAGTGCCCTGGGTCGACCGTATTAGGAATGAAGACATTCTCAGAAGAGCTGCTCTGGAACAACGTGAAGAACTCTTCAGAAATCATCAAGAAGAGGAAAATAGCCTATTTGGGACACATACTACGTGGAGAACGCTATCACTTTCAGCGTCTGATTCTCCAGGGTAAAATAGAGGGGGGCAAAAGGGGGATAGGACGAAGGAAGCTATCCTAGCTGAGAAATATTAGTCATTGGACAGGCATACAGGACTTCCAAGCACTCCAAGTCGCGGCAGTTAACAGAACCATCTGATGAGGAAGAAAAAGATGAACGCCTACGCAGGATTCTGCACGGCACCTTAAGAAGAAGGATCTTGAGGATGTTGTCGAGAAGAGCATAATGGAAGTTGTCCGTTTTTTCGATGCAACGGAATGGTTATAAACACTTAAAAATCTCTCAGAATGAGTGGTATCAAAACGGCAATTCTGCTTATTGGATTTGGATAAGCGGTCGTGTTTGCCACTTTAACCAAGCTCTCAGAATCTAAGATATCAAAATCCATTTCTGAAAAGATTGGATTTGGATAAGCGGTCGTGTTTGCCACTTTAACCAGTGGATATTGATAAGTACTAACTTGGTAGGTTCTTACGGAAACTTATTTTCGAAGAACTTCAGAGAGTTAAAAGAATGGACGCTAATGATGATAAATATGTTTTTAGTAGTACATATTTATGTGAATAGACTTTTTTAATCATAACCTATCGAAAAAAGAGCATTTTTCTCGATTGATAGATGCATATTAGATATTATAGATATATCATTCAGACGCGATACTCCGTATTTCTAAAACCAAAATGAGAGCAAATACGGGTGCGTCTCAAAAGTGGCTCACCCTTATAACTTTTTAATTTTTTCAGTTAAAAAACGAGATTTGGTATATTAGTATATGACATAAATTAGGATTGATTGACGTATTCAATTGTTTTCGGTCACTTCCTGTTTCGCCGGAAATGACTACAGCTTTTGATTTTTAAATGGCACCCTCGGTATTTGTTTACTTTATTCGAAAGAAAATAACACTTTGAATAGAATGACATATCATATGTCAACTTTGACATTTTTGCATATGGTTTATTTAAAATTATAACTTGCGGTTCGTAACGAAAATTTGATTCGAAATACCAAGTGTGTGGTATCAAATTATTCGTAAAAAAATGCTGTTTTCAAATATGCTAATGAGCCACCCTCGTTCCATTTGAAAAAATTGAGATATGATAAAAAATACGATGTGAGGATTTTCCAACTGGCCAGGACAAGACACTGAAAACATTAAACGATCAATTCTATTTTTCCAAGGCTCCTTGATTAAGAATTAGTGTTTTTAACATAGCCATGGCACTCTAGATTTAATTTTAAAATATGATTTTTTATTAAGCGAGAATGTCAAAAGTTGACATATGATATGTCATTCTTTTCAGAATGTCATTTTCTATCGAATAAAGTAAAAAAATACCGAGGGTGCCATTTAAACATCAAAAGTTGTAGTCATTTCCGGTGAAACAGGATGTGACTAAAAACAATTGAATACGTCAATCAATTCTAATTTATGTCATATACTAACATACCAAAACTTGTTTTTTTATCTGAAGAAATAAAGAAGTTATAGGGGTGAGCCACTTTTGAGGCGCACCCGGTATACAATCACTATACACTCTATACAGGGTGTTTCAAAACAAATGCGAAAAATTTCAGGGGGCGATTCCTTGTTCAAAATAAAGGGTAGTTTGCTTCATAAACGTTGGGTCAAAAGTCAACCATTAGGGAGATATCGCGGTACAAAGATGGCGGAAAAATAATGTTTTTATTTTTTATCTTGAAAACGAAAAGAGATAATCTAATGAAATTTTATGGCAGCATTACTGTTACGAAAACACACTTTCTGGTAATTTTTTCACTTTTTAAAGTGAGTGGAAGGGTTGAAATAAACTACCCTTATCATTCTTGTTAACGAAATTTAAAGAAAAATCTTATCAAACACATGCAAAAAATTGGTGATTTGGATAGCTTGGTTTATTTAGAAACTTTTTTATCTCTTGTGTTTCTTTTATAAACTCGCCGATTTGAAATTAAAAAATAACATGTAAAGCATTACATGTCAGGATCAAAACATTTTTAGATAAAAAATCTAGTGATAATAACGATAATAATAAGAATCTAGATAATAACGTATTGCAGTAGAGTAATGTCAATAAAATAATATTAGAAACATCTTAAAAGTGACAGCAGCCGACTAGATTTTTTCTAAAAATGTTTTAGAACAGATACTAGATTCTTTATCTAAAAATGTTTTTTGTCCTGATATGTAATGCTTTACATCACATTTATTAAAATTTCAAATCGGTGAATTTTATCAAACAAAAGATAAAAAAGTTTCTAAACATGTAAACTATCCAAATTAGCTTTTTTTAATTTCGTTAACAAGAATGATAGAGGGGTAGTTTATTTCAACACCTTCCACTCATTTTAAAAAAAGTGAGAAAATTACCAGAAAGTATGTTTTCATAACAGTAATGCTTCCATAAAATTTCGATTAGTCTATCGTTTTCGTTTTCAAGATAAAGAATAAAAACATTATTTTTCCGCCATCTTTATACCGCGATATCTCCCTAATGGCTTGAACTTCATTAAACAACGTTTATAAAGCAAACTACCGCTGGCCTGAACAAGGAATCACCCCCTGAAGTTTTTCGCATTTGTTTTGAAACACCCTGTATATATAGCTAACGGTTGCCGACCCCAGATTTAAAGCATAAAAAATGGTGGCAACGATTTCGTTGTCGATATATCCGATATAGAACAAGTATAATAAGGTATTAAACAATAATAAAATTTATTTTGATTTACTCAAAACTAATTTAGTTCCAACCTTTGGTTCCAATTAGTATTATAGGAAATTTATTATCGTCATAAAATGTTTGACTCTTCTAAAAACTACCACAAATTTATAAATATGACTTATAATTATTATAAAATATTTTTTTACAATTACTTTATGAACATTTTTGTTTAATTTCATAACATAATATCCTATAAATTATATTTGCATATTAACAAAATGATATTAATATGTAATTATAGAAGCGTGCGCCATCTCTGTGCATAAAAACTGCAAACGGTCTCAGTTGCAAATCAACAAAGTTGCCCAAGTGTTACGGGATTGATGTCTAATGGTATAAATTTACCGTTTTCGTAACCTGTAAGATCTAAATATTCTTGGTATTTATGAGCAAGTTATTTACATAATAACTAGTGATGTTAGCATACCAACGATATCAGAAAAACAGCTTTATTTAATGGAAATAGACCGCTTCAACTTATTTTATATACACCATATTCAGCGATTCATTTTTGATTCATTAAAAGTGTGTCTTTTTCTCGTATTAAAAGTTTTTTTACCGGTATATGTCTACAGGTTGGTGCATCGTCGTTTGAAACATAGGAAATCCTATGCAAATTTTGAACTGTCCAAATATTGGCCCTCCTATTAGTTTGACAGCTTAGTCATAAATACAGGGTGGGCCGCTGAAAACTTACAATGGCTATAATTTTTAAACCAAAAAAGATATCAAAAAATAAAAAATACCGTTTCTATAATATCGAGGGGGAATACATATGACGTATTTTTTGAACCACCCCGACCCCTACTCACATGAAAATCTTAAATGGCAGCACCCCACTTGTGGCGTCTTTTTGAAAAATGCTAAATGATGATCATAAAGTTTTTAGGGTGAAATTGAAAAACTACCCTTACACGAACAATTAGGTGGACATTAATGAAAAAGGTGAGTTTTTCAGCATAAGTTACAAACAAAGTAATAATAGATAATTTCTGAAACGACAACTTCATTTGACAGTTATCTTTTACCTTGACTGGTGCTCATAAGTAAATAACCATAAGAAAGAGAAAAATTTAAAAAGAAGTCGGCGATAACTCGTAAACGGGCTAATCAAAAATATCTAAAGTTATTCTTTTGAATGTGGGTTTTAGTGCTCTTCAATAAACCTAAATAGAATTATTCTCTAAAATAATTAGGGAAGCCAATAATTGACCCCATTAAAATTTACATGGGATTTCCTATGTCCCGCTCGACGATGTAACACCCGGTATATTCCTTGAGTAAAAAATAATAATACTTCCTGTTCGATCTGCCCGTTGACCAAGGGATAGAAGGCAATGAAAAAACAACTGATCTAGCTAGAAAAGGAGCGAACGCTCCACTAACTTCGGAAACCAACTAAAAGCGGAACTGAATAACCTGGACGATTCCATCCGCGACCTGGAATGGGAGTCCTCCGACGGTCTAAGACACTCGAAAAAGTTCATCTGAACTAACGACCGAGAAAAATCGAAGATTTAAGTAAAAACAATCTTCGGATTGTCACGAGGCTTCTAACGAGGGGCGCCGACTGCGTGTGCTCGGGTGCTCAAGCACCCACGAAAGAAAATTAGTGGGTGCGGAGCGTCTTTTTTGCGTTGGCCGCACCGAATAAACAAGTCTAGGGCAATCTGTCGGCAACACATTGATCTCATCTATTTATTTTTCATTTTATTCATTTTATGGAAAGCACTCTTCATTAAAATGTTGTATCTTATCTTATAGGGCTTGTTTCTCTCTACAATTTCCTGTCTCACAATGTACTGTTTGTGTCGGGGAAGGGATCATAATTTCATAGTTGTCGATTTTCGAAAGAAATCAGTACATGTATATTATTTCGTATATTTTTCATTTTATTGATACAATGGAAAGCACTGTTTATTAAAATGTTGTATCCTATCTTATAGGGCTTGTTTCTCTCTACAATTTCCTGTCTCACAATGTACTGTTTGTGTCGGGGAAGGGATCATAGTTTCATAGTTGTCGATTTTCGGTTTATCAGGGCCATGTATATTACAATTTCGTGACTCATTTTGTATTTTATTGATTTTATGGAAAGCATCATCATTTCAAAGTTATCCTATGTCATTAAAATGTTGTATCCTATATTATTTACGTATGGAGCGGAATTCTAACATTAACGAAAAAGTCACCAGAAAATTTAAAGAGTAGCCCTGAGAGCCATGAAGAGAGCCATGCTTGGAATAACTAAAGAGACAAAATTCCTAATAACACTATCAGACAAAAACCAAAATTAAAGACATAGTGGAACACGTAACTCGAAGATGGAAATGGAGATGGGCAGGTCATGTGGCTAGGAACATCTAAAGACAGAGTGGACTAGAAGATTGTTAGAATGGCGACCTCAAGCAGATAAACGTAGCAGAGGCAGACCACCGACACGCTGGACCAATGATGTAAAGAGGATTGCTGGAAATTGGATGATGACGGCCCAACATCGAGAGACATGGAGAAATATGGAGGAGGCCTACGTTCAGCAGTGGACAACGATGGCTACATGATGATGATGTGATGATGATCCTATGTTATAGGGCCTTGTTTCTCTCTACAATTTCCTGTCACACAATGTACCGTTTGTGTCCGGGAAGGGATCATAGTTTCATAGTTGTGGATTTTCGAAAGAAATCAGTACATGTATATTATTTCGTATATTTTTCATTTTATTGATTTTATAGAAAGCACTGTTCATGAAAATTTTGATCCTATGTTACAGGGCTTGTTTCTCTCTACAATTTCCTGTCTCACAATGTACTGTTTGTGTCGGGGAAGGGATCATAGTTTCATAGTTGTCGATTTTCGAAAGAAATTAGTACATGTATATCATTTTGTATTTTTTTCATTTTATTGATTTCATGGAAAGCACTGCTCATTGAAATGTTGATCTTATGTTATAGGGCTTGTTTCTCTCTACAATTTTCTGTCTCACAATGTACCGTTTGTGTCCGGGAAGGGTTCATAGTTTCATAGTTGTCGATTTTCAAAACAAATCAGTACCTACATGTGTATTATTTCCGAATTTTAGTTTATTGTTTTTATGTATTTCATATAAAATGGGTCAGTTTTTTTTTCTTTATGGTACTATTTTTGTTACTGAATAGGTATGTGTGGTTTTGTTTGTTTTATTTATTTAATAAATGTTTTTATACTTTAATTAGAATAGTTTTTGTTATATTTCCAATTACATATTGCTCGTTTGTCGCAGAATATAATTTCTTTAAATTTTTGAGATTAAGATTAAAATATATAATTGATTTAAATATAAAAAGGGCGCACCAAAGAATGCTGCACGTAGGCGCCAGTTACCCCAGGAACGGGCCTGACTAGAGGGACCATTTTACGAAAA
Organism: Sitophilus oryzae; assembly: GCF_002938485.1. Lineage (NCBI taxonomy): Eukaryota > Metazoa > Arthropoda > Insecta > Coleoptera > Curculionidae > Sitophilus > Sitophilus oryzae. The sequence goes on from NW_022147423.1 coordinate 405,069, forward strand.
AACAATCAACCGTCGGTGGACTTGGAAAATATTTATACTAAAATTTATGTAGGGGTGGGGGTAGTTTTCAACCTTCAAGTACATTTTCTTAATTTTTAGGAAAGGCAAATGTTTAAGCTCTTAGCAAAACATAGGCTCAACAAATCTCATTCAAATCGGAATAACGATTCTTAAAATATCTGAAAAAATGTGTTTTTTTTAATGTTTGATGCTCCCTAACGGACATACGAAGCACTTTTGTACAGAGGTGTCCAACGAACATATTTTGATTCCAAAAATACGTAGTAGTTCTATGTCCACGGAATATTGGGATACCCTGTATATCAGCCTAATTTGTAATAAAGCAAAAATTTTAAATAACACTGTGTTTTATTGAAAATTTCAAAATTTCCCTAGATCTCAAGAATTTTTAACTCGAAAATTTCTAGTCGAGAATTCTCGTGCCTGGAGAAATTAAAAAATGGTTGGTCCAGAAACCGGAAACGCTGAAGATGCAGTAGCATTTCACAATAACTTTGTTATCATTTAAATGTCTGTTTCAGTGGCGCAATATCCAGGCTTTATCAAGCAATTAACTCCCCACAATTGTAGACATTAACTCCTAATGTGTCATATTGAGTTTTGAATAAAAACATTACTGTAAAGATTTATTTATGGTTTTATTTCAAATTGTTACTATCTCTTACTTAACTACTATAGCCCACCTAACAAGTCAGGAAAGATTTCGATAGGCGACATTCAAAATATGTCAGGAAATACAATTTATCTATGAATTAAAAGGACAGACCCAACTGATCCTCTTGTTGGACAGACCATAGTAATCGTAGGATCGATTGCCATTTTTTGACTGTTAAATGCTAGCCTTCAAATTCACGGAAATTCAAATACACTTTCTGCAAAAGCAACATTACAAAATTCTAACTTTATTAGAGATTACCTGTAATCAATTTAAGTAACCATTAGTCGGTTTAACACATGGACAATAACATTTCAAACGAATGTCACAAGCGATTTCTTAGAAAACTAGATTAGTCCATAATATCACTCCAAAGCCTTTTGACCGATACGAATGATGCCGGGTAAAAAAATGTCACCAACAAATTCGATTTGGTCTACAAAGTTGTTCGCTGTGTAATGGTTTTATATTAGCAAAATATATTTTAAAAGGCATAAACGACGTTGCACTTTTTACGCAATAATTCTTGTGGTATTACGGTTTCAAGTGTGAAATGAAAATATTTCGCTATTTATTTCACGCTCATTTAAGCTACTTTTATGAGTCATCAACGAGTCCTTTCTTTTTCTCTTTTTGTCGATCTGTCAAACAGAAAGAAAGGCGTGGACATTAGGCTATTTATTGCTGGGTTTATTGGATTTACATCACAGCAAGTCAGACATTATTGGAATTAGACTGGAATGCAGTTTCTTTTTCTTTCTTCGTTGTTGTTTCTTCTTTTTTTTATTGCTTTATAGTCAGTTACTGAAAATTACTAAAACAGTAATATAAGTAATTCTCAACATTAAAAAAATTGTATGCATCATGCGCGTATATTTGTGAAACTTCTACAACAGCTATTAAACTGGATGATTTGAAAGACATGTTCGAAAAAGTGACATACTTCTTCTTCCTGTGCCTTGTGCTTAGCCGCACGTTGGCGATTGTCTGTACTCTTCATACAATGTGTAGAGTGCCGTTTTCGGCTCTTCGAAATATGGTGGCTGCGTCGCTGATGTTACACCAATCCCGTATGTTTCTTAGCCAGGAATGTTGTTTTCTTCCTGGGCCTCGCCGTCCCTCTATTTCTCTTTATAGAATCAGCTTAGGAATGTAATATTTGTCTCCTCTAAGGATATGGCCGAGGTATGAGACTTTCCTTTCTTTAACTATATTAAGCCTTTCTCATTCATAGCCTGCAGTTCATGGCACACGTAAGAGTCTCCGGAGAGTCCACATTTCGAAAGCCTCGATGCGGTTCAGAGTTCTAGCCTTGAGAGACCAGGTTTCTGCGCCGTATAGTAAAATGGGCCATATGTAGCATTTTACTCCCCATAGTCTAAGTGTTAGCGGGAGAGTGCGTGCTAATAGGAAGTTTTTAAGTTTAAAAAGTGTTGACTTTGCATAAGTCGTTAGCAGTCCCATCGTTCATTGATCATGGCACCCAGATATTTAAATCGTGGTACTCGCTCTATAATATTTCCATCCACGGTCAATGCGGTGTTGATTATAGGCTGGCGTCCTATTACCATAAGTTTGGTCTTGGTAGCGTTGATTTTAGGACCGAAACGATTTCCCATGTCCCCTATCTTATTTATTATTTGCTGGAGATCCTCTAAAGTTGGTGCTAGGATTGCTGTATCATCTGCATATCTTATATTGTTAATTGGAACTCCGTTAATCTTAATTCCTCCACTTTCTCCTTCCAGGACCATTTGAAATATCTATTCGACGTATATATTAAAAAGAATTGGTGACAGTATACAGCCCTGGCGGACTCCTTTACACACATTGGAGGTGTCTGTGGATAAATTTTTGTTAACTCTTATCTCCGCGGTTTGGTTCCAATATAGTTCCTGTATGATTCGAATGTCTTTGGAGTCTATTCCTATCTCGAGCAGTTTGTCGTGTTTAACGTTGTCGAAAGCCTTCTGATAATCTATGAAGCACAACAAAGACATCTTGGCGTTGATCATAACATTTCTGGATCAGTAGCTTGATTGAAAACAAAGCCTCTCTGGTACCCATCCCCTTGATGAAGCCGAATTGTGTCTCTCCGCTTTTTTTTCACATTTCGAGGCATATACGAGCACATACTAAGGGCTGGAGAACTCTCCAATTAAACAATACAGCTATCAAAGCCATCAGCGATACCTACTCAAGAATTTTCCAGAATAAAGATCGGCAGTAACATATCAGAAACCTTTTATGTGACCAAAGGCCTGCGTAAGGGATGTTGTCTATCGCCAGCTATCAAAAATCATCAAACAGCTATACCTTAAAGAATTTTCAGAATAAAGATCAGCAGTAACATATCAGAAACCTTTATGTGACCAAAGGCCTTCGTAGAGGATGTTGTCTATCGCCAACTCTCTTCAAAATCTAACTCAATGAAGCCTTAAAGAAATGGAGATCCTGCAATGGAATGGGAATAGAACTAAAAAATGATACCTACCTATATACTCTTCATTTTGCTGATGACCAAGTGACAGTGGCCCAAGATAGGAAAGACCTTGAATGCATGGCGAGGAAACTTTTTAAAGAATACGCAGAGTGAGGATTAACTGTTAATTGCAGTAAAACTATATACATGTGTATCGGTGGAGAGGGAACAGATTTGGAAGTGGACGACAGCTGCATAGTACAATATTGTTCAGATTATACCTACCTCGGAACAAAGATTAGCCAAAGTGGACGAACTGAAGAAGAAATATTGGAACGAGAGTTATAGGATGCCTAAACTCAGTATTATGGTCAACAAACATCTCTATCGAAAGAAAACACCTTTTATACACTGCAATATTTAACAGTGTTGTATTGTATGGATGTGAAACCTGGCAAATAAATAAAACTTTAGAGCGTAAACTACTGGCTCTTGAAATGGATTTTGGCAAAGATCTGCCGGAAAGTCGAGAATAGAACGAATAGCGAACGAGGGAATTAGAGAGATTATGGGCATAAAAAAACTATCCTCGATGAAATCGAACAACGCCAACTAATGTGGTATGGACATGTAGAGAATGGCTGAAACGTCTACCAAAACAAATCCTAAAATGGACACCAGCGGGAAGAAGAAAGAAAGGAAGACCTAAAGTTACCTGGATTGAGGGCATTAACCGAGCCATGTCCGAAAAGAAATTTACTTCAGGAGATTGGGAAGATCGAAGGCAATGGAGACTGGGAATCGGAAGGCGTAGAACGCTATAAAACCTGGATATATAACCTAAAGTTTGTGATATAACTTACACCCCTATAACAATACCCCTTATAACAGGAAATATTAATTAATGAGTTATATTGTTTCATCAAGTCGTTTAATCAATGTTAAAACAATCTTCTTTAATATTGTCGATTTATTTTTTAGGTGAAAAATAGTGTAAAATTGTAAATATATATAATTGTAAAAATGTACCATTTCTTACATTGCTTGCGTACGCCATTTCACATTTAATTAGGTCTAAAGAAATACATCAATATCTTTAAACATAGATTTATAACTTTCGTAGCTATAAATCTACAGTTACTATCATTAACCAGCAAAAATATTATTTCTGTCAAACTAATTAGAAAAGTACATTAATTGAAATATATTGTCTTATTTAATGATGGTGTTTTTTCTGCAAAGAAGTTGAAATTAAAGTTTTAGAAAATTAAGGCGATGTGTACAGAGTAATTCGATTCTAATCTAATTTATTCGATACTAAATTAAATTAATTAGTGTTGCACAGATACAACGAATTGTTGTTAATTTTAAATTAAGATTCATCTCATAAATCCATCATAATCTGGCAGCGCTGTTGCCATCGCTTGTCACTCAAAGTTGATCACGTGCATCGGAAATTGTTTTGCGATTACCATAGTTTTTTATCTTTCTATAAATATCATTTCATAATCCTTTATAATGTTACGTATTTCGTAGGTTCCGTGTGGATAGAAAGTCACAATTTATTTAAACACTATTTATTTACACTAATTAACAAAAACAATAACGATAAAAGACTTAAAGAAGTATTTACAAACGATTTATCTAGAAATGATTTATTTTGGATTTCGCGCGTCAACTGTACTTGTTTATTTATAACTGCCCTCTGTAGGCCACAGCCGCCGGCTTTTATACCCACAGCTAAAGATTTCTAGAATAGTCCATAGATCGTTAGGTGCATAGAGAAGGTTTCGATTGTTCTCGTATGTACTACTCCATTCCAGTGGAACTCGATTTTACTTGAACGTCCGAATGAATCATTACGGTGTCTATTCTTTAATGCAGGTCATCTGAGGGCGGGACATATAGTTAGGTTAGGTCGAGTCCACACGGGTCCGCAACAATAAGATGATTTTTTATATAAGGTATTACAAAACATTCCATAAAGAAATTATTTTTATTATAAAAACTATCTGAGCATCATTAATCAAATATATCTTTAGAATGCTATTCTATTAAACTAATATTTCAATGAATATTTTCCGGGAAAAAGTAACAAGAAAATTCTTCACCGTTCTGGAAGTCAACAACATTCCGCTCGCGATGAGTTTGCAGAAAACGGTAATTTTAAGATCACTTTATCTGTTGAAACAAAGGAATTTGATTGACTGTTACTAACCTCGGAGGGTATAATAAGAAATCAATGTAACACTTTAGAGGTATAATATTAGTAACTGAAACAGTTATAAATAAGTAGGAATTCTTTGAATTAAAATATTTACGTTGACAGAAGAATCTATAGGAGATATTTCGGGTCAAAGTTATGTTATAAGGCGACATACGATATCACAATCTAGATCATCAATATTATTAATTATCCTGATAAATATATGTATATAGTTATTTTTAGACTGTCATCTGTTAATCTAAATACATCGAAAATTAATTTTGAATTAAACAGGCTTTATCAAGTACATTTATTTATGAAATATGCTTTGCGACTCTGAATCTATCAGCAATTGGTTAACAACGTTTGTTGTAACAGCTCCATAACGTGAGTTTAATTTAAGTTTTATTTACTCAAACCCGTGATAATTCTGAAAAAGTGGCATTAAAAACTTAAAAAGCTGTGCTGTGAACTGTGAACTCATAATATGAACTGCAAAAACCATCGTGGATCGTGCTATAACGTCGGTTTCCAATGTTCAATAGGTATTTCATACGTGTCCTTATATAAAATAAAGTTTCTTGTATGCAACACACTGTATTTTATTTATAAAATTAAAAGAAAATAATAATATCCTAGCAACAGCTTGCGGTAGTCTGTTGTATCCGTAGAGAAAGCATAATATTTAACTTATAAAACAATAAACTTTTGATTTCTAACCAAAATTTTTCTTGACGGACATGACATTCCTCGCAAATTTTGAAGTATAATTAGTAGAAAAGTTAAAAGTTTATTAACTTTTTCCACTAATTGAAAATTACTACCACTCATTATGACGTTCTGAATGCTTACTTTAAAATTAGGTGAACAAACTTCTACGCTAATTGAAACTACTAATTTATTCCACTGATTTCGAGGTTCTGAATGAAGCTTTACTTTTTAGATTGTCATTGTGTAAATAAAAATAATGTATATCGAGATCGTCCCGGTTAAATAGCCATGTAGTCGAATAAAACCCCAACGACCCGTCGAACTTTAGCATGCATCGCCCGCAGCACTCGGATCGGCAGCGACGGCTGCTGCAACGTTGGCCGAGTGTTGTGTTCAAGGACACGCCGCATCGCCCGTCTGCATTTCTCAATGCAAACCGCTTTTGGGCTTCTTTATGTTCTCGCAGACTTAATTTTAGATTTTAAGAGATCCGCGCCACAGCCGATTTATTTATAAGACGGTACGTGGCGCGTCGCATCTTCGGTATGTTCGTAAAGGACTACCAGAGCAGGGCGACGCGACGGTCGAGTAGGTACGTGATTTATTCGCGGATTTCGCGAATATTTCACTTTCAATATGTGAAAAGAATTACAATTTAAAGTGGATAATAAGAAAAATTCTGCATTCTGCTTTAGTGATGGGCATTACGATTCTTTTTAGTGAATCGAATCACACGATTCAATTTCTCATATTGAATCGACTCCTACGATTCGTTCACTTGAACGAACCACATGCACAATTTACGTTTCATAAAAGCAAGAATCGTAACTGGCACTACCGGCGATAATTTGGCCGGACAATTACTTAAAGGACTAGAAAAAGAAATATACAGTTATTTCATTTGTTTTACAGCATTTTCTGACACTGACGTAATTGGATTGATTATTTTACCCCCCAATAATATTAAATTAGCAATCCAATTCATATACAGGGTTGTTCACCACATACGACACGGAGTATTGTAGCTAAACGATTAGATTTTTACAAATCGTAAGTTTTGGGTTCGTTGAAGGACTATTAGAGCTGCAATTTAAAAATATTTTTACAAGATACAGAGTGTCCCAATTAAACAAAAAATATCAAAGTTGTATTTTTTTAAATGGAACACCCTGTATATTATTACATTTTTAGTTTCTACTTTTAAAATAAACGTAAATTTGATTAAGGTTTATTATACTTAAACCTTGCCGTTTTTGAAATATTTTCAATTTTGTGAAATTGCAGTAAAAATTTTAAGGCTTCATTTCTCCAAGGGTACCAAAGTTTTTAATACTGAATATTTACTGAAGTTTATTTATTGATCAGTTATTGTGTTGCAATAATAAAAATAATACTACCTTATACAGAGTGTCGAAAATTTATTTTAAATAATTATTAGTTTCAAACGGCAATAACTTGTTTAATTTAAATAGAACATCCTGTATATTTTACGAGGATCAGATGCACAATTTAATTGTCTATCAAATTATATTATACCATTTTTTACCTATCTTTTTAAGTTTCCGTAGAAAATGCATTTTCTTGTAATTTAGAACTTATTTATCAATATACCTATGGAATATTGACATTAGAGATTATTTTTAAAGATGTACCAAATTTTTAAAGAGTACAGATACTAATATTGTGGATATAATTCGTTTATTTCATTAAAAATAAAAAAAAACTGTTTAAATATTTGTTAAAGAGGACCAATTAATATGATTCCAGTATTCAAATTACATTAACCGACTGCGTTGATTAATAATAATTGCTCCAAATACTAAAAAACTCAATTTTGTATGGGTATTAGACAGTGTGATAAAAAGTAACACCTTAAAAATGATATTTCATTTTTTAATAAATGCTTATTTATAACAGAGACTTTAATTTTGATAACTTATTATTATATTGATTTCTGACTCAAATCCACATTTATTTAGAATAATTTATTAACGAATACAATTAAGTATGTACTGGGCGGATTAGTATATGGCGGAAATAATGGTGTTATATTTAATTAATGGTATACTCTTTTATAAAGATTTAAATAGATTTTTGCATACAACATTATCGTTTTTAGCAAAACGATAATATTACTAGAATGTTATAATATTACTACAATATATGATGTCAATATTCCATAGGTGTCAATAATAAAATGTCAATATTCCATAGGTATATTGATAAATGAGGTCTAATTATAAGAAAATGCATTTTCTACGAAAACTTGAAGGGATAGGTAAAAATGGTATAATACAATTTGATAGACAATTAAATTGTGCATCTGGTTCTCCTAAAATATACAGGGCGTTCCATTTAAATTAAAGAAATTATTGGCGTTTAAAGCTAGAAATTATTTAAAATAAATTTTTAGACACTCTGTATAAAGTAGTATTATTTTTATTATCGCAACACAATAACTGATCAATAAGTAAACTTCAGTAAATATTTAGTATTAAAAACTTTGATACACTTGGAGAAATGAGGACTTAAAAATTTTACTGCAATTTCACAAAATTGAAAATATTTCAAAAACTGTAAGGTTTAAGTATAATAAACCTTAATCAAATTTACCTTTATTTTAATCGTAGAAACTAAAAATGTAATAATATACAGGGTGTTCCATTAAAAAGAATACAACTTTAATATTTTTTACTTATTTGGGACACTCTGTATCTTGTAAAATTATTTTTAAATTGTACCTCTAATAGTCCTTCATCGAACCCAAAACTTGAAATTTGTAAAAATATAATCGTTTAGCTACAATACTCCGTGTCGTATGTGGTGAACAACCCTGTATACTATTTGTTAAAGACTTTTCAATACCAATTTAATATTTTTAGAGCCATATTTTAATGAAATGAGCCATGATCGAAAAAAAAAAATGACGTCCAGTTGGCTTGGAAATGAACATCGATGACATTCCCCATATAATATTACATATAAAATGACAGCGATCTTCATTTTATAACCATCGCTGACGCCGTTTTTATTATATTGAGCAGAGGCCAACAATATTTATTTGGAGTTGGATAAAAACACGATTTCGTCTTTTAGTTCGACATTTAATGGTTTATAGTCGGTAATATTATTTTAACAAAAATATTAACGTGAACATTAAATACCTTACAGATACTCCCGTACTAAACACAGTTTAAATAAGTTTTTTTCTTGTAAATAACTTTCTTATCGTTTGCATTTTATACTCATGATGTTTGTTTAGTGCTTTATATAGGTTTTTTTTTTGTTTTTTTTATTCTCTAGACTCTTTTTTACGGCTCATCGTTTAAATGTTATGGATCCGTGCTGGCTACAATTAAATTGAACGAACCATATTCTAAGCATTGAATCGAATCTCACGATTCATTTTTAATACTCGTTCAAATGAACGACTCGTTCAGTCTTTGTCCACCTCTATTCTGCTTTTACAGGATGAAATTTTAAAAAGTAAGAATCGGAAATATCTCTTAGACCCAGATTTTACCTGCCGGTAGAACTCCGTTTTTGGGTTAAAAATGGCGCCCTAAAAAGCATTATTCTACATTACTTTTTATTTGGCCCCCCCCTAAACCCATACAGCCACGGTACGTACTATGTACGTACCTGGTACGTAATGTTGGGACGAACGTCAGGTCCCTGGTACGTACTATGTACGTACTAGGGACGTACATTTTCCAACGCTATGTACGTCCCCGGTACGTCCCTGAGATGTGGTAAAGTACGTACTATGTACGTCGCATGTACGTACATTCCAGGTACGTACATTTTATGTTTTGTTCCGGACCAAAACTGGACGTAAAATGATCGAAAGTACGTACAATGTACGTACTATGGACGTACATTTTTCAACGACATGTATACGACCCATGAATTTAATTAGAAATAATTCAATTCAAAAATAAAATATTTATTAATATAAAAACTCAGGTACAGGGTCATCCATTATGTCTTGATACACCCGTGAGTCTGGCATCGGTCCGTCAACTACACCCTTAGCGCACTCTGTCTTTTATTGGATATTGATAGATATTTTATTTCTTTATTCTCGAACTGCTTCTAACTAAAAAACACAAAAAGAAAACTAAGTATTCAAATATCTAACTCTTGCCTCTGTTTTGAAAAAATTGAATGAGCCGATTCTCAATCATTCGAGGTTGTGACTGTACTAGGTGAAATAGTCACATTATATTATTACACCTTAACTTACCTGGAAACAACGAGCAACAAAGGCAACGACAAAAGAAAACAAAGCGGAAGCCAAACAACCTACGGCCACCATGACACACAACACAATCGAAAACTGGATCGGAGTAGGTGCGCACTCAGTGTATTGTTGTTTTTATTTTTTACGTTGATTAATAAAAGAGGGAGCTACACTGAGTGCGCACATGCGCTCTAGTTCTGCCAATCGAAAACGCCATTAGAAACCGCCCGACTTCCGATTCCGACAAGACTCGAATGTGAACGAATAACTTAGCGGGAAATTTAAACAAAGGACTGCATAATTTTCCTGTTAGGCTTGATTGCATAATGTATTGCATTTTTAACCCATTAGGTTTCTTCAAAGGCTGTCATGCATTATGGTCATTGGATAATTTAGGAAATCATTTTTATAGCGGTCGGGTTAGATTTATTAATAAAAGAAGTAGAAGTAGGTTAGAGTGACTTGAATTAACGTTAGCCTAGAAAAGATCCACTGATCCAGTCCATTCATTATTATTGGGTATATCTGACCAAAATAATCCAGTCATGATATTAAAATTAAATAACATTTTGTAATGCGTTTCAAAAATTTTCAAGATATGTACGTAGTACGTACTCGCATGTACGTCCGTAGTGAAGTTCTACAATGTACGTAAATAGAACGTACATGGGGCACGTACTGTGTACGTACATAGTACGTCCCTAATTGGTCCCGGGACGTACCGACGTAAAATGGACATAAAATGTACGTCCCTGGGACGAAGTGAAATTTGATTAAATTTGTGACACTTTTATTATACTTAGAGATTTAGTTACGCATTTCGAAGAATCCAGCATATTGTCTATATACGTTTTACTTAGTAAACATTGGGCTTTCATACAGTAAAATAAAATACTGCGACTTTTTGCGAATAATGAGAAAAACTTTGCTGATAAAATGAGAAAAACATTCTTGGTTTCCTCTAATTTGCCAATCAGTGATATACTTATGCGAGGTGTAAACCGCTATGGCATTGTTGTGTACAAAGCGATCGCATTAGTGCCATTAGCAGTATAGCACAATTTGGCATTAGTAGCGACTTTAGTGGTATGGGCATTGCTCGCGGATCAGTCGTAGCATTAGTAGTATTAGTTGCGATATTACTACTGGCATTAGTGGCATTGACCGTGGAAACACTGGAACAATGATTTTTCTTTCTTTTTTTAGAATCGACGAATTATCCTTTATTTTGTTCATATTATTTCCTCTTTAAATGAAAATAGCAATAATTTATATAAGGTCTACATAAAAAAATTTCGATCAACTATCTGTGTCAAATACCCCACTGTGGGACGGTCCAAAAATAAATATATACAAATCAGTTCATAACGTTCTTCGCCGTCTTCTAATTTCCAGTCTCCATTGGTCTTTGCCAGTCCAAGGTTTTCGACGGTTTTCGTCTATTCCTCTTGTTCTGATGTCCCCGTCTATTCTTTCTCTGCAACTCCGTCTAGGTCTCCCTCTCTTTCTTTTACATTGCGGTGTCCAATTGAGTATTTTCTTTGTGATTCTACTATCTTCCATTCTTTGTACGTGCCCGTACCACCTGAGTTGGTTAATTTTGATGTCTTCTGATATTCTGTGCTTAACTCCCATGATGTTCTGAATTCTTTCATTTCTTAATCTATCCAGTTTCGATTTCCCGGCTGCGCACCTCCAAAAGTCCATTTCTGTAGCTTCGAGTAACTTAAGGTTTTTTTCTTTCAAAGGCCATACTTCACTACCATAACTATGATGCTTTTTTCTTTTTAACTATGCTATTTGTGGGAAATAAATTCCTATATCCGCCCCTGATTGTAAACATTGAAAAACTTGTAAATTGTATCTAAATATTAATTGCCTGAATTTTCGGATTGAGAAACTCCTTTGGCTTTTACGATTTTACATATCCATTTGGTGCACATGGGGAAGCTAACTCAACTTTCCCTGTTATGATGTCTGAGACATAAGTAGCACCTTCCTTTGCCAGTCTTCGACATTTTTTACACACGTAATGATTCGAGATCATGTACTTTAGTAGATTTTGATGGTTCTTCGACATTCAAGAAATCTAGGGTAGGTTTTTGGAAACTCTTCATTGCATATAAACATATTGCATTAAGTTCTTCAAAATTAAGCATATTCGCAACAGATTTAAATGGGCAACACGTGCTAATCCTAGACACAGCATAATGAGTCTTGTTCACAGCATCCACTCCAGATTTCATACTTTAACTTGATTTTGGTTTTTATGTAATTGGTTTTATGCAACTAGGTTATGAATTTTATTTTTTAGGAGAGGTAGTTTCATTTTATTTCGTTTAGGTTTATGTCTTCCTCAAAAATATAAACAAGTAAGATAGGTACTTCAGAATCACTCTGTTTTGCAGGATATTCAATACAATCAATCTGCTCTTTGTTCATTCTCTGTACCCTCATCCTTTGTTACAACCGTGTAAACTTCATATTTGTCAAAATGATAGTAAAAGTATGTGCTTGATCGATTTTCCATGCTTTCATCTATTTCTAATACTCTATATTAAGAGGGATATAATTATATACTTCTAAAGGTAATTTAACAACCGGTAATGTGAACTATGAGGTTATAATTCTCCAAAAATTTAACATTTAATAAGAATAAAAAGCTTTGGGTTTTTGGGAAATCTCAATATGACAGTGTTTACAGAAGGGGAAAGGTATTTTTTGGACTATTCTAAGTTACTTAGTATCTACTACTGTATTTAACACAAAATAAATTGGATGTTTCTTATTTCCAGACACAGCAGCGCCGTACGTACTTTACAAAGATGGTATGGATAGGGCGCAAACTCAATGGGGACCACAAGACGCTTACCCACCACCCCAGCAACAGCCCACACCTCAAGGGGCCAGCAGCCCACCGCAACCCTGCGGTCCTACGGCTGTGCCGCCCCTTGGGGTGGAGGCTGATGCGGTCACTCAAAGAGACCAGGTCAGTGTAAGTATTAGAACCATGATTTTATTATATTTTTAGTATTAGGTTGTCGATTTAAAGTTACTCTTGGAAAGGTTCTTGAACCAAAACCTTGTTTGCCAAAAATAAGCTTTTTACGTCAAGCAGTTTAAGCAGAATCGTGGTTAAGAAATTACCCAACTGTTTGGAACACCCTCTATGATTTTTTAAAAATTTCAAAATATGTAAAAAACCAAATAAATTATGCTTGACCAAGCGTTTTCTCGAAAGACTAACCGTTTTTTAGATAACAAATATTTCAATACTTGAGGGGCGTTTTCACGCTCTCGGAATTTGAGATTCGAGAAGCCCTTCCTTATCGAACCTCTACACCCCACAGTCAATCCGTTTGCCAAAAATCAGCTTTAAACGTCAAGCAGTTTAAGCAGAATCGTGATTACCCAATGGTCATATTTTATGAAACACCCTGTATAAATTTATAAAAAATCTTAAAATATGTAAAACAACAAAATAAAATATACGTGTTTAAGAGTTTTTCCGAAAAACTCACCGGTTTTAAATAAAAATATTTTTAATATTTGAGGGATAGTTTCACCCCCCTTAGAATTCGAGTTTCGAAAAATCCTTCTTATCGAACCTCTACACCCTAAAGTCAATCTGTTTTCCAAAAATCAGCTTTTTACGTCAATCGCTTTAAGCAGGATCGTGATTAATCAATGGCCAGATTTTTCGAAACACCCTGTATACATTTTTTAAAAATCTTAAAATATGTAAAAAAACAAAATAAAATATATGTGTTTAAGAGTTTTTTCGGAAACTTGACCGTTTTTTAAATAAAAAATATTGTAATATTTGAGGGGTGGTTTCACCCTCTTGGAACTGGAATTTCGAAAAATCCCTTCTTATCGAACCTCTACACCCTAGAATCAACCTGTATGCCAAAATTGAGCTTCTTACGTTGAGTGGTTTGAGCAGGATCGTGATTAATCAGTATGTCAGTCACTTAAGGATTTTATATATTAGTATAGATTGCCAAATTTCCTTAACACAAGTTTTTATTATCGAATATTTATTAAACAGAGTATCAATATCTACTTCTTTTAATTCTAAAATTTCTAAGATTTTTATTAATTCGTGGAAAAGAACTGTTTTCAAATTCAAGAAATTAATAAACATGTATATTTAATAATTTTTATAATTTTATTGTTTAATAAAAATGTGGCTACTAAACAAATAAAAATCGAGACAAACAAACAAACAAAAACAAACAACGCTTTATTGTGCAAAAAGCCAAAACAGCTTCATCGACAAAGCACTCACAAACAACAAAATTTAAGTCAATTCAAAAAAATTTAAGTCTTTAAAATTACAAAAAGAATATACATGGACAATTTTAGAACAGTACGCAGTAAATAGATATAATTTTAAAGTTATAGAATATTAAATACTTGACCTTTGACCAGTGTGTGAGATGATCAAAATTTTAAAATTCAAAATTGTTTATAATCAAACATCAACAAAAAGTCGTTTACCGCATATAGGGCTTCTCCAGTAGGTATGATTTTAGAGCCTTGCGAAATGCGGGAAAGAATGAAAGCGATTTGATATTCAAAGGCAGATGATTGTACATTTTTTTGGCATTGTACAGTATTGAACCCTTAACTAGTTCTGAGCTCGGGGTTGGCAGATAAAGATCGTGCTCTGCATTCCTAAGTGGATAGTTATGAGATGGCCTTTCGGGAATAGCAGATATGTGCTTGCGGATTAAGCAAACGGATTCAAAAATGAATAAAGAAGGAAGAGTCAGTATTTTCAAATTTTTAAAGAAATTCTGGCAGTGAGTTCTACTGTTCAGTCCCAATAAATATCGAACTGCTCTCTTTTGAAGTATGAAAACACGATCAAATTTTGTTGCGCAGCAAGTACCCCAGAATGGAAGGGCATAACGAAGATGTGACTCAAAAAGGGCATAATAGGCTATTCTAGAGGTTGAGAAGTTAAGTTCCTTAGAAACTGATCTTAGCGCAAAACAGGCAGCGCTTAGTTTCTTTGATAGAGCTTCAATGTGAGAGTCCCATTTTAACGAGTTGTCTACAAGAAGTCCTAAGAATTTCACAGAGTCCACGACGTCAATAGTAGTGTTATTAAGTACAAAAGGTTGTATAGTACTTTATATGACAAAACTTTAGTTTTTGATAGGTTGAGGCATAGGAGATTAGAATCGCACCAAGACTTAATGGTGCGTAAGTCATTGGATATAGTATCATATAGCGCCGCAACATCTGGGCCGCTCCAAGTGAAACTAGTATCGTCCGCAAAGAGGCAGATTTTACCGCTAATGTCCAGATTTGCAATGTCGTTGATAAACACCAGAAACAAAATAGGGCCAAGTACTGAACCCTGAGGGACACCACATTCTATAGGCTTACAAGAAGACATAGACGTATCAATCCTCACAAGCTGCCTTCTGTTGCCAAGATATGACTTAAGCCATTCGAGCGGCACTCCCCTGAAACCATAGTATTGCAATTTGTTAATTAAGATATTATGATTTACACAATCGAAAGCCTTAGAGAAATCACAGAAAATTGTTGCTGTAGAGTGATGGTTATTCAGGCTAGAGTATACATTATTAAAAAGGTCGAACATAGCATCATTTGTGCAACTGTTACTTAGAAATCCAAATTGATGGGTAGTAAGTATTTTATATTTAAGGAGAAAAGATAGAAACCTTAGGGCTTTGCGTGGGGAAAAGACATTAGGGCTTTGCGTGGGGACACGAGACTTTTAGATCAAAATCGGGATTGTGTTGGGAATCAAAAATCATAAATTTCGTTTTATCCGCATTTAGTTTTAATATTTTATATACTAATGTTACCTTTCTATTGTTATAGAGTCTTCCGTCCCCCGCCCCATCTCCCTACCCGGCCACGCAAGCGGAACCGGTGCGAGAAGACACGGACCCCATCCAGCCGGAAGCGCCTACCATGGACCTCGAACCCAGACCGGCGTCGCAACAGTGCTTTCCCACCGACCTGCAGCAACAACAGTCGGTGGCGGCGGCGGCCGTCGCCCAACAGCAACAGGCCTACCAACAGTATGCCAGGGCGCCGCCACCAGCCGCCCCGCCTCCTGGCGTACCGGGGATGCCGCCCCACATGCTCGGAGCCAACTTCTCCGCCTTGCAGTACCTCAAGCAACCGGGGATGATGCTGACGAGCTTGGGCTCTGACGGAAGTAAGTTTTAAATTTGTAGAAGGGTGAATATTACGTCAGAAGAAAAAAAAATTAGTAAACTTGGAGACGGTTCCTTCTAATTTATCTATGCTTCTTCCGGTCGCGCTACCAAAATCCGTGTGTTTTTTGATTCGAAATAATTTTGAGGGTGTTTATCTTCATTTAGAACCTAGCAATCAGTGGCATAAATTAGTTGTTTCAATTAGCGTAGAAATGTGTTCCTTTAATTTCAATCTAAGTATTCAGAACATAGACTTAAAATAAAGGCTGTACTTAAACTGCCGTTAAACGCTAGCTTACTAAAATACCGTTAATAGGTATGACGTCGTTGATGTGACGCACTTGACTGCTTTATGAAATATAGGAATTTTATAACAACTAACCAACGCTATCCACCCCACCAAATAACCAACTTAACCAACGCAACTAACCTCGACACTGATAAAAAATATCAAAAACAAATATAAATTAGTAAAAATCAACCAACCCCACCAAATAACCAACTAACCAATGAATTAACACCCTCCAAATAACCAGGCTAACCAACCCGCCAAATAACTAAACCATTCTAACCAAAGAGAGTGAAACCAATGCAATAAGATCACGCTGTAAGCAAAAAAAATACATCTCAACGCGGTCAAACAATCTTTTTTGTACACATGTTTACTTCTGGGTACAGTCGACCGAGCCTTCCTCATCCAGCCTATGTTGTCACGTCTTTAATATTATCAATATTTTTTTTCTTGTTATACACATATATTGAGATATTAATACTACAGTTTAATAAAGTAGGTTTTAATAGATGTATTAAATAGTCCTTATACTACTAAATTATAAGTCGGATACTGTTTAAAAAGGATAAGTTCTTTACAATATGACAACCCCGATTAGAGGTGAGGGAGCCTATTCATTCATTTATTACCTTGTAGTACGCGTCGCACGTGTGCGGTAAAGCTTTGTTGCCGCTATGTCCCCGGCTGTATTAACGCATTTTCTTAGCTTGTAGTCCTTAAGTGTTTATTTTATTGACTTTTTCTGTTCAAGAACTATAAAATATGGTTCGCCAGTGCCAAATTTGCAAGAAATTTGACTTAAATAATCCATTTAAGTCTTGAAACGACTTTCGACCGGTAGGCAACTCTCAATTTACCCATTGGGAGTCAGTGGCGTTGTTGTAGAAAGGCGCTTATTTAGATAATATTTTAGTAAAATGTAAAATCTGAATTTTTTTCTCTTACATTACATTATTTACATACTTACATTATAACCCTGTTAATAATTAATAATGTTTTTATTAAAAATATATTCCGGTTTATTTTAAAATTATCTTCAGAATCTAAAATAACATACAAGAATTTTAAAATGATATTACATTATGAAACAATATTTTTTAATATACCGGGTCGTCTCAAAAGTGGCTCACCCCCTATAACTTTTTATTTTTCAGATAAAAAAAACAGATTTGTATGTTAGTAGGTATATGACATAAATTAGGATTTATTGACGTATTCAATTGTTTTGGTCTCTTCCTGTTTACCGAAATGATTACATCTTTTGATTTTTAAAGGCACCCTCGGTATATTGCTACTTTATTCGATAAAAAATGACACTCTGAATAGAATGACATATCATATGTCAACATTTGACAATGTCGCTTAAAAACAAATCGTATTTTAAATTTCAATCCAGGGTACCATGGTGTTGTTAAAAACACTAAGTTTTAATCAAGGAGCCTTGGCAAAATAGTTTTGATTGTCTAATAGGTTTCGTGTCTTGTCTAGGCCGGTTAAAAGATGTACAAATCGTATTTTTAATCATATGTCAATTTTTCCAAATGGAACAAGGGTGATTCATTAGCATATTTGGAAAAAGCATTTTTTATGAATATATTGATACCACACACTTGGTATTTTGAGTCAAATTGTCGTTATGAACCGCGTGTTACAATTACAATTAAACCATATGCAAAAATGTCAAAAGTTGACATACGATATGTCATTCTATTAAGAGTGTCATTGTCTATCGAATCAAGTAGAAATATACCGAGGGTGCCGTTTAAAAATTAAAAGTTATAGTCATTTCCGGTGAAAGAGGAAGTGACCAAAAACAATTGAATGCGTCAATCAATCCTAATTAATGTCATATACTAACATACTAAATCTTTTTTTTTTATTTGGAAATATAAAAAAAATATGGAGATGAGCCACTTTTGGGACGCACCCGGTATAATAAAGACAGTACCGAATTAAATAAATGTAGTTTTCATTTTATCCACTTCCTATCACCTTCTCTGCTTTAATGGAACAGATTTATGTTTTCTCTAATTTACATAATAAGACATCACCGAACCAGAAAAAAAATTACAATAATCATATATTTTTTTCTCTCCCTGTCGCCGATTCTATTATATCTGTGGAATAGATCCTGTTTTGATTAATATTAGGGGTTGTAAATGTTTGACTAAAATTAATAATTTATTATCGGGAAAGGTTCAGCAGCTCAATGACTAGTAAGGCCTCTACGGATAGAGCTAGTGGAGCTCTATATTTGTCTCATTTAAACTGTGTTCCGAAAATGCAGTTTCCGAGATATTTAGTTAGAAAAAAAAATTATTATCTTTTTTAGAAGATGTTAATTTAAGAATTCTAAATTCAATTTGACACCCCTTTTTAGGTTATGTTGTATTTTTCAGAAATTGTCGAAATATAAAAATTGGTTTTTATTTGTTTTCTCACCCTGTATGTACTTTTTTAACAAACTCTGGATAATAAAAAATTTGGCTAATCGATCTGCATCGATCCACGTCCAAAAATCTTTTAAATTAAAATAAGTGAAAAATGTTCGATTTTGGCTAGGAAAATTTTTGGAAATTTTCGAAGGAATTTTTTTAATGGGGCGATTATAGAGCTTTACTAGCTCTATCGGTCTCTGGTAGGTAGGCCTCATGGGTCGTTTAGCTACATACATTTTCCGAGATATTTGCGTTTTTCGATATTGACAAAATTTCAACTTTAAATCGTTCTCTGCGAGTCCTCATGAAAATCTAAGAAACGAAAAATAGGCCATGGGAGGACGCTATCAATCGTTTATCCGACGGTGCATAAATGGTTTCTTAGAACTGAAGAGTTTGATAGATACCCAAAAAAAGGTAAAAAAAAAGCAAGATTTCTAAAAAAAATTTCCGGCCAAAATCGAGCTTTTTTCACTTACTCCGATTTGAAAGATTTTTGTGCGTGTATCGATGTAGATTGATTAGTTAATTTTTTTTATAAACACAGTTTGTCAAAAAAGTACATAGAAGGTAAGAAAAAAATATAAACCAATTTTTCCATTTCGGCAATTTTTTTGTTACAATTGTTTGTTACCATGGTTGTATCCCATGGAACAAAGAAAACAAGGTATGATATTGCGCAGGTTGGTCGCTACGTCACAGGTGATAACAGGCGCTATTGGTCAGCACGCTACGCGCGCCAATTCAAATCGTCAAGATATTATAATGAACCTGTTTTTTGTTTATATACCGTCATTGAACTGTCGCTAAGCAGGTTACTGTGGAGCAGTGCGTAAAGAGTCAGGCTAGGAAGCAAGAGACTAGAGTTTGAATCTCGGCCGTGGCATAACTTTTTTATTTAATTTTTTAAATACTGTTGTATTCTATAGTTTATTTTTGTAGTATAAAAAAATAACTATTTACTCGGTTATTTTTTAATCTCCGGTATTAATATAAATTGATTGTTGGTAAAATACCTCATTTAATATAAAATAATATTCTACTTTTTGAAATGTATTGGGCCCTAAAATTATGTTTAAGTTAATTTGTATTGAATAATTACCTACCATTAAAGGAAATTTGAGCTATAATCCCTGATGCATATTCAGGGTATGCAAATACTTCCTCTAAATTTTGGGTTTCGTTCAACCGATTTATTCTCAAAACCTGAAATATCTACATATAAAAAGAAGCACAGGTCACTAATTAAGTATAATAAACTTCACCCTTGGAATTACTTCTGTTACAATTAGAATACATTTATCTGCATTGGCATTTTCTACTTTGCGATGGGAAACAAACAGCTTCCCAACATTTTTTAAATGCTGTAACAATTTTTCTTGTGGTTACTTTTCCATAGATATCCTCATGTCAATTCAGAGACGATGAACATGAAAATTATTTACCATAAACATCGCAAACTAAAAACCTAATAAACAATTTTATACCGAATATAGAAATAAATTTAGTATTCTAACCTATTATCGTCGAAATCCATGTTAATAGATAATTAATATTTTGGATTTTTGTCTTTTATTTTTAAATATATTTTTGGAACTGCTGGTTTTAGTAATTATTAAATTAAACCAAAGAATTAAACGAACTAAAAAGTCAGAGAAAATAAACAATTCTTAACCATAACTTTAAAAAATGCAGATCTCCTGCATTGCCTGGAAACTGATATGGTGAAATTTTGATAAAATAATTTAGTACCAAACCAAACTAAAAACACGGTATGTCGCTAGTGGTAGGAAAAATAATTTTTAGAGGTTACTAGTTTATTTGGTTGCCTGTAATATGCATATACAGGGTGTTTCCTAATTAATCTAAAAAATAAAAAATCTTTAGAAAACGAATTAAGGCGGGCTCTTATTAAGTATATTTATTTTTTTCTCGACAACCGTTTAATGAACAAGAAAAACTCAAAAGATCAATTTTGTTGAAAAAGGATGGCCAGTCAAGAAAAAAATATGTTTTCTTTAAAAAAGCAATGGAGTACCATTTATGTTAAGCAAAAAAATCGATTTTTTTTTAATTTTTAACACCCTGTAGATCAGAAAGGAAGTACTTTAGACCTAATGGTTATATAAAAATTGTTTTAAGAACACCATGAGGAATCACACCAAAGAATATACCTAGCTAGAAAAAGAATGGACTCCATACTGAAAAATGGTCCTACAGAAGTGGCGCCATCTATTAAGTAGGGCTTGTTTTAAATGGATCGAAGCGCGGGCCTTTAATTAAATTTGATTATTAAATCTTATTTTTTACACAAATTCAACAATACTAATAACAACTATCGTTGTGATGTGTAAAAAATAAGATTTAACAGTATAATTTATACAATTATTAAATAAAATTAAAGCCAAACATGTGTAAATATTATTTATTATTTAAAGTTTTTATTTATGAGTCAAATATTTAAACATCATTTATTATAAGAAAACAAGATCAACGTAATACGCCCAAAGTTTAGTAAATGGAGTAAATATAAATAGGTACTTAAATGATGGCAAAAACAAAAGACTTACATTATATATTTAGGGCCACAAACAAAAGGAATTGTTTAATTAAAACACATATAACAAATTATAGTTTGAAAAACGTTTTGATAATCATTTGATAATATTATGATTGGCAACGACAATATTTTTTGAGAATTTGACAATAGTATGACAATGGCCGTTGGAAACTATGGAAACTACAAAAAAATTCTGATTTAACGCCATCTGGCAATAACTAGTAGCAACTTCTTAACCTAAAAATTAATTGCACTACCACATAGCGCCTGAGGCTGGAACTATTTTATTTGAAATTTCCGTGGAAACGGTGGAACCGCTTTTGCTATTTCACTTTCCCGCCCCTGAATCACACCATAATTTTTTTAGACTAATTCGAAAACACCCTGTATATTGTCAACTTGACAATGACTACTGATAAATCAAAAAATACCTTTTCAGTGAAAAAAACCTGATTTTCGCAGGAAAAATTTTGATTTTTATTGAATTTGGGCCTGCGTTTGCAAATACTCCTTTGTTTTTTAATTTTCTATCTATCTAAATTTTAAATATCATAGTCAGAAATAGTTTTATTATTTATTAACTGTAAAAATGGTGTTTTCTTGTTGTGTTGCATCTTGCAAAGAAACTAACAAAACTGCAAAAATGTACGTGTTTCCAAAAGTATGTATCTTAGATAAAAGAAAAATATATGGTATGTATTCGTTGTTTGATTTTTTTACGTTCGCTTTAAAATCTATAAATCTCGGTCTATTCATTAGACAGCGAGTTAGACTTACGATCATTTACATGAAACTCTGTAAAATAAATAAAAAAATAAATTGTAAAATATATATATTCTTATGTTTTATTAAAGTTACTCTGATATACTAATATATCAGTGTAACTTTAAAAATAAATCCTTTGAATTCAAATATAAACATAAAAAACATTTACAGCAGAAAAGGCAAAGGCGCTGGGGTAAACGTAGTCTCCACTAAAAACACGGAGGGGCGCTTTGACCAAAACTTTACTATTAAGTTTCATATCTACCTTAATAATAGATTATTTTCTTTTATCTATGATCTCCTGTCAACTTTCTTTATTTTTTATTTATTCCTTATTTTCCTAGTGACTCACAGGTGGTATGCGCGAACTGAAAGAAATTGGAGCCGCTATCGATCATACCTTGTTTTCTTTGTACCGTGGTTGTATCCAGAGAGAAAGCCTAATATTTAGCTTATAAAAGTCAACTTTTTATTTCTAAACACAGTTTGTTTTCAAATAACCACTACTTGTTTTTATGGATGATAATCAAAGGCCAAAATGACATTCCTCGCAAATTTTGGAGTATAATTAGTAGAAAAGTTAAAAAACAACTTTTTTTACTAATTGAAAATTACTACCACTAATTTTAACGTTCTGAATGCATACATTGAAACTTACTTCTGAATGAAGCTTAAAATGAATATTTTATTCCAAAATAATATTTTTCCGTCCCCGATGATCGTGTGAGCATGCTGATATGATATATAAATCTTATTTTTATGTAAGGAATCTCTCCACGAGAGATGGAGAGATGTTACGTGTTTTTTGAAACACCCGGTATAAGGTTTTTTAAATTGGGTTTTTAAAATAAGGTCTAAGGAACTTCAACGTGTAAGAAAGCACTACCTATAACTACTACAGTTACTACTACTACTACTACTTATAACATAAAATACAGTACGCTAAACACGACCGCAGGATACAATACTGTTATTTTAAATATATTCTCCATTCCTTGTCAATTCTAGATAAGATTCATTGATTGATGTATCTTTTCAAAGAAGCTATCAGTTTCATCCTGACTTAAATAAATGATTTTGTATATAATCTCATTAGAATAAACAGTTAATGAACTGCTAGTTATTCGAATTAGCTGTACAAAAATATTCTCCTAATCTTTACATAATTAAAACATATAAATCCAATATCCGTCTGTTTAATTCCGCAATTTATCTTTAAATGACTTAATGTATAGCGTATTTTTCAGCTAATCAACTCGACCAATATGCATCTAACATGCAGGACCTACGAAGCGCATCCTTGCCAGACGTTATCCAGCAACAACAGGCAGGTTTAAAGAAGGCCACTAATGGACTTACAGGAGAATTAAGGCTGTTTAAATGTCTGACGTGTGGTAAAGACTTCAAGCAGAAAAGTACTCTCTTACAGGTTAGTGTTTTTTTTTAATTAATTTGCATAAAAAATAATATCCAGCTTATTCACTATTACTCTTATTATTAGTCTTTCAAGTAAAACCTAAGAGAAAGTAAAATAAAATGTTATTAATAAACAAAAATAAAATACCTGCTATATATAATATTTCGTTATGTAAAATGTAGAAATAATTAAACAAATTATTTTATTTATTCGTTAAAATCTTAAAAAAACAGGTTTATAATTAGTTTAATTGAATAGTATATTCACTATATTTTCTTTTTTAATTTGGATATATTAGCATATCAACATTTTCTTCTGGGAAAAATAAATGCGTATCATAATTACCAGAATTATGCAATGCAACACACTAGCGTTTAATGTTTGTCCACATACTTCGTTAAGGAATTATTAGAACTGAATAATTATAAATAGCCGGTATATTTTAATCTTTTATGGTATTAAATTAAAAAAAGTGATATACAGGGAGTTTCCTACGATGTTCTCTATGGGTATCTCAGAAACTACTGGAGATAAAGAGTAGGTTAAATGGTGAAAGAATTATTTGTGGGAAAAGAAGGGGAAAGAAGATTTTTGTAGGGTCGTAGGTTTTGTAGTCATACGTATGCGCCTTTCAGATTTTCGAAAAATTACTGAGTTATAGCCAATTCTTATCTTTCTTGACCAATTTCACTTAGTTGGCGTGGTATTCCTATTCTGTTATGATTTATAACTTATAAAAAGACAGACGGGTTTTTACAATTTACATTACACAAACTAAACCTTATAATAAAATCACTTTTTCACACTTTAAATTATTTTAGAAAAAAATCCGCCATTTTTTGAGTACTTAAAAGCATCTTTTTAAAACTGAGATACTAGCTATTCTCACAGAACGACCGATCGAGTTAATTAAACTTCTCCCGTACCGCCCTCCTTAATTCATAAGTTCTTTTGTAAACCTTGTTAACCATATCGCATAGAAAAATCTAAAATGGATAGGTCAGGTGATTGAGAAAGCCCATGCAATCAGTCCACCCTTACTATCCCTGAGTTTGCATAAATTATGCTATAAATAATTTTTAACCTTTCTTTCAATATGGGGGTGGTTTCTTAATGGAACCACTCTATTGATGCGCGAGTATCTAAATTTAACTTTTCTAACATGTCTTGAAAACCGTTCTCAAAAAAAACGCAAGTAACGTTTACCGATCAACGTATCCTCGAAAATGTATGGCCAAGAAAAGTTGAACCAATAATCCTACACGCTTTTCTTTATTTGAGAAATTCATATTTACAATTTTTGTTTATTTTATTTTACAAAGTTTTGATGTGGTTTTGATGTGATGACAGTTCGAAATTTCTGAGACCAACGACAATTGAACTTGTTTTTTTGGCTAACTAAGTGAAATTGTTTAAATATGATACGAATTGGCTATAACTCAGTAATTTTTCGAAAAAACATATTATAGCTTATATCGCGGAAAAGATTAAAAAATGGGGCTTTTTATGAAGCCATGGCCAACTATGGTTTCCATTTAGATTAGATTAGATTCTTAGAGGTGGCTTTCGGCCTGATCCACTTCGACCTTCTCAGATCTATTGTGGTCCTCTTCTGATCCTTAGATTACATTCTCCAGTCCTATCCTTTTCACAAAGTTTAGCAACTTGGAGACTGAACCCTCCATGTAGCTCCTTGGCAATGGCCTATCATTGCCTATTACCGGGAACCGCACATTTGCCAGGCTGTCACACCGACATAAAATGTGTTCTGACGTTTCTTCTTCAGATTGGCAGAACCTACACATAGCTTCGTCTGTCAATCCCATCAGCTTTAGATGCCTATTTAGCTTACAATGCCCTGTTAGTTGACCTACTACAGCTTTGACTGTCTTTCTGTCCTTGCTTATCAAGTCTACCGTGAATTTTGGCGAATGTTCTACAATGAACCTTTTCGCCTCATAATGCCCTGGTGAGTTTCTCCACCATTCTAGAGATTCGTTGGCCACCCATCGTTCCGTGGCCATTCTCGTGACCGCCTTTGCAACGCCGCAGAAGGGTTTGGGCCTATGAATGGCATTGATGAGCCTTGCTTGGCCCTTTCATCTGCCTTTTCGTTACACTTGTGACCCTCGTTCCCTGGCACCCAGGCCAACGTAACAGTGCTACGTTCGCCCAAAGTATTCAGAGCACGCACACAGTCCCCCACTAGTCTAGAATTGACCTCCGTGGAGCTGAGTGCCTTTAGCGCCGCTTGGCTGTCTGTGAAGATCGCCACAGAACGATTTGTTCTTTGTTGCCTTATTATTTCTTCTACACAATAGTGGATTGCCGTTATTTCTGCCTGGAAAATTGTGACATCCTTGGATAGGCTTACGTGGAAGGTCTCCCTTGTTTCGGCCCTACTATCTCAGCTTCTACGCCTTCTGACGTTTTTGAGCATACCAGGTTGCCTCAGCTTGAATGGGTACACCTTTACTCCAGTCTTCCCTTCCTGGTATTATTAAATTTGTTGTTGAAGCTATACCTAGTAGCTGTTGCATCAATTGGCAATCCCAATACTTTGTCTGCTTTTAGCTCTTCGATTAGCTTCTGGTTAGCAGCACTATGCGTTTGGCTTATGTGCTGCTGACCGTGAATTAACCTGTGCATGACAGATCTGGCTTCGCCTTGTATGAAAATATGTGTGGTGAACTTAACAGCCTTACCGCACCCACTTGCGATGTCTTTGTCCACCACGCCACCGACCCGTAGGTTATCATGGGTCTTACTACCCTTGTGTATAGCCATAGAGTCATTTTAGGGTTATGTTTATGGTTTCCATTTAAAGAAACATATGTTAGTGTCATATGTCAAAAGTGACAGGCTTTAGAAGAAAACGGAGGACACAATCTCATTAAGGATGTGGTTATCTACAACTTTTATCTGAAAACTTTTTGTCTATAATAGTTTATAATGGAATTGGGACAATTTTCGAAATATCCGAAATTTGTTTTTTTCAAAATATCTAGTAAGCCACGAACTTTTTCAAAAATCTGAAATGCGCATAATTATGGCCCCACAAAACTGCAATTCTTTCCCTATTAATCGACTCTCTATCTCCAGTAGTTTCCGAAATATTTATGGAGAACATCGTAGAAAACTCATCCTGCATATTATAACAAGTGTTAATTTACAAAATTGAAAAGAAAACTCCCATTTAAGTGCCTCATATTTGTTAGAAACATTTGTACTCTTTAATGAAACACGGAAGGTATTTCATATTACATAAAAGAATCTTGATATAGGTTTTGCTTACTAACGTTGTAGAACTAGGCAAAGTTCCTACTCATTAATTATAATTACAAATATACCGTTAATATAACCACGAAACAAGATATACCAACAATACCTCATGTTCTGTCTGAAAGTTTTTTTTAGTTACTGTAGTAGTACTGCAGTTCTAAATAAATAGTTCTTTCCAATCAATTTTATTTTTTAAAGTGGAAAATTTTCAATTTTGATTTTATAACACCCACATGCAGCAATTAACACTTTTATAATATGCATTTTATAATTTATTTTTTATAAACCTGTATAACTACTGATCACTCTGTTTCCATCGTAAATAACATTGAAATGGAGCGAGTTCTTTTGTTCGATCAATTTAAGGGCCGGTTTTTAATACTCGGTTCAGGGTAAGTTCAGAATTAAACCGAGTTTAAAATATTAATGGGTTCAATGTTATTTTATCGTTGAAGTTGTGTTTAAAAATTAGGTATTTCACCTAAGCTAATTTTTTAATCATTTTATAACATCCTTATACTACAAGAAAATTATACCTAAATAGAAATGCCGAGTTCAAAATTTTTCAGAGTTTACTTGAACTTGAATTTAAGCTAGTACAACCGGACCTAAGTGATGGAATAGTCCATCTTAATTTTTATTTTGTTTGGTGCTTTCTATTGAAACATGTATATTGTTTAATATACAATCTCGATAAATTTCTGTCAGCGGTATAGATATTTGACGAAAGAAAGACCGCCGTTAGACGATTTTACATATTTATTACTATGAATACCACCGAACAACGAGCTTGTTGCGAAATGAACAAATAAAAATGAGAAAGAGAACTAATGAAAAACAGAATAAATGTCAAGGTACTCAAACAACTTACCCCTTTAAACAAATCCCAAGGGCAAAAACTAAAATAACTAATGAGATGCGCGAACAGAGCTAAATTTTACAGGTACGGTGGTTTTGGAAATATTCTATTAATTAGTGAATGGCACACTGCATTAACCAACTAATAGAATCATATGAATTCTTTTTGGTGTAGGATAAGTTTGCTTTTTCGGCAAATTTGTGATATTTTTTTAACTGACACAAAATTATAACTAGTTGTTAAAGTTAAAAATAAAAATATCTAGGAAAATCTTTGTTTGAGGGGTAGGCAACCTTAATAGTATTTTGAAGAGACATGAATTCCCCATTGAATATAGGAATAATAAGCACATTGGTGTTAAAATAAAAGAGTAATTTGCTTTTAGATATGATCAATATTTAATATTATTTTTGTCTCACCCTGTATAACTTTATGGGTCAAGTTTTAATTTAATTTAAAGTACAATAGTTATTTTAACTACATATTTGGCTATAGATACCAGGTAAATTCCATGTCGAAAGAACCTTATATTTTAGTCATATTCTTCTTTAATAAAACTAATCTTTATTTTTCTCCAAGAATACGAAAATCAGTTAATATACAGGGTGTTTCAAAACAAATGCGAAAAACTTTAGGGGGTGATTCCTTGTTCAAAATAAAGGGTAGTTTGCTTTATAAACGTTGGGTCAAAAATGAACCATTAGGGAGATATCGCGGTACAAAAATGGCGGAAAATTAATGTTTTTATTTTTTATCTTGAAAACAAAAAGAGATATACTAATGAAATTTTATGGAAGCATTACTGTTATGAAAACACACTTTCAGGTAATTTTTTTACTTTTTTAAAATGAGTGGAAGGGGTTGAAATAAACTACCCCTATCATTCTTGTTAACGAAATTTAAAGAAAAATCTTATCAAACACATGCAAATGCTTTAATTTGGATAGTTTAGTTTGTTTAGAAACTTTTTTATCTCTTGTTTTTTTGATAAAACTCACCGATTTGAAATTAAAAAATAAAATGTAAAGCATTACATGTCAGGACAAAAAACATTTTTAGATTAAGAATCTAGTGATAATAACGATACTAATAATCATCTAGATAATAACGTATTGCAGTAGAGTAATGTCAAATAAAATAATATTAGGAACATCTTAAAAAGTAACAGCGGCCGACTAGATTTTTTCCTAAAAAATTACAGCAGCCCACTAGATTCTTTATAAGAAAATGTTATTTGTCCTGACATGTAATGCTTTACATTTTATTTTTTAATTTCAAATCGGTGAGTTTTATCAAAAAATAGAAGAGATAAAAAAGTTTCTAAACAAACTAAACTATCCAAATTAATTTTTTTGCATGTGTTTGATAAGATTTTTCTTTAAATTTCGTTAACAAGAATGATAGGGGTAGTTTATTTCAACCCCT
Source organism: Sitophilus oryzae (assembly GCF_002938485.1). Taxonomy (NCBI): domain Eukaryota; kingdom Metazoa; phylum Arthropoda; class Insecta; order Coleoptera; family Curculionidae; genus Sitophilus; species Sitophilus oryzae. The sequence continues at coordinate 434,574 of NW_022147423.1, forward strand.
TCCACTCATTTTAAAAAAGTGAAAAAATTACCAGAAAGTGTGTTTTCATAACAGTAATGCTTCCATAAAATTTTATTAGTCTATCTCTTTTCGTTTTCAAGATAAAAAATAAAAACATTATTTTTCCGCCATCTTTGTACCGCGATATCTCCCTTATGGTTGACTTTTGACCCAACGTTTATGAAGCAAACTACCCTTTATTTTGAATAATGAATCGCCCACTGAAGTTTTTCGCATTTGTTTTGAAACACCCTGTATAGGATGTTCCGTTACAAAAACACAAATTTGATATGTAACTTTTTTAGGACCCTATATTTTTAAAAAGTGCTTTGAAATAATCTACATATGCTCACAAAGTTTCATTTCAATACAAACTGTCTCCGCGTCATTTGAGAGGAGCCAGCCTGTATTATTAATACTCTGTAGTTCAGGAATACATTGAATTTTTTCTTTTGCAGCACGAGCGGATCCACACGGATAGCCGGCCGTACGGGTGTCCCGAGTGCGGCAAACGTTTTCGCCAACAGTCGCATCTGACGCAGCACCTGCGCATCCACGCCAACGAGAAACCGTACGCCTGCGTTTACTGCGAACGGACCTTTAGACAGCGCGCCATCCTCAACCAACATTTGCGGATCCACTCGGGTGAGAAGCCGTACGAGTGCCCCGAGTGCGGGAAACACTTTCGGCAGAAGGCTATTCTCAACCAGCACGTCCGCACACACCAAGGCGAGCAATGCCCCCTCTGGCGGCGGCCACTCTCGCAGCCTTAGCAGCGCACATATCGCCCTGAAGATCTCTCATAATTATAGCTAATTTGTACAAATCATATTCGTTTTTGATACTGACGCGTCTTATCACAATCCATTTTGATGCTTTTCTTATTGTCCATGAGAAGTTTAACATATTTAGTCGCTAATACAATGACGTAGGAATGCCTGTTAAAATTCTACATATTTAGCCAAAGTGAACTTAACCAGGATAGCTATTAAGATAGAAGAGTTTAGGTAGCATTTACTTATACAAATATACAGGGTTGTTCACCACATACGACACGGAGTATTGTAGCTAAACCATGAGATTTTTACAAATTGTAAGTTTTGGGTTCGATGAAGGACTATTAGAGGTACAATTTAAAAATAATTTTACAAGATACAGAGTGTCCCAAATAAGTAAAAAATATCAAAGTTTTATTTTTTTAAATGGAACACCCTGTATATTATTACATTTTTAGTTTCTACGATTAAAATAAAGATAAATTTGATAAAGGTTTATTATACTTACACCTTACCGTTTTTGAAATATTTTCAATTTTGTGAAATTGCAGGAAAAATTTTAAAGCTTCATTTCTCCAAGGGTATCAAAGTTTTTAATACTAAATATTTACTGAAGTTTATTTACTGATCAATTATTGTGTTGCAATAATAAAAATAATACCACCTTATACAGAGTGTCTAAAAATTTATTTTAAATAATTATTAGCTTCAAACGGCAATAACTTGTTTAATTTAAATAGAACATCCTGTATATTTTACGAGAATCAGATGCACAATTTAATTGTCTATCAAATTATATTATACCATTTTTTACCTATTCTTTAAGTTTCCGTAGAAAATGCATTTTCTTGTAATTTAGAACTTATTTATCAATATACCCATGGACTATTGACATTTCAGATTATTTTTAAAGATGTACCAAATTTTTAAAGAGTACAGATACTAATATTGTCGATATAATTCGTTTATTTCATTAAAAAATAAAAAAAACTGTTTAAATATTTGTTAAAGAGGATCAATTAATATGATTCCAGCTGTGATTCCAGTATTCAAACTACATTAACTGACTGTTTGCGTTGATTAATAATAATTGCTCCAAATACTAAAAAACTGGATTTTGTATGGGCATTAGACAGTGTGATAAAAAGTAACACCTTAAAAATGATATTTCATTTTTTAATAAATGCTTATTTATAACAACAGAGACTTTAATTTGATAAGTTATTATTATATTGATTTCTGACTCAAATCCACATTTATTTATAATAATTTATTAACGAACACAATTAAGTATGTAATTAATTAGTATATGGGCGGAATAATGGTGTTATATTTAATTAATGGTATACTCTTTTATAAAGATTTAAATAGTTTTCTTTTTGCATACAAATGGGCTAGTAATATTATCGTTTTGCTAAAAACGATAATATTACTAGTCTGTACATTTTGTACATTTGTTGCTTTAAAAACAATCTAAAATGTCAATATTCCATAGATATATTGATAAATGAGGTCTAATTTAGAAGAAAATGCATTTTCTACGAAAACTTGAAGGGATAGGTAAAAAATGGTATAATACAATTTGATAGACAATTTAATTGTGCATCTGATTCTCCTAAAATATATAGGGCATTCCATTTAAATTAAAGAAGTTATTGCCGTTTGAAGCTAATAATTATTTAAAATAAATTTTTAGACACTGTGTATAAGGTACTATTATTTTTATTATTGCAACACAATAACTGATCAATAAATAAACTTCATTAAATATTTAGTATTAAAAACATTGATACCCTTGGAGAAATGAAGCTTTAAAATTTTGACTACAATTTCACAAAATTGAAAATATTTCAAAAACGGTAAAGTTTAAGTATAATAAACCTTAATCAAATTTACCTTTATTTTAATCGTAGAAACTAAAAATGTAATAATATACAGGGTGTTCCTTTTAAAAAAATACAACTTTGATATTTTTTATTTATTTGGGACACTCTGTATCTTGTAAAAATATTTTTAAATTGTAGCTCTAATAGTCCTTCAACGAACCCCAAACTTACAATTTGTAAAAATCTCATCGTTTAGCTACAATACTCCGTGTCGTATGTGGTGAACAACCCTGTATATGGAAACTATATTATACAAATGTAAAAAAGGTAGGTTTTATAAGAGTCGCTGGTAGTGTAAATTCACATCAAAGAGCTTACTGAATCAGAAAATATATATAATAGCTCTAAAAGCTTAAAAGTTCATGGCTTGATTGGTTATCTTTCTCTATTTGTTTCTGTCTTTCGCCTTTCTTCTCCACCCATCTACTCTTATCCTTCTCAAGTCCTCGTCAACTTCTTTTTTCCATCTGGTTCTCGGTCTACCCCTTCTTCTCTTTCCACCTATTTCACGTTTCATAATCATACTAGGATGCACTCTTGCTTCAGACATTCTTTCAATGTATCCCAGCCCTCTCAGTCTTTGTACTCTTGCTACTCCCGTTATTGTTTTAATTCTTCATTTGTTCTTCTGGTCCAGATCTCGTCTATTTTCTTTTCAGAAAATCTTCCTCAGTAATTTTCTTTCCCAAATCTCTAGCCTCGAACTTTCCGTTGCATTGAACGTCCACGTTTCGCATGCAAAATCAGAAAATGCAATGTTATATTATTAAAACTAGTTTGTTGTCAGCTAAACATTAGTCAAGGCAACTAGCCTTATAGTCTAAGAGCTAGCAACGTTTTCGAGAAAGTATTTTAAGACGTCTGACTCTTTGATATATATTTTACTATGCTCTCTGGAACAGCATGCGGCCCGTCTGGCTGCCAGCGATACCCGTTGCGTTTACTACTGCGCATCGGAAGAAGATCCTATATTTTTCATTCATTTAGTCCTTATAAATTCCAGTATTGAATATAAATCGAACATGTCTCCATAGCGCAGTGCTGACCACGAACCGATGATTCAGAGTTCGAATCGGGTCAGGTCAAAAGACTTTATCTTATTTTCGTTTATATTCTGATAGTAAAGTATTAAATAATTCTGGTAATTAAAAAAAGAACAAATATTTAATACTTTACTATTCAGAATATAAACGAAAATAAAATAAAAAAGTCTTTGTCCTGACCCGGATTCGAACTCTGAATCATCGGTTCGTGGTCGGAAACTCTACGCACTGCGCTATGGAGACATGTTCGATTTATATTCAATACCAGAATTTAAAGGACTAATAAAAATATAGGATCTTCTTTCAATGCGCAGTAAAACAAAACGCAACGTTTAACGGCAGCCAGACGGGCCGCATGCTGTTCCAAAGAGCATAGTAAAAGATATATCAAAGAGCCAGACGTCTCAAAATACTTGTTTTTCCGACGTTGCTAGCTCTCGTACTATTAGTAGTATATAATAGTTAAACGGATCAAGGTCTGACTTCAGACCCATTTAGGGGTGATTATAATTAGGGGTAAATTTAATTAGGTTTTTAAGCAATTCAATTGTTGCACATAAATTCATTCCAGTTCCAGTTCGGATTTCTCAAATTCCAGTTCCTGTTCTCACTTCTAATATCTCAATGACTCCGTTTGGGAAGAGATTCCTACTCTCTGAAACTAAAATACTAGGTTATCCTTTTGTGTATGCCTCTATGAATCCAGATTATAATTCTCTACTTGGCAGTGCATCTACAAACGCAAAGCTATATACAGAGGTATAATTATTACTTACTATGCAGAAAAAAAATCGTGGGTGTTTGGGAAGGCTTGAAAGGAAACTATGTTTTTGCGACGTTTCGCGACTTTATTGTCGCTTCTTCAGGCACTATAGGAGAAGCAGTTTTTTCCATATTATGCCAACAAACATTCGTAATGTCGTAATTCGTAATTTATTTTTTTTGCGTACTAACTACTGGGAAGTAACAATAATCATAATGGATAAACTTACTATTTAAAAATAAATCGAAAAATGTCAATCAAAATCATAAACTTCTATTAAGAAACATCTGATCCTCTATTCTACTAATATTTAAAAAATATAATACTGTTACTGTCAACTACTTGTTTCTTTTGATTATGTTTACTTAGTATATTATTAGTTAGACTAGAGTCGTAGAGATTAATATCAATTTAAACAATTTCTTAATATTGATTTTACATAATTTTTGCGGGTGTGATGATTTTTCACAATTTTTCAAAGTATGATTATCATTTTTTTTCTTTTTTATTACTTTACATCTATCGCCTATAAAAATTGACAGATTCTTAGAGAATTGGTTTTTCCAAAGCAGACTTACAAAATATACAGGGAGTTCCAATATTCCGTGGACATAGAACAACCTTTATACAAAAATGCGTCGTTTGTCCGTTAGACGGCATCAATCAAAAATAAACACGAACGTTAATTGATTTAAAATTTATAATTTTTTAAGCTCTTGATGATGCTTATTGTCAAATATAATTTATGACACTAACACAAATTTCCATAGTTTCGCCAACTAGATTATTAGAGCATAATAGATTTTATGCGCCTCCGTACCTTGAGATGACTAAAAATATTTTTTTGGCGTAAGCTTCGAAAATTTGTTTCTTCTTCTTCTTTTTCTTTTAGAAGGCGTATCGCCTGTTTAGTTCCGGTTTCCTCCTCGTCTAAGCGACTCTTGCGAGGTTGACTGCCAACTGTCTTGCCAACGTTTAGGTGGTCGTCCAGTAGGTCTTCTGCCATGGGGTACGTTGTTGCGAATTATTATGGCCATTCTGTCGGGGCCCATTCTATTGACATGCTGGTTCCATTCTCTTCTTCTCTGCCTTATCCATCTGACAACGTCGTTTGTTTGGCACTTTTCTCTTATGTCTACATTTCTCTGTCTGTCCCTCAATGTGTATCCAGTTATCATTCTTAAGGTCTTCATTTCAGTAGTTCGTAGGATTCTCTTTGTTACTGATGTTTCAGCTCTGGTTTCCGCACCATATGTCATCACTGGTCGTATGCAGGTTTTGTATATTCTTGACTTACATTCTGTACTCAAATGTTTGTTTTTCCATATGGGATATTTAAGATGTCCTGATATTGCGGCAGCTTTATTGGCTTGTTTCCTTACTTCTTCTTCCAGGAATCCTGAGCTTGTAATTTTGCATCCGAGGTATTCGAATGACATTATCTGATCAATAGTTTTGTTTTTTATTACCAATTTGCACCGTAGAGGCTCCTTTGTAATGGTCATGCATTTGGTCTTATTTGTGGAAATTTGCATGTTAAGTTTTTCTGCCTGTCTGTTAAAAGCTTGTAGCATTCTTTGGAGGTCGTCCTCTGACTCTGCAATAAGTACTGCGTCATCGGCATAGCATAATATGTTTACTTTATGCATTCCCATTCGATATCCTAATCCAGTATTCTTGACGGTTTTTATTACTTGATCCATGATTGTGTTGAATAACAGAGGGCTGAGGCTGTCGCCTTGGCGAATACCAGTTGTAGTTCGAAGATGCTGCGTTAAGGTAAAGTTTGTTTTTATTTGGGTTGTTGTGTTTGTGTTTAAGTCCTTGATAAGTTCTGTGAGTTCTTTCGAGACATTACCGCTTTCCAAAATGGTGATGATGTCTTTTAGTTGGACTCTATCAAAGGCCTTTGTTAAATCTATAAAACATAGATAGGCTGGAGAGTTATATTCTAAGGATTTTTCAACTAGTTGCCTGAGTATGAATAGTGCATCGGTAGTTGATCGGTTTCTTCGGAATCCTTGTTGTTCCTCGCTTATTGGCACTATTGAGGAGATTTTGTCTGCAATGATCTTAGTCAGAAGTTTTAGCGAGGTGCTCAGTAATGTTATTCCTCTATAGTTTGCTGGATCTGTTTTATCTCCCTTTTTAAAAACGGGTATTGTTATACTTTGTTTCCATTCTTCTGGTATTTTCTTATGTTGTAATATAATGTTAAACAGTTTTGTGTATTCCTCTATGATAGCCGTGCCTCCGTTTTTTATTAGCTCGTTTGGTATTTTATCTTAATTAGGAGATTTTCTATTTTTAAGTTTCCTTAATGTCTCTTCTACTTGCTTGTAAGTGATTTGCGCATGATCTTCTGTATTATCTCTTTGGCTTGTCTCTTGTGCTTCCATTGGTTCATCTGTTTCTGCGTATAAGTCTCTGAAATATTTTTCCCACGTATCTTCTGCAATTGTTCTTAGTTGTATTGTTTCATTTGTTTCTCGTTTCAAACCCCTCAACATCTTCCAAATACGTTTTTGTGCTCCGTACATATCCGCCTCCATTTCGCTACTAAATCGCTGCCAATATTCTTCTTTAATTTCTCGTACGCTATTATTAGTCCTGTTCCTTATTTCGGTATAGATATTTCGGTTCTCTGGTGTAAGTATTTTTCCTTCTTTTCCCTTGTAATGTTCTTGACTTCTAATGTAAACCAAGGTTTAATGTTCGGTCTTCTATTGTGTGATACAGTACGTGTTCCTAAAGCTTCTTTAGCACCTTTGCAGATGTTTTCTTTCAGTTTGTTCCAAGCTGTTTTAGGAGTATCAAACTGTACTATGGGGTTAAGAGTGACATGTGTTTGGCATCTGTTTGAATAAATTTGTTTAGTGCTTTCGTGGTTGAGGGATTCTATATTGAATTTTTCAGTTTTTATCGATGGTCTTTTTTTGGATAGCGGCGCACCTATTCGTATCTTTCCTAGCACAAGTTTGTGATCTGTTCCAATGTTGGCTGAGGATAAGACTCTTATGTCTATTATTTGTTGGTAAGAAACTTCGATTGGTGATGATATAATCGATTATTGATTTATTGTTTCTATTGTCATAGAAGGTGTATTTATGTTGTTCTTTATGGGGAAAATATGTGTTGTTTATTCTCAGTTCGTTCTGTCCACAGAATTCGGTCAAAATTTCGCCATTTCTATTAGTTATATTCTCGTTATATTTTGGTTTTATTCCATCCACTACCTTGTTTCCAATTCTTGCGTTTAAATCCCCTAACAGAATTATCTGAAAATTTGTTTGTCTCAAAAAATACGCACAGTGGCGTTTTTTACAAGAGACAAAGAATGTAGTAAACATTAGAAGAATCATTTTACGAAAAAGTAATATTTTCACAAAAATTTATGTAGGAGTGGGGGTAGTTTTTACCCTTCTCGTGCTTTTTCTTGATTTTTATGAAAGTGAAATGTTAAAGCACTTAGCAAAACATAGACAACCAAATCTCATTCAAATCGGAATTACGATTCTTAAAATATCTGATTTTTTTTAAAGTTTGATGCCATCTAGCGGATAAACGAAGCATTTTTGTGTAGAGGTAAATTGTGTCCAACGAACTTATTTTTATTCCAAAAATACGTCGTAGTTCTATGTCCACGGAATATTGGAATACTCTGTATAGCTGGGCCGTTCCCAAGTATCAAATTTTATTTTATAAAGGCTGTATAAACAGCTATATGATCATTTTTATAGGATACCTCAATTCGTATAACGTGCTATAAGACCGTAATATGATAGCTTTACAACCAAAAAAGGCCCATTTTTATACAACCGTTTAGTAGTATAGAAGTTCTATAAAAAGGGTATACAACGTTATATATCTATTATAAAACTAGTTTTATTGTGTATTACGTGGTCACATCTAAGAAACAGAACAATAAAAACATTTGATCATTTAGCGAGGTAAAAGAGTATTTTATTTTTTACCGATGAATATTAGGAGCAAATTATATTTTAAGCGTGTCGTAAAATGAATCTAGAGGATGTGGATTGTTAAAAAGGAGACTTTACTCGACGGTGAAAATGGCGGGTAGAGCCAAAAGGTACAACAAATATGTAATATAAAAAATCATTAATAGGGTTTGAAAAGTAGGGAAAATTTTTGTTGCGCCGAAAATTTTACTGGTAGATTAGGTATGTATTTGGCAAAAAATTAAAGCGCTTTAATTTCGATTTAGGTTTACGTATAAATTTAAACAATAAAATAAAATAAAATTTTCAAAAATTCTTGTTTTTAATTTAATTAAACAGTTTATTACTGTATGTGGGAATCTTATCACAAAATAGTTCTCAAAAAAAACATTTTACAATTTATTTTGATGTTTTTAATTTTGCTTCATATAATGGCGGCCATAGGCCATACAAAAATTCTGCCTTAAACATGGCGAATTATAATGCAACCATTTTATTATAAATGAATCCCTTAAATAAGTCTTTGTGGTAAAATAAAACGGTATAAGATAAATATCTATCATTACGCAGAATTTCCAGGCACTATAGAACTATTTTTGACATATTGAGATTTGTGACAAATGGATGTTGGCAAATCTCATTTGATTAGTATTTAAACTAACAAACATGATCAGGTTTTCATGGATTTATGCACGCAATGCATTTCATGCATGCCCGACGAGTGAGCGGCAACCTAAGGACTTGGAAAAACAACAATAAAACAATACAAACATTACTACAGTAAAACTTTTACATCAACGTGGCAACAATGCTTTGAAGAAGCCAGACAACCCGAGAGGTTTTGGCTTTTGGGAACCCAGGGAATTCTCGGGATTATTTGCCGTAATTTCGATGAGTTTTTTCTTACATGCTCTTTATAACTACCACTGCGTATGTTAACTTTTTTCCAACTTTGTCCAGAATTCATAATAGCTGTGATTGATTATACTCGTACGTAGATATTACTTTTGCAACAACAACAATAACAAAATAAATAACTACGTATACCATTTAATTTAAAATGAGGTTATATTATACATTACCAGTTTTATAATGCAGATATTACAGCAATTTATTTTGTTAATCACAATTTTATCATATAAGGCTATATAACTAGTGTTGTATACAGAACCGTAGTTTAACGCAATAAAACATTCTATCATACAACGTAATACAACTTTAATAAGACAAGTTTAAGTAACTATTATATGATCTTGTGACTACTAGTTATATGAATATTAAGAACTCTTACATGGTGGGTATAAGAGTCTAATAAAACAATATGTTTGTTATCATATAGCATTGTCTTATTAAGTGTTATATCATATTAAAAGAAATTATCGTTTAATGCGTTATAGGATACGTTGTAAAAACCACTAGAAAATAGTTTAATATGACAACTTTTATTAAAAAACAGAATGGTCGAAACCAAACGCTTAATAAAATCAAGCAGTCCTTAAGACAACGCTATTCGACTGTTATAAAATAATTCAATCCTTTTAAAATTTCTTTTTGCCACTTGGGTTGCTAATAAATATTACTATTGCGATATTTAAACAGCTCTTATCAAAAACGAATAAATACTTCTAAAGAAACGCTTTTGAATTAAAGCAATAATTTTTCGAAGAAATATATACATGGGGAGGATGATATCATTATGTTATCTTCAGGGTTAGAAAATAACGCTTGATGTGGATGCGGGCGGTTGGAGTGGTCTGCTGCTTGTTTCCTCACTATTTCACATTATATCACACCCTAATAGTTAGTAAGAACTTTGGATAAATCTTCAACTATAATCAAATTACATTTGATTTCTTGTTCAGGTCAACACCGAATGATCACTAGATCATTATACTTCTCTACTATAATTACTTACCCAACTAACATTTTTTGTTTAATAATGGTAATGGTTACGTTTCGATAACCTACTTAATAAAACCTAAGAACCTATCAATTTTTCGCGAAACGTTTTCGTTACCCTTATAACACCCCTATAGCACTTAAATGGAGAATCTTATAAAGGTAACGGTGACCAAATTTTAGTATATCGCCTTGAACGGCTGACCTTTACTCTCCGATGGTGGTAACTAAGAGGTTGTCTTTACTTTTATAAACCATAAATAAGTTTTATAGCGGCAAGGAATACATTTTCGTTACTGCTTTAAAACCTTTATATTCCTTTTTATAGTGTTTATAAACACCAAAATAAAAACGCCCCTTTTAAGTTCATCTCTTTCTACAACGTTTGTTTGCAATATATTCTATTTCAAGTCCTTGTCATTATTATTCTGCTTGAAAGTTTAAAACTGGCAGCAATAGTTTTCACTGAGTAGAACATGGCGTGTTATAATTATCATAACAACTCATCTCTATAAAATTCTATAAGGACTAAATTTTATTGACACGGAAAATTTATCGAGTAATATTAACATTTTACCCTTCTTAAAACTAAAGCGCCCCGTTTAGAACTCAAATATAATTTATTTTTGAAAAACATTTTTTTTTTTTTTTTTTTTTTTTGTTTTTGCAAATAAACGCAACATTTCTTAACCCATGCTTTGAAAAAATACGTCTTAAAGCTTCGGTAATATTGCTTAAAAATGTTTAATGTATTCTTTTTCAATAATAGATACAACAACACAAATAGCCGCCTTATAAAAAGGACGTCATGTTCATGTTTCGCCTTTAGAAACTTATCTAGTTTATATGGGCCTTTAAGTAATCATCAACACTTTAAAAACACTTCCCTAGGTGTCATGGGAATTTTCCTCTTCCAATAAAACCTTAGGTGCTTTTGTGATACTTATAGTTTTATAAGTTACCAAAAAGGTATTTATAGAAACTTGACCATTGACTATAACCTCACTTTTTAACCTCGGGCGTTTTGGCTTTTGCAAAACAATTTTTTAATCAAAATAATTAAAACAAAGCCCTTCAATGCACTTCAAAATTGTCCAAACCACAGAAGATGGAAAATCATCACCGTCTTTGACCAAATTTCCCTGATATCTATACATTCTTCCAAAGGTCCTTTGCCCCTTCCTTCATCGGTGGCAGTCGATTCAGTGGAAGTATCTGGCAATATATCTTCTTGAGAAATGTCTAAGTTTTGGTAATTTTTATTTTTTTTTTTTTTTTTTTTTTTTTTTTTATATTTTTACTGGTTTTAACGCACTTTCTATAAAAAACTGCTACTGTATTTAATTTTCCAATTTTTCTTTCTCCTTCCATTTTTGATTTGCAAAAGCAAAACAGGAACATAAAACATAAAACATAACATAACCTTAAAAATATAGCGCTCCCTATTCTACACATGAAAGGAGTTGCTACTGAGCCTATAAGTTTTATAAATTCTTTTAGGTTTTGTAGTACCTGTAGAATGTTTATTAGGTGCCTTAGGATTTATAAGGGTTTTACGAAGTAAGCCAAGAGTAAAAGTTTTATAATATGGTTTTTAAGAACGCTATAAAACCCTTTTAAAAAACCGTAATTAACCAATACCAAAAGATTTTATAATAAAGGTATCGAAAACATTTTGGATGCAATATTATAAAACTTCAAGTATTTTGATATTTTTTCGAGGTGTTACAAAACTTTTAACACCAATAGTGTTCTTATAAGACTTTAAACACTCTTATAAATGTTAAGGCTCCTTATAAACCTCTCATAAATACCCGTTACCTTTTAATAAAACTTTAGGCTCCGAAAAATGTTACTTGGGTACTTTATATTTATATAGTACTAAAGAGTACTAAACCTAGAGATATAGTATAAACATAGTAAATAAATATATATCCAAAATTCTTACTGATAAGTTTTTTAAAGCTGTAATTATTCAAATGGGCAATTAAACCATCTAACATAATCCTCAGAATTAAATTAAATAATTTATATAGTTTTAGTTCAGATATTGTTTCATAATGGTTTGATAAACTTTTTAAAATATAAAACTCGATAGAAGTTATTTATAAACCTGCTAAATGTTTCATGGTTTACTTGACTAAATTAAATATATTTCTAAACAATTAATATTAACTATGGTTGCTTGTAAACTAATTATTATTGCACACAATTTCTCTGAAAATGTAAATATGCACCTGGATATTTGAAGGTTCTGTACAGGGTGAGTCAACGATAGAGTAAAGTCCATTATCTCATTTGTTTCGAGGTTTACAAAAAATGTTAAATACAAAAGTTACAAGGAAGGTTAAGATACACATTTTAAAATTATTGTAGAGTATACAGGGTGCTTCAAAAGTGTGGCGGATATAACATATATTTTTTAAATGCAGTACCCTATTTTTTATTTTATTTTAGATTCTGCGTAAAATTCCATAACTATTTTATATATAATGTTATATACCTAAAATTAATAGTTTTTTAATAATATTTAAATTTGTTTTAAACAAATGGTAAATTGCAGTGTGATAAAAAATTGTCAGTGGTACCATTGTTTCTGAAGTTCCAATACCAAAATTTGGTATAGAGTTTTATAAAAGATGAAAAAAAGGATATATGTAAAAGACAATTTTGTTAAATGCTACAGGGTGTTCAAAATATATTTATAATTTCAACTACTTAAAATTAAAAATCAAATTTTCAAATGGTACACCCTATATATTTTCATTTTTTCTGATAGATTTTTGCAAAGCTCTTCTTTTAATCGCCTGTCATATACCTATTTTTAATAGTTTGATTTATTCAATTTTTCTTTTTTTACACTAATTTTAATACAATTACGCTATAAAATCATAGTTGCCGTGACAAAACGAAAGTATTTACTACTTATCTTTAACAAGTAGTTTAATAATTAATTGCAATAATTGTGTCAAAAACTACGTCGTAAGTTTCTATGTCCACGAATATTGGAATGTACTCTTGTATTAGCTTGGGCCGTCCCAAAATTAATCAATTTTATTTATATAAAGGCTGTATAAACAGCCATGTGATAATTTTTATAGGATAACTCAATTCATATAACGTGCTGTAAGACCGTAATATGATAGCTTTACAACCATAAAAAAGGAACCCATTTTTATCTACAACCGTTTTAGTAGTTATTAGAAGTTCTATTAAAAAAAGGTTATAACAACTCTTACGCAACTATTTTACACAGCGTTATATAACTATTATAAAAAACTTAGTTTATTTGTGTATTTACGTGGTCACATCTAAGAAACAGAACAGTAAAAACATTTGATCATTTTAGCGAGGTATAAAGGAGTATTTTATTTTTTACCGAAGAATATTAGGAGCAAATTATATTTTAAGCGTGTCGTAAAATGAATCTAGAGATGTGGATTGTTAAAAAGGAGACTTTACTCGACGGTGAAAATGGCGGGTAGAGCCATTAATAGGGTTTGAAAAGTAGGGACAATTTTTGATGCGCCGAAAATTTTACTGGTAGATTATAGGTATGTATTTGGCAAATAATTAAAGCGCTTTAATTTCGATTAAGTGTACGTATAAATTTAAACAATAAAATAAAATAAAATTTTCAAAAAATTCTTGTTTTTAATTTAATTAAACAGTTTATTACTGTATGTGGGAATCTTATCACAAAATAGTTCTCTAAAATAACATTTTACAATTTATTTTGATGTTTTTTAACATGGCGAATTATAATACAACCATTTTATTATAAATGAATTCCTTAAATAAGTCTTTGTTGTAAAATAAAACGGTATAGGATAAATATCTATCATTGCGTAGAATTTCCAAGCACTATAGAACTATTTTTGACATATTGAGATTTGTGACAAATAGATGTTGCCAAATCTCATTTGGTTAGTATTTAAACTAACAAACATGATCAGATTTTCATGGATTCATGCACGCAATGCATTTCATGCATGCCCGACGAGTGAGCGATAACCTAAGGACTTGGAAAAACAACAATAAAATAATGCAAACATTACTACAGTAAAACTTTTACATCAAGGTGGCAACAATGCTCTGAAGAAGCCAGACAATGGCTTTTGGGAACCCAGGGAATTCTCGGGATTATTTGCCGTAATTCCGAGGAGTTTTTTCTTACATGCTCTTTTATAACTACCACTGCGTTTGTTAACTTTTTTCCAACTTTGTCCTACAACAATAGTGAATTCATAATAGCTGTGATTGATTATACTCGTACGTAGATATTACTTTTGCAACAACAACAATAACAAAATAAATAACTAGTTATACCATTTAATTTAAAATGAGGTTATATTATACATTACCAGTTTTATAATGCAGATATTACAGCGAATTTATTTTGTTAATCACAATTTTATCATATAAGGCTATATAACTAGTGTTGTATACAGAACCGTAGTTTAACGCAATAAAACATTCTATCATACAACGTAATACAACTTTAATAAGACAAGTTTAAGTAACTATTATATGATCTTGTGACTACTAGTTATATGAATATTAAGAACTCTTACATGGTGGGTATAAGAGTCTAATAAAACAATATGTTTGTTATCTCATATAGCATTGTCTTATTAAGTGTTATATCACATAAAAGAAATTATCGTTTAATGCGTTATAGGATACGTTGTAAAAACCACTAGAAAATAGTTTAATATGACAACTTTTATTAAAAAACAGAATGGTCGAAACCAAACGCTTAATAAAATCAAGCAGTCCTTAAGACAACGCTATTCGACTGTTATAAAAATAATTCAATCCTTTTAAAATTTCTTTTGCCACTTGGGTTGCTAATAAATATTACTATTGCGATATTTAAACAGCTCTTATCAAAAACGAATAAATACTTCTAAAAAACGCTTTTGAATTAAAGCAATAATTTTTCGAAGAAATATATACATGGGGAGGAGTACCTCATTATGTTATCTTCAGGGTTAGAAAATAACGCTTGATGTGGATGCGGGCGGTTGGAGTGGTCTGCTGCTTGTTTCCTCACTATTTCACATTATATCACACCCTAATAGTTAGTAAGAACTTTGAATAAATCTTCAACTATAATCAAATTACATTTGATTTCTTGTTCAGGTCAACACCGAATGATCACTAGATCATTATACTTCTCTACTATAATTACTTACCCAACTAACATTTTTTGTTTTATAGTGGTAATGGTTACGTTTCCATAACCTACTTAATAAAACCTAAGAGCCTATCAATTGTTCGCGAAACGTTTTCGTTACCCTTATAACACCCCTATAGCACTTAAATGGAGAATCTTATAAAGGTAACAGTGACTAAATTTTAGTACCTTATAAAACCTTTAACGTGACCTTTACTCTCCATTTATTGGTAACTAAGAGGTTGTCGTTACCTTTATAAACCATAAATAAGTTTTATAGCGGCAAGGAATACATTTTCGTTACCACTTTAAAACCTTTAATATTCCTTACAATAGCCATTATAAACTTCCTGATCTACGGTGTTTATAAACACCTAAATAAAAAACGCCCCTTTTAAGTTCATCTCTTTCTACAATGTTCGTTTGCCATATATTCTATTTCAAGTCTTTGTCATTATTATTCTGCTTGTACTTTTTAAAGTTGACAGCAATGGATTTTCACTTTGATAAAAATGGTGGGATATAATAATTATCATAACAAGTTAAACACTCTGTAAGAATTCTATGATGACTAAATTTTATTGGCACGGAAGATTTATCGAGTAATATTAACATTTTACCCTTCTTAAAACTAAAGCGCCCCCGTTTAGAACCCAAATATAATTTATTTTGTAAAAACCAAAAAATTAAAATTACATCTCATGATTTGTTTTTTTTGCAAATAAACTGCGCAACATTTCTTAACCCCATGCTTTCGAAAAAATACGTCTTAGTTTCGGTAATACTGCTTAAAATGCAATATTCTTCTTTTTTGTGTATGTACAACAACACAAACATAAAATGGCCGCCTTATAAAAGGACGTCATGTTCGCCATTTCGCCTTTTAAAAACCTCTAGTTGTATATGGGCCTTTAAGTAATCATCAACTCCTTAAAAACTCTTATAACACTTCCTTAGGTGTCTTATGGGAATTTTGCTCTTGCAATAAAACCTTAGGTGCTTTTGTGATTTGTGATACTTAATAGTTTTATGTTTTCTTTTTGTTTCGGGCGTTTTGGCTTTTGCAAAACAATTTTTTAATCTAAATAATTAAAACAAAGCCCTTCAATGCACTTAAAAATTGTCCAAACCACAGAAGATGGAAAATCAACACCGTCTTTGACCAGTTTTCCCTGATATCTATACATTCTTCCAAAGGTCCTTTGCCCCTTCCTTCATCGGTGGCAGTCGATTCAGTCGAAGTATTTGGCAATATATCTTCTTGAGGAACGTCTGTCTTAAGTTTTGGTAATTTTTAGTAGTTGTGGGTGGTGTGCTTCACAAGATATTTTTACGGGATTTAATACACTTTCTATAAAAACTGCTACTGTATTTAATTTTTTTTCAATTTTTTCTTTCTTCTTCCATCTTTGATTTACAAAAGCAAAACAGGAATATGAAACATAACCTAACCTTAAAAATATAGCGCTCCCTATTCTACACATGAAAGGAGTTGCTACTGGGCCTATAAGTTTTATAAAATTCTTTAGGTTTTGTAGTAGCTGTAGAATATTTATTAGGTGCCTTAGGATTTATAAGGGTTTTACGAAGTAAGCTATAAAACCCCAAGAGTAAAAGTTTCATAATATGGTTTTTAAGAACGTTATAAAACCCTTTTAAAAAAACCTTAAGTAACCAACACCAAAGGTTTTATAAATAAGGTAACGAAAACATTTTGGATGCAATATTATAAAACTTCAAGTATTTTGGTATTTTTTCAAGGTGCTACAAAACTTTTAACACCAATAGTGTTCTTATAAGACTTTAAACACTCTTATAAAAGTTAAGGCTCCTTATAAACCTCTTATAAATACCCGTTACCTTTTAATAAAACTTTAGGCTCCGAAAAATGTTACTTGGGACTTTATATTTATATAGTACTAAAGAGTACTAAACCTGGAGATATAGTATAAACATAGTAAATAAATATATATCCAAAATTCTTACTGATAAGTTTTTTGAAGCTGTAATTATTCAAATGGGCAATTAAACCATCTAACATAATCCTTAGAATTAAATAAAATAATTTATATAGTTTTAGTTCAGATATTGTTTCATAATGGTTTGATAAACTTTTTAAAATATAAAACTCGATAGAAGTTATTTAGAAACATGAATTAAACAAATATCTTAAACGGGCTAAATGTTTCATGGTTTACTTGACTAAATTAAATATATTTCTAAACAATTAATATTAACTATGGTTGCTTGTAAACTAATTATTATTGCACACAATTTCTCTGAAAATGTAAATATGCACCTGGATATTTGAAGGTTCTGTACAGGGTGAGTCAACGATAGAGTAAAGTCCATTATCTCATTTGTTTCGAGGTTTACAAAAAAATGTTTAATATAAAAGTTATAGGGAAGGTTAAGATACACATTTTAAAATTATTGTAGAGTATACAGGGTGCTTCAAAAAAGTGTGGCGGATATAACATATATTTTTTTAAATGCAACACCCTATTTTTTATTTTATTTTTAGATTCTGCGTAAAATTCCATAACTTTTTTATATATAATATTATATACCTAAAATTAATAGTTTTTGTAATATTTAAATTTGTTTAAACAAATGGTAAATTGCAGTGTGATAAAAAATTGTCAGTGGTACCATTGTTTCTGAAGTTGCAATACCAAAATTTGGTATGAGAGTTTTTTAAAGACGAAAAAAAGGATATATGTAAAGATATTTTAGTTAAATGCTACAGGGTGTTCAAGATATATTTATGAATTTCAACTACTTAAAATTAAAAAATCTCAAATTTTTCAAATGGTACACCCTATATATTTTCATTTTTTCTGATAGATTTTGCAAAGCTCTTCAACTTTTATTAAGTATGTCATATACCTATTTTTGATAGTTTGCGATTTATTCGAATTTTTTTCTATTTTTACCATATCTTTAATACAATTAGGTACGCTATAACATCATAGTTGCCATGACAAAAAATAATAATGATCAAAATTTCTGGTTTATAATTCATTTCATAAAGCCAATATTACAGCTGCGAAACCGTCCCATTACACACTGAAAATAATATAATATAATATGAAAATGTTTTCTAGATAATCTACATCTATTCTTATAGTACTTAGCAAAGTACTATGTAATATATAGTACTGAGCCAAAAAATATGTTTATCTTGGCTTGTTCGTGTATATCAGTCACATTGACTAATTCATTTTCAGGAAAATCTGTAAAACTATTATCTTTACCTCTACCATTTATACTTATTACAACAAAGTAAACTAAAATTCACGTTTTATTCTTAACTTGCTTAACAGACATATGAAATTTTGATCATTATTATTTTTTGTCATGGCAACTATGATGTTATAGCGTACCTAATTGTATTAAAGATATGGTAAAAATAGAAAAAAATTGGAATAAATCGCAAACTATCAAAAATAGGTATATGACATACTTAATAAAAGTTGAAGAGCTTTGCAAAATCTATCAGAAAAAATGAAAATATATAGGGTGTACCATTTGAAAAATTTGAGATTTTTTAATTTTAAGTAGTTGAAATTTATATTTTGAACACCCTGTAGCATTTAACTAAAATATCTTTACATATATCTTTTTTTTTCATCTTTATAAAACTCTCATACCAAATTTTGGTATTCCAACTTCAGAAACAATGGTACCACTGACAATTTTTTATCACACTGCAATTTGACATTTATTTAAACAAATTTAAATAACACAAAAACTGTTAATTTTAAGTATATAACATTATATAAAAAAAAGTTATGAAATTTTAGACAGAATCTAAAAATAAAATAAAAAATAGGGTGTTGCATTTAAAAAAAACATATGTTATATCCACCACACATTTTTGAAGCACCCTGTATACTCTATAATAATTTTAATATTTGTATCCTAACCTTCCCTATAACTTTTATATTTAACATTTTTTTGTAAACCTCGAAACAAATGAGATAATGGACTTTACTCTATCGTTGACTCACCCTGTACAAGTTTAATTTGTAAATAAATAAGTTATTAGCCCTCAAGTAGGAAAAGTATGTTATACCCCAGTCAAATTAGTTAAAGAAAATCATCATCGGTGGAAAAAATCCCACAGTTTTGAAAATGGTTTTAAACGATTCCTCTAGTCTTGGGCTGATATGTGTTAAAAGTCCCCGAAGATAGACGATGAGCTCGAGGAGTGGGGAGAGTTAGATGTCAATTTTTTCACTTTTTTGCTTATATCTCAGAAACTATGACATCTACTGAAAAACACACCATGTTCAAAAATAAAGCTGACAAAATTCTCTATAAAAACGATTCCGTACATTTTTGTTCCGGGACAAATGGTTTCCGAACTACGCCCTTTATAAATTTGGATATTAAATCAAATGGGCATATATTCCAAATCCGTACAAACACATTTATTTTCATTGATCGTTTTTCGTTCAAATAGCGTTGAAGAAGTACAATATCATGATTTTTTAAGTATGTATTAAGTTTAACTTTTAGTATACAGGGTGTTTCAAAACAAATGCGAAAAACTTCAGGGGGCGATTCCCTGTTCAAAATAAAGGGTAGTTTGCTTCATAAACGTTGGGTCAAAAGTCAACCATTAGGGAGATATCGCGGTACAAAGATGGCGGAAAAATAATGTTTTTATTTTTTATCTTGAAAACGAAAAGAGATAGACTAATAAAATTTTATGGAAGCATTACTGTTATGAACGAAGCAATACCGATNCACCAAAATAATTAGTTTTTTGCACTACAATAATAAATAATACCAAAAATCATAGAGTTAAAACCAAAAATCAACCGACAAAATATGAAACGGAATCTAACCCAATATCTAAGTATGTACAGCTGATGAAGTAAACAAAAGTCCGCCCCCAGGCTGATCTTTTAAAGAACGGCAGTGGTCTGACAGTTGATCACTATGACATATGACATTACCAGCGTTGCCAATACTAGTAAAAAACAGCAATTTTTTACTATTTTTTTTAACAAACTATATCAGCAAACATTTTTACTATTTTTACTAAATTATACGCCCGTTTATTTTCTCTTTAGTTCCATATTTTCCTCCCTGATTTTTTATTTTCCCATTCAACGTGCATAACGAAATTGTCGCCACATATTAGCTTATTTCGGGTTTCTCTTATTACCGATTCTGAACCGTCATAGAACTGTGATGCGTATGCGCAGAAGGAAATATGAAGACTTTATTTCTAATAAATAATTTTCTACTTAATATAATTTTCTACTTAATCGGTAATAAGAGAAACCTGAAGTAAGCTATTGTTTCCATATATATTGCCACCTGATTGCCACTAAAGAAATTTATAGCAAAATCTGTGCATATCGCCAATGAAATAAACAGTTAAAAACTAAACCAATTGTGTTTGTTGTACACAAATTTGCCCAATAAATACAAGACACGTACGTGAAGTGTTTTTGTTGTTTAAACAAAAGTACCATCGACAAAAAACGGCGTCAAAGACGGCTGGGAAATGACAATCGAAGGTAATTTTGGCGAGGTCAAGCCCTACACATCATTTACTTGGCCCATACCCTTCTTTATTTTTTAATGGGGCTTACTGCCAGTTGGTCTTAAAAAGGTTGTAATTATTTTTATATTTTTGTGTTTCTGGAAACGTTCAATCATTTTTTAATCTTTCTATTTTAAATTAGTGTTAATTTTTGACAAGCTTTATGTATATACATTTTTAGTAACTGACGCCTAACCGATTGACCCTGCCAAAATTATCATCAATTGTCATTTCCCAGCCGTCTTTGACGCCAATTTTTTCGATCATACGGTATATTATTTGTGTTTAGGTCTGGAGTTAGTGAAGAGTTCGTTATTGTTTCTCAACATAACTGGGTTATAAATAAAAATAAATACATATATACACAATTTTAAGACCTGCAATTAATTTATTTTTGTATTGTAGTTTTAAGAAACTGTTCGGTTTTTTTTTCTACAAAAGGTTTATGTTATTAAAAAATACAATAAAATAAAAGATCCTTTAAGTTTTTCTTTCTTAAATTGATTATAAATTAAAAAATATATTATGGGTCAATCTGACCCAAAACGTATGTAAAATTATTATGATCAGTAGTTAAGGATTAAAGTTTTTTACCTTCATTCAGTGTGTCTAACCAGATTTTGTAATAATTATGAATTATCCATAAAGGTATAGATACCGTATGATACGGAAATGACGATCGATGACATTCCCCACATAATTTTACATAAAAAATGACAGCGATCTTCATTTCGTAGACATCGCTGACGACATTTTTTCGATCATTGTTTTATTTGTGTTCATTACCTTTGGCGTCTTTTGAAATAAGCTGGATACTGCAAATTTCCTACAACGCCATTTGGTGAAAAACAATTCGTCCTCTCGTTCGTTCCATTTTCACCATCCCCATATGTCGAAGTCACCTCTTCCTTGCCTTCGTCCGGAGGAAAGGGTACATCTTGGGGCCATAGGGTCGGGTTTATGCCATTTTTAAAGACCAAATGTGGACTTACATCTGAAAAGTATCCATATGAAATTAATATAACATAACATGGAATGTCTTAGTTGGGAATATAATATGTATCACCTCATTTACGAAACTTAATAGCCCAGTTAAATTAGGGCAAATCGGTGGAAAAATCCCACAGTTTTGAAAATGATTGATTCAATTGATTCCTCTAAACTCTCCGATGAGCTCGAGGAGAGGGGAGGGGTTAAATGTCACTTTTATGACTTTTTAGCTTATATCTCGGAAAATATGGCACCTACGAAAAAAATACTTGAAGCCCAGAAAATTCTCTACACAATTGGTTGAATTCATTTTTTTCATACGTCTAAAGGTGCGTTTAGGCTTGACCACGCACTTACTGATCCTCCGAGAATGCTCATGTAAACGGCTGTGAGCCGTCTGGTGTTTGTTTTTGGTCCGTGCTCAAAAGGATTTTATGTGTGCGCGAACGCTCAGTTTGCACCGGCAATTGGTTCCCTAATTCTGTCTTTACTAGTAAAGACTTTTGTGAATAAACTGGCGTAGAACAGAATTCGATGGGAACTACTCGTAGAATAACGCACCACAGTTGCCACTAACGCATAAATTAACAGAAAAAGTGTAAATTTACAGAAAATCTGTAAATTTACAGGAAAAGTGTAAATTTACAGAAAATCTGTAAATTTACAGAAAATCTGTAAATTTACAGAAAATCTGTAAATTTACAGAAAAAGTGTAAATTTTGCTAAAAATATTTTTCAATGTTGCGATGGCAGCTCTACGCTTTCGTATTAATGAGATTGCTATTCTAAAATTTGTCTCTTTTGTTCGTAATTTTTGGTGTTATTAAATTTTGTAAATATTCAAAGTCGGGTCTGGTCATTCTTGTAAAGTTTTTGAACTGATCATAGCCCTCCTCAGACACTTAGTTGTTGCAGTAAATTATATCGATTTCTAAAAATTTGGGTTTGCCACCAGCGACGATGTTTTCGATTTTTCTCCTTTTTAATAATTAAGCTGTGCATAACAACGACTGCAGCCTCGACTATTTCTTGGTCGTCCATTATTTTCGCCAACACAACTCTGCTGTGCGCGCACAAATGGATCGCTTCATTCGTCGAAAAATAAGTTTTTAATTTGAACGGAGCCGAGAGAGCGAACGAATGCCGTGCGCGCACACTCAGCTCGTGCGTGCTCAAGTCTAAACAAAAAAAAAATAACACTACTTCTCATATTGTATTTTCGTATTTAGAATTCAATTAAAGTCTAAATTTAACCTTTCATATTAATAATGGTAATATTAATTATCTATAAATATCTATCTAAATAAAATTATTTTATTTAGTTTTTTCTTGGTCTTAATTAAATAAAATATATATATTGAGAGGTCAAAGAAAAGAATAAAAAAAAACAATAAAATTATTTATATTTCTTCATATAATCCATTTTAGACAGGAGTTTGTATTCAAAAAAAGTGATTTTAATTTACTATTGCTTACTTTTTAATTCAATAGGTCTTTCAAATTCTTTTTTAATTTTGTACAATATCGTATAAAATATTATGAAATATAAATTACAAAAAATCTTATTAAAAATGTTATTAAAGATAATGTGCTTTAATTTTCATTATAAGATTTTGAATTATGTGAAGGCATTTCGTATTTCTGACACAAAAATTAATTCAGAAACATAATAATGTACTATTAAGCATATTATAAATGTATTATTATTTATTTTAATTCTTTAATATATTATATGTATTATGTACAGGGTGGGTCAAATTCGACGCTTTTAAATGGAAACACCCTTTTCTATAGGAGATAGACGAAAACTAATATCGGTGTCTGGAGCTCAACTTTTATCATAAACATGATGGTGAAAACCGCATATCAATATCTGCTACCGTTTCGGAGTTACAGGGTGTTTTTCAAAAATGTCCATTTTTAACAAATCGCTGTAACTTTTTTGCTATGGAAAATATTGTATTTCTATGAAAACATTTCCAAAGTAAGTTTTTACGTAGAATTTAATGGTTTCAGTATAATTCTTTTAAAATTAATAATCTAAGAGTTATCAACAGAAAAAATGATTTTTTATTTGGGACACCCTCTATATTTTTAATTAACTGAAAAGAGTTTAAAATTACCTTTCCAAAAATATAGCACACTTGATATTTTGTTATAATCCCCTTCGAAATACAGAATTTTTAAAAGTTCGCCACTTTTAACTAGTAGGCTTTGGACCCCCTCATTGATGATATGCCCTTAATGGAACTCGAAAACATATTTTTCCAGCAAGACGCACCCACCGCCTATGAACGCTGAAGTTATCAGCAAATTTTTGCAGCCAATTTCAAGAATAATTGAATAGCTAACCAAGATCCCAGCCGTTGGCCGTCGAGGCCGCCTGACTTAGTGCCTATGGATCTAATCCTATGGATATATTTGCGGAAGAGAAATACTTAGCAGTTATGAGAGGGTATCTTTCACCCCTACGAGTTAATAATTCCGCCAGGAAATGTTCAAAAAAACTGCCCGTCTGTCCCGCAACAGAAGACGGTTGATATGTTGAACACCTGTAAGCAAAATCTCATGTCTTGGTTTGCTATTTATTTTTTATTGTTATTAGATATAGTTTAAATGTGTTGTGTTGGGTAAATATATTTTAAATTGTTATAAAATTCTGCATCTCTCTTATTAGCAAATATTATTTTCGTTTTAATTGATGCTCATAGCAAGAATTTTTTTGCATTACAGCCGGTGCCATTCAAAGCCTACTTATTTAAAGCGGGCGAATTTTTATATATTACTCTATATATCGAAGAGGAATCGAGCAATATATCAAGTGTGTTATATTTTTGGAATGGTAATTTTAAATTATTTTCAATAAATTAAAAATATACAGGATGTCCCATATAAGAAATCAAATTTTCTGTTAATAATTAATAAATAATTAATTTTAAAAAATTATACTTAAACCATTAAATTCTACGTAAAAAGGTGCTTTGGAAGTGTTTGCATAAAAATACAAAATTTTCCATAGCAAAAAAGGTTAACGTTGTTAAAAGCCATATTTCTGAAAAAACACCCGTAACTCCGAAAACGGTAACAGATGTCGATATAGGTTTCTTCATCTGTTTTGATGAAAATTGAGCTCAGACACCGATATTAGTTTCGTCTATCTAGAAAGGTGAACCGTTTAAAAGCGTCGAATTTGACCCACCCTGTACATAATGTTGGGTTTGATTCTTTTAATTACCCAAAAATATAAAGCAAAAGAAATGAACAGAAAACATATTTATGTTAACAAATAACTTGCGCAGTCATGGAGTGATTTTTTTGAACGCTTCACGTCTTAAATTTATAAAATCGCAATATACAGGGTGTTTCAAAACAAATGCGAAAAACTTTAGGGGGTGATTCCTTGTTCAAAATAAAGGGTAGTTTGCTTTATAAACGTTGGGTCAAAAGTCAACCATTAGGGAGATATCGCGGTACAAAGATGGCGGAAAAATAATGTTCTTATTTTTTATCTTGAAAACAAAAAGAGATAGACTAATGAAATTTTATGGAAGCATTACTGTTATGAAAACACACTTTCTGCTAATTTTTTTACTTTTTTAAAATGAGTGGAAGGGGTTGAAATAAACTACCCCTATCATTCTTGTTAACGAAATTTAAAGAAAAATCTTATCAAACACATGCAAATGCTTTAATTTGGATAGTTTAGTTTGTTTAGAAACTTTTTTACCTCTTGTGTTTTTTTGATAAAGCTCACCGATTAGAAATTAAAAAATAAAATGTAAAGCATTACATGTCAGGACAAAAAACATTTTTAGATTAAGAATCTAGTGATAATAACGATAATAATAATCATCTAGATAATAACGTATTGCAGTAGAGTAATGTCAAATAAAATAATATTAGGAACATCCTAAAAAGTAACAGAGGCCGACTAGATTTTTTCCTAAAAAAATTACAGCAGCCCATAGATTCTTTATCAGAATATGTTTTTGTCTAACATGTAATGCTTTACATTTTATTTTTAATTTCAAATCGGTGAGGTTTTATCAAAAAATACAAGAGATAAAGAAATTTCTAACAAACTACAAGTAATTTTTGCATGTGTTTGATAAATTTTCACAAGCTCGTTAACAGAGGTAATTTATTCAACCTCATTCGCTATTGAAAAATTACCAGAAAGATGTGTTTCATAACGGCAACCTTCCATAAATGTAGTCTATCTCTTTCAAATTTCAAGGCCAAAAAAAATAAAACTGACAAACTTTCCGCCATCTCAATGACAACTTTGACAACATTTATGGCTGAACGAAATCGCCTACAATTTCCGCGACTGTTTTTAGCTGCTAAAAGTTAATACATAGCAAAAATCATGATATTGTACTTCTTCAACTATTTTGAACGAAAACGATCAATGAAAAGAAATGTGTTTGTACGGATTTGGAATATATGCCCATTTGATTTAATATCCAAATTTATAAAGGGCGTAGTTCGGGAAACCATTTGTCCCGGAACAAAAATGTACGGAATCGTTTTTATAGAGAATTTTGTCAGCTTTATTTTTGTACATAGTGTGTTTTTCAGTAGATGTCATAGTTTCTGAGATATAAGCAAAAAAGTGAAAAAAATTGACATCTAACTCCCCCACTCCTCGAGCTCATCATGTATCTTCGGGGACTTTTGACACATATCAGCCCAAGACTAGAGGAATCGTTTAAAACAATTTTCAAAACTGTGGGATTTTTTCCACCGATGATGATTTTTTTTAACTAATTTGACTGGGGTATAACATATTTTTCCTACTTGAGGGCTAATAACTTATTTATTTACAAATTAAACTTGTACAGGGTGAGTCAACGATAGAGTAAAGTCCATTATATCATTTGTTTCGAGACAAAAAAATGTTAAATATAAAAGTTATAGGGAAGGTTAGGATACACATATTAAAATTATTATAGAGTATACAGGGTGCTTCAAAAAAGTGTGGTGGATATAACATATGTTTTTTTTAAATGCAACACCCTATTTTTTATTTTATTTTTAGATTCTGTCTAAAATTTCATAACTTTTTTATATATAATGTAATATACTTAAAATTAATAGTTTTTGTAATATTTAAATTTGTTTAAATAAATGTCAAATTGCAGTGTGATAAAAAATTGTCAGTGGTACCATTGTTTCTGAAGTTGGAATACCAAAATTTGGTAGAGGTTTTTATAAAGATGAAAAAAAAATATATATGTAAAGATATTTAAATTATTGCTACAGGGTGTTCCAAATAACATATATAAATTTCAGCTACTTAAAATTAAAAAATCTCAGATTTTTTTAAATGGTACACCCTATATTTTCATTTTTTCTGATAAGATTTTGCAAAGCTCTTCAACTTTTATTAAATATGTCATATACCTATTTTTAATAGTTTGCGATTTATTCCAATTTTTTCTATTTTTACCATATCTTTAATTCAATTAGGTACGCTATTGCCATGACAAAAAATAATAATGATCAAAATTTCATATGTCTGTTAAGCAAGTTAAGAACAAAACGTGAATTTTAGTTTACTGTGTTGTAATAAGTATAAATGGTAGAGGTAAAGATAATAGTTTTACAGATTTTCCTGAAAATGAATTAGTCAATGTGACTGATATACAAGAACAAGCCAAGAAAAACATATTTTTTTGGCTCAGTACTATATATTACATAGTACTTTGCTAAGTACTATAAGAATAGATGTAGATTATCTAGAAAACATTTTCATATTATATTATATTATTTTCAGTGTGTAATGGGACGGTTCCGCAGCTGTAATATTGGTTTTATGAAATGAATTATAAACCAGAATTACTACGAGAAAAAAACTTTACTGTATGACTGTATGTCGAAAAAAATTCCTATATCGGTATCGTCAACAATTAAGATAATCTGGTTAGTATTACCTAATCTGTGGCTCAATAGCCCCGACGGAAAATCCAAGTGTTATCTTTCGTAATGTTGCGAGCCCATTGTGGACTCGACCTAACCTCACAATATGGCCCGCCCTCGGATGACCTTAACATCGCATAGACACCGCAATGATTCATTCGTTCGAGAAGAATCGAGTCCCACTGGAATGGACTAGTACATACGAGAACATTCGAAAACCTTCTCTGCGCACCTAACGATCTATGGACTATTCTAGATTTCTTTTGCTGTAGATATAAAAGCCGGCGGCAGTGGCCTAGAGAGGGCAGTTATAAATATACCAGTGCAGTTGACGCGCTAAAATTCAAAATAAATTCTTAGTTATAAATCGTTTGTAAATAGTTCTATAAGTCTTTTATCGTTATTGTTTTTGTTAATTAGTGTTAAATAAATAGTGTTTAAATAAATTGTGACTTTCTATCCACACGGAACCGAGGAAAAACGTACCAATTGGTGTCAGGTGTGGCGTGTGTGATAGACTAGAAAAATAAAAAGACTAACAATGGCTGCGAAGAAATTGTTGAAAGACTTGAAAGTGTCCGAACTGAAATCCATTGGAAGAGAGAGAGTGCGAGACAGATGGAAAGAAAAGCATTTTGCAAACCAGACTGAGAGACGTTTTAAGGGAGGAAGGCGAGGATCCGGACACATTTTGCTTTGAGTTCGAAGGTGACCTTGACTCGTGCCTACAAAAATTAGAAGCTAAAATGACGGAAAACTCTCAAAAATTAGAAGACAGTTTGAATGACAAAATTACAGAAAATTCCCGGGAATTGCAAGACAATTTAAACGACAATTTGAATAGTAAAATAATTGACTTGGAAGTTAATTTAGAAGATAAAATCACAGAGAATTCTCAAAAATTAGAAGACAGTTTGAAAGATAAAATTATGGAAAATTCCCAGGATTTAATTAATATTTTAGAGGATAAAATCATAGAAAATTCTAAAGATCTACAAGCCAGTTTCAATGACAAAATTCAAATTGTGCTATATTTTTGGAAACATTTTAAACTCTTTTCAGTTAATTAAAATATAGAGGGTGTCCCAAATAAAAATCATTTTTTCTGTTGATAACTCTTTGATTATTAATTTTAAAGAATATACTGAAACCATCAAATTCTACGTAAAACTTACTTTGAAGTATTTTCATAGAAATACAATATTTTCCATAGCAAAAGTTACAACGATTTGTTAAAAATGGACATTTTGAAAAAGCCTGTAACTCCGAAACAGTAGATATTGATAGGTTTCACCATCATGTTTATGATAAAAGTTGAGCTCCAGACACCGATATTAGTTTCGTCTATCATAGAAAAGGTGTTTCCATTTAAAAGCGTCGAATTTGACACATAATACATATAATATATTAAAGAATTAAAATAAATAATAATACATTTATATGCTTAATAGTACATTATTATGATGTTTCTGAATTAATTTTGTCAGAAATACAGAAATGCCTTCACATAATTCAAAATCTTATAATGAAAATTAAAGCACATTATCTTTAATAACATTTTTAATAAGATTTTTTAATTTATATTTCATAATATTTTATACGATATTATTGCAAAATTAAAAAGAATTTGAAAACCTATTGAATTAAAAAGTAAGCTTAATAGTAAATTAAAATCACTTTTTTGAATACAAACTCCTGTCTAAAATGGATTATATGAAGAAATATAAATAATTTTTATTTATTTTTTTATTCTTTTTCTTTGACCTCTCAATATATATATTTTTATTTAATTAAGACCAGAAAAACTAAATAAAATAATTTTATTTAGATGAATATTTATAGATAATTAATATTACCATTATTAATATGAAAGGTTAAATTTAGACTTTAATTTCAATTCATGTAAGCCTAATATAAGTAGAGTGTTACATTTTTTTTTTTACTTTTTTTGTTGGACTTACGAGCTGAGCGTGCGCGCACGGCATTCGTTCGCTCTCTCGGCTCCGTTCAAATTAAAAACTTATTTTCAACGAATGAAGCGATCCATTCGTGCGCGCACAACAGAGTTGTGTTGAAAATGGACGACCAAATAGTCGAGGCTGCAGTCGTTGTTATGCACAGCTTAATTATTAAAAGGAAAAATCGAAAACATCGTCATGGTGGCAAGCAAATTTACAGAAAATGTGTAAATTTACAGAAAAAAGTGTAAATTTAACACATACAGAAAAAAGTGTAAATTTACAGAAAATCTGTAAATTTACAGAAAAAGTGTAAATTTTGCTAAAATTATATTTCATTGTTGCGATGGCAGCTCTACGCTTTCGTACATTAATATCGACATATTCAATATTAATTTTATTTACAAGTTCTTGTCATGCGTTTTTTTTTTATTTTTTAATAATACAAAGAATGTTTAACATCCCATAATATAGGCAACTTTTCATATTCATCAATTAATAATAACGAAGATTCATTGATCCACTCCATAATTTTAATAAAGAAAACAAAAAAAAATCACGCACGCACGCACGAACGACAAAACAAATTGCCGCTGCAAACTGAGCGTTCGCGCACACATAAAATCCCTTTGAGCACGGACCAAAAACAAACACCAGACGGCTCACAGCCGTTTACACTTGAGCATTCGCGGAGGATCAGTAAGTGCGTGGTCAAGCCTAAACGCACCTTTAGACGTATCGAAAAAAAATGAATTCAACCAATTGTGTAGAGAATTTTCTGGGCTTCAAGTATTTTTTCGTAGGTGCCATATTTTCCGAGATATAAGCTAAAAAGTCATAAAAGTGACATTTAACCCCTCCCCTCTCCTCGAGCTCATCGGAGAGTTTAGAGGAATCAATTGAATCAATCATTTTCAAAACTGTGGGATTTTTCCACCGATTTGCCTAATTTAACTGGGCTATTAAGTTTCGTAAATGAGGTGATACATATTATATTTCCAACTAAGACATTCCATGTTATGTTATATTAATTTCATATGGATACTTTTCAGATGTAAGTCCACATTTGGTCTTTAAAAATGGTATAAACCCGACCCTATGGCCCCAAGATGTACCCTTTCCTCCGGACGAAGGCAAGGAAGAGGTGACTTCGACATATGGGGATGGTGAAAATGGAACGAACGAGAGGACGAATTGTTTTTCACCAAATGGCGTTGTAGGAAATTTGCAGTATCCAGCTTATTTCAAAGACGCCAAAGGTAATGAACACAAATAAAACAATGATCGAAAAAAATGTCGTCAGCGATGTCTACGAAATGAAGATCGCTGTCATTTTTTATGTAAAATTATGTGGGGATTGTCATCGATCGTCATTTCCGTATCATACGGTATCTATACCTTTATGGATAATTCATAATTATTACAAAATCTGGTTAGACACACTGAATGAAGGTAAAAAACTTTAATCCTTAACTACTGATCATAATAATTTTACATACGTTGTTGGGTCAGATTGACCCATAATATATTTTTTAATTTATAATCAATTTAAGAAAGAAAAACTTAAAGGATCTTTTATTTTATTGTATTTTTTAATAACATAAACCTTTTGTAGAAAAAAAAACCGAACAGTTTCTTAAAACTACAATACAAAAATAAATTAATTGCAGGTCTTAAAATTGTGTATATATGTATTTATTTTTATTTATAACCCAGTTATGTTGAGAAACAATAACGAACTCTTCACTAACTCAGACCTAAACACAAATAATATACCGTATGATCGAAAAAATTGGCGTCAAAGACGGCTGGGAAATGACAATTGATGATAATTTTGGCAGGGTCAATCGGTTAGGCGTCAGTTACTAAAAATGTATATACATAAAGCTTGTCAAAAATTAACACTAATTTAAAATAGAAAGATTAAAAATGATTGAACGTTTCCAGAAACACAAAAATATAAAAATAATTACAACCTTTTTAAGACCAACTGGCAGTAAGCCCCATTAAAAATAAAGAAGGGTATGGGCCAAGTAAATGATGTGTAGGGCTTGACCTCGCCAAAATTACCTTCGATTGTCATTTCCCAGCCGTCTTTGACGCCGTTTTTTGTCGATGGTACTTTTGTTTAAACAACAAAACACTTCACGTACGTGTCTTGTATTTATTGGGCAAATTTGTGTACAACAAACACAATTGGTTTAGTTTTTAACTGTTTATTTCATTGGCGATATGCACAGATTTTGCTATAAATTTCTTTAGTGGCAATCAGGTGGCAATATATATGGAAACAATAGCTTACTTCAGGTTTCTCTTATTACCGATTAAGTAGAAAATTATATTAAGTAGAAAATTATTTATTAGAAATAAAGTCTTCATATTTCCTTCTGCGCATACGCATCACAGTTCTATGACGGTTCAGAATCGGTAATAAGAGAAACCCGAAATAAGCTAATATGTGGCGACAATTTCGTTATGCACGTTGAATGGGAAAATAAAAAATCAGGGAGGAAAATATGGAACTAAAGAGAAAATAAACGGGCGTATAATTTAGTAAAAATAGTAAAAATGTTTGCTGATATAGTTTGTTAAAAAAATAGTAAAAATTGCTGTTTTTACTAGTATTGGCAACGCTGGTAATGTCATATGTCATAGTGATCAACTGTCAGACCACTGCCGTTCTTTAAAAGATCAGCCTGGGGGCGGACTTTTGTTTACTTCATCAGCTGTACATACTTAGATATTGGGTTAGATTCCGTTTCATATTTTGTCGGTTGATTTTTGGTTTTAACTCTATGATTTTTGGTATTATTTATTATTGTAGTGCAAAAAACTAATTATTTTGGTGTTTAAGTGACATAAACTACTACCAGATATATGGTCATCTCGGTTTCGCATAAAAAAATAGAAAAATTGAAAAATTACACGTTGTGTAAGTGATTTAACCTAAAAGTGCCCA
The DNA here is from genome assembly GCF_002938485.1 of Sitophilus oryzae. Lineage (NCBI taxonomy): Eukaryota > Metazoa > Arthropoda > Insecta > Coleoptera > Curculionidae > Sitophilus > Sitophilus oryzae. The sequence continues at coordinate 467,471 of NW_022147423.1, forward strand.
TATATTTTTTACTCATCGTGATTTTTGTGTGTGTTTTTTAAGACTCTAACAATTCATCAATAAAGCTTAAGTGGAGTGTGTTTTTGGTGCTATGCCTCATCTTTGTTGTGTTCCTGGTGGAAAGGATAGTTATACTAGGCAGCCTAAAGTGTCCGGAAGAGCAAGAAAAGTGGGTACGAGTTATAAATCAAGAGAATTCTATTGAAAATATCTTTAATAAATTTAAAAATAATATTCTCCCATGATGGTATTAATGAAAACTGGACAATTATGTTTATTTTATTCATATTGTGGAATCTCCACTCCAAGTGTTGTTGGTTCAGCTTCGATAGATTCAAACAAAAAATAAAGAATATGTGTATTAAAGATCATGAAAAAGATTATTATTTTGAGTTCAAATTTTAAAAGAGATTTTTGTAAAGACAAGACTGATACAGTTTAAAAGAAGAATGTGTTTTTGTTTGATAATATATAATGTATGTCAAGTAGTAGTTTATTAATTGCAGTAAACATTATGAGGTCTGAATTATATTGTATGTGTAATTTTTTGGATTATATTCGACACTATTTTTCTCATATGACACAACACTGATGAAGGCTATAGTTAGCCGAAACGTTTTTTTTAAACCAAATAAAAATAATGAAAACCCAAATGAAAACTTAAATCAGCATTTTTCCCGAACCTAAAAATCCCAAGAAAAACAAAAATTTTAGAATAATTTTACATATAAAATGCCAGCGATCTTCATTTCATAGCCATCGCTGACGCCTTTTTTTAGATAATATTGTATTATTTGTAAATATAATTTTTCGAACATTGATACTTGCAAAATATACATATAAATTTTGTGAATGCAAATAATAATACATTACTATTAGTAGATATTGAATGTTTTTTGTTAAATTAGATCGATTTTCAAACCGCAAAATTTAAAATATATTTACATTTTACCCATTATCTTATGTACCTATACTTTATTTGTACATTGTAAAACATTTGCTGCATTTGTATGGTTCATAGTTTATTTGCCAAAGTATTTACTACTATAAATAGGTATATATGTTGTAGTTATTAACTGTATATTATGTATATTTCATGTAAACTATATCATTTTTAAAATACAAACCAAAAATCTGAGGAATAATTATGTTTTCCATGTATTCTACAACATATTTATTAATCCATTATATCTAACTAGCGTGACGTCATAAATCTCACCCGTGGGCTGATGTTTTAATAGAAGGCACTGGTCAGACTGTCACTTTGCCAACGTCATTCTACTGTCATATTTGTTTATAAACAAGTTGATAAACAAACTTCAGGCAAAGATTTTTCAGGGACAAACATTAAACAACACCAAGTTCATCTTTGTCTTTTGTCTGATGATTGAATTTTACAGTATTGATGAATATGTGTAATTGAATCTCGTAGTTATAACAATAATTAAGGACTATCAGAATGAAATCATGGTGACTATTTCTGTATTATAAATTTGAACAGCCCTATACGTATTATTTTATAGTATAAGTGAATGAGGAAAATATGTTTTGCTTACAGGTATGAACCATTCTGTTTTTGGATCCAGTGGGAACTTTAATGCCCTACAATACCTCAAACAGGGTCAAGGGAAGGGTTTACCAGATGTTATTCAACACGGTAGGTCGGCAGGGATGCCTTTATACGTTAGATGTCCAATTTGTCAAAAAGAGTTCAAACAGAAGAGCACGTTGTTGCAACATGGGTGTATACATATCGAAAGTAGGCCGTACCCATGTCCAGAATGCGGGAAAAGGTAAGAATATGTCCAAAGTTTAAATCAGTTAAATCAATATACTTACTTCCTTTTAGATTTCGACAACAGAGTCACTTGACACAACATTTAAGGATACATACAAATGAAAAACCATACGGTTGTGTGTATTGCGGAAGAAATTTTAGACAGCGAACCATTTTAAATCAGCATCTCAGAATTCACACAGGGGAAAAGCCTTACAAATGCACACAATGTGGAAAAGATTTTAGGTATTACAAATCAGTGAGTAATATATCGTGCACTAATTATTATAAAATTTATTTAGACAAAAAGCTATTCTTGACCAACATACCAGGACACATCAAGGGGATAGGCCATTTTGCTGTCCAATGCCAAATTGCAGGCGAAGATTTGCCACAGAACCAGAAGTAAAGAAGCATATAGATAATCACATGAATCCACATGCAGCTAAGTCGAGAAGGGATTCTGCAAGTTCTGATGGAAAATTAGCTTCTAATGGTATGTAATTCAAAATATACTTAATATTTAATCAGTAATAATTATAATTATGTATATACATTAAAATAAATAAGTCTAGTTCCAGTACTATCTTTATGTGAATGTATATATCTTTCAGGTATGTTACCAAGAGGATTAACTCCATCAAGTGTGGTCAAGCCAGAATTATACTTTCCACAATGCTATCCCAGCTTTAACCCACCAACAAGTGTGACGCAGTTCCAAGCTGCCGTAAATCCAGACTTTAAGTCTCCAAATGGATTACCTACCCAGTGACTAACCGCCAGCTGGCAACTGGGCCCACCCTGTATTGGGTAAAATAAGTGCCCTGTTGCCAGCTTCCTCGTGGTCGCCAATTTCTAAGGACTTTTTGGTTTGTTTATAAGTTGTATTTATTACTTGCTATGGTTTTCTTATGGAAATATCTACAATGTTGGTATTCCTAATGGGTGAAACGTATGGTGCTGATATGAAATGGACTTTTGAGGTCTTTATGCATGTTACGAACATGCATTTTGATGTTTCTACCGTATATATAGAAGTATTTTTAATACATTGCAGGAAGCTCCTTTAATTATAGTATATCTGAGCAATTGAGATTGAATTATTTTAAAGACTGAGTCAAGTATTCTAGTTTTTGATTATTTTTGTAATTAAATCATCAAATGTATTTTTACTAGGTATTATGATTTTTTTTCACACAACATATAATTGAATTTTGTTATAAAAAAATGTGAAACCACAAATCGTATATGTTTTTAGAATATACTAATTGAAATTATAAAAAATACACTGAGTTGAAATTGACACGTTAAGTTAAATTCTATATTCTATCGTCATTTAACTTTGGAACTTTAGTAATTAATTACGCATATAAAATTATGATTATTTTAATTACACTATTAAATTAATAGTACATTTTCATTATATGAAAATAAATGAGTACTGTGTAAGAAGGTTTGATAAAGTAATTACTGTTTTTATTTATATAATTTACAAATACAATTAAATGCTCAAATAGGCGAATTTAGAATAGAAAACTGACTGATATGTAAAATATTAGTTCTCTTCCTATATCTACAGGGTGTCTCAGATTTTAATCGGGAAAATTTAATAAACGACAGAACTTGCAAAAATAAAACAAAAGTTCATATCAACTTGTAAGATTTTAAGCTTCCTTTTCAAGATACAGGGTGTTAAAGTTACTTAAAAAAGAAAAAAAATTAAGATATTTGAAAAACTATTTAATCGATTTTGATATAACTTAACCCGTTTATAATACTTACTATGGGACTTAATCTGATGTAATTAGGTTTAAGTTTAATGGCCAGGGGCGGCGGTGGGGCATCACTGTTAAATTATTTTAAAGGAAAAAATAGGCACGCCACTGCTTTTTTAGAAGTTTAATATTATTTTGGATTTAGTAATTTAAAATACTATTTTTTTGTCTATCTTGCTTACTTCTTGCGAAAAAAATAAATTCTAATTTCAAATTCTGTATCATGAAAAGGAAGCTTTAAATCTTACAAGTTGATATGAACTTTTTGTTTTATTTGTGCAAGTTCTATCGTCTATTAAATTTTCCCGATTAAAATCTGAGACACTCTGTATACTAATTATCAGAGTAAGCCAACCTTATCATTTCAATTTTTTATATTGAATGGGACTTAATCGTACCTAGCTACTTATAGGTAATCGATCATTTCACATGGCTATACATTTTAAAATTCCTACAGCATATTTAAGACATATTTATTTACACTATTAAAACTTTTATTATGTATTTTATTTTACCTATAAAATTTACTAATAAAATTAATAATGTCCTATATTTTAGTTCCTTATTATAATTTAGTTATTGTGCACTTGAAATGCATTTTATTATAATTAAATTTATTGTTTGTCAAAATTCCTTGCAATATTATTAAAAATACTTTTAACATATTGAAGTAAAATATTTCTCATATTTTATTTAACAATGTCCTGTTAACTTGGTGGCAATACTTTCTACAAGCAAAGAAAAACAAACAAAGAACCTAAAAGGTACTTTTTTTCTGTGGATATTAGATGAAAATGTAATAATTTTGTTTCCATAAAATAGAAGATAATTTATATGAACACATCAATATTTCATTGAGTGTTATAAAACAAGGTTTTTTTTTCGATTTAAAGCAACATATTTTTTTAAGTGTCGAAGAAACAAAATTAGTACGTTTTCTTTAGTATCCACGTGCTAATTATGATTGTTGTAGTTTAGAATTTACCAATATGTGATCTCTTTAATGTAAAAAATAAACGCTAAGAAAACGTAATGGTAGAACTGTTTGACGGGTTCTAACTTAAAAATATTGCCAAGCAACTGTGGTTCTATAACTTCCAAAATATTTTTACAGTGTTATTATAATAGTACAGATAAATATAAAAATGGGACAATTTTTAAAAATTAATGCTGTGCCTCAAAAACGTAGCTGCGAAAGACACATTAAAATTGATGTTTTGACGACAAGCAAGTTTAACTGTTCTTTATTTAATCGATATTACAAAACATTCTTTGGCCTCTTTTATTTACCTAAGAGATTTGAATACCATATAGCTACGTTCAATCCCAAAATACAAAATAGTATAATTGTTATATATTTTTAAAAGTTGTTCTGGGTGCAATAGAAACAAACTATTTTTATAATAAGTTAACCGATAGTACACAATTTAATTCTATACAGTGTCTTCATAATGCGGGAATATTTCGAATAATTTGTTCATACTCAACGATTTACATTTTACAAGTATAGTGATAAACAAAGTCATAAGTGCATTATTTATCAGAAGTCATAATGAATACAGTTTGTTACAAATATAGCCTATAAAATAAAAAAATAATTCCTTTTTTTCTTATCCAACCTTTTTTGTTTGACATCACTTATTAAAAATATAATGTTTGATTATTTATTTTTTTGATAATCCCTAGAAACTAGGACTATTATACAGAAAAGTTGAAATAAAAAGTTTCTCTTAATTATAACCACAGACTATATAAGTTAGTTTGTGTTATAACACACAATGTTTTATTTTTGTTCTATAATTATTTATATACAGTACGTCTATCCGTTCTGTAGCTACGAGGCATCCGTAAGAGGGAAACGATATTCTCTGTTACCTTTTACCAAATTTGACATATGTGTGACATAAGGTTTGTTCTCACAGCGTGTTCCCAACATGTTTGTGACTTCTTTCAAATCGGTGTTAATGCGCAGGCCTCAAATAATGCAGTTTCTTATCGATTTCAAACTGTCTGTACGAACAGCGAATCCCCTACTCTTCTTTTTTGATCTAATAATACCACTAATTTTAACTCCTACGTAATACCGAATAAAGAAGAAAACGAACAGGGAATTAACCAAAGACATCTTTTAATGTTTTTGGTTTTGTTCTTTTTAATGTTTTAATGTTTTGTAATTTTGATTCTTGGGCCTGACCCGTTCCTCCATCAGCTCTTCTAGGTCTGTGTCTGTATCCGAAAATTCGGACGCCTCAGATTCTTCGGAAAATTCAAAATCGCTCATTTCTTTTCTTTATTTTTTTGAAGAAAAAAACGCTAAACAAAAACAACACACGTTTTGTATGTTAAGTTTACCAATTTTAATGACATCGGGTCGCAATACGCATGCGCCGGACAAAAGATCCGCGAACAGGTCTGACTGTCAGCTAACAATCAGAATTTTCTGTGCGAACAGCGTACTGTTGGTTGGAAACCAATCAAAAATTTCTGTGCCAACGCGTTTTACCCTATTGCGCATGATTATCTGTTGGAAATATGTTTCTTTAAGCGGCCCATACATTATCAAACAAATTGCGCAACGCAGGCTGTTGCGCAACGAGTTGCCAATGTATGGTAACGTTTGATGCGTTGCGCAAATGTTTGATAAGTTTCAAGAATGTTTGAATTGTTTTGGGCAACAGGCGTTTGCGCAGCGTGTTGTGTAGTGTATGTGTGTGTTGCGCTTCGTAGTGCAATATTTTAGTTTTCTTTCGTCCAAATTCTTTGTTTTCTTTTTCGTTTTTTGGTATTATTGAAATCATCTAGGGTATATACGATAATAATTGACGCAATGGCAATTGAGGACATGATTATTTCTCAAACAATGCACAACTTTTAATGAAAAGTTTGATCAAAATTTTACTAAGTGCATGGGTGATACAGTTGTGCAACGGAACGTTGCGCATCGCTTCGTTGCGCAACTTGTTTGATAATGTATGGACCGCTGAATCAGTTGTGCAACGCAACGTTGCGCATCGCTTCGTTGCGCAATTTGTTTGATAATGTATGGACCGCTTTACAGCTGTGAGAACAAACCTATACTCGTCAAGTCCACGTGGACCCTCTGCCGCTTCTATACCGGGTGCATCTCAAAAGTAGCTCACCCCTAAAACTTTTTTATTTTTTCAGGTAAATAAACGAAATTTGGTATGTATGTATTTGGTATATGACATAAATTAGGATTAATTCACGTATTCAATTGTTTTCGGTCACGTCCTGTTTCACCGGAAATGACTACAACTTTTGATTTTCAAATGGCACCCTTGGTATCTGTTTCCTATTCGATAGAAAATAACACTCTGAATAGAATGACATATCATATGTCAACTTTTGACATTTTCACATATGGTTTATTTAAAGTTATAACATGCGGTTCATAACAAAAATTTGACTCGAAATACCGAAATTGTATGGTATCAAATTACTCGTAAAAAAATGTTTTTTTCCAAATATGCTAAAGAGCCACCCTCGTTCCATTTGAAAAAATTGAGATATGATTAAAAATATGATTTGGACATCTTTTAACTGGCTAGGACAAGACACTAAAAACATTGGACGATCAAATCTATTTTTCTAAGGCTCCTGGATTAAAAATTGGCCCTGGCACTCTAGATTGAAATTTAAAATACGATTTTTTATTAAGCGAGAATGTGAAAGTTGACATATGATATGTTATTCTATTTAGAATGTCATTTTCTATCAAATAAAGTAAAAAAATACCAAGGGTGCCATTTAAAAATCAAAAGTTGTAGTAATTTCCGGTGAAACAGGAAACGACCAAAAACAATTGAATACGTCAATCAATCCTAATTTATGTCAAATACTGACATACCAAATCTCGTTTTTTTATCTAAAAAAATAAAAAAGTTATAGGGGTGAGCCACTTTTGAGACGCACCCGGTATAGGTAACGATTTTTAAAATATATTGCTGTTTATTTAAATGTTTTTTGTCCGCATTCTTTTCATAGACACAGGTCCAATAGACGTACTTTACAATTAGGTATACCAGCTATACGCACCTCAATAAGTTATGGTTTCAAAATTAGGCTCATTAAACTTAATTTTGAAATCATAGCTTATTCAGTTGTGTATATCTGGACTGTTAATAAAAATTTTCCACTTTGATCAACGATAATTTATTTTAACGTACAATAAAAAATAGTGTTTAATCAAAATTCAGTATTTTCTATTATTTATTAAACATATTATACATTTTACTGAAAACCGAATTTTATTAATATATCAGTTACATAAAATACATCACAACGAATAAGTTTACAGGGTTGTACTTAATGTTTTGATTTTGTCAATAAATAAAATCTACTGATTTTTTTCTTATGAGCAGATTTCTTTTCAAAACTGTCCTGACAATAATAATGCACTTTTATAATAGGTAATTAATTTATGTACATATACTGACCACAATACAAGTAAGTAACAGATTAATTTATAGTTTTCCTGTAAATGTTTATGCATATGAATCATATCAAGACATATTTTTTAATAGCATAAGTCATTTGTTCATTTTATTCGAAATATTGCCGTAACCAGATAGATGTTAAATTTTTTACAATACGTAAAGCAGATTTTTAAAGGTGATGGTACCGCAACACAACTCTATACTTGCCGTTTTTATACATATATATTCTATATATACAACGTGTATAAGTTATAAAGTTTAGCTTTTTTATACAGGGTTTATACACCTAACATATATTTTATTATTTTTGAAGCTGGAAGCGGAAATATCAAAACCAGTATTTTTTCAGTGAGTATTGCAACCGTTTTGTTTTAGACAGTGCCTCAATACAACAGTGATACTACCGTATAGATATTAAATATTTTAATACTCTTAATCAAAATATTAGTTTCACGAATTAAGCATACTGGAGAGCATCGAAAAATATACTAGTGATGAGTGTAAGATAGACGCTTGCTGTGATCCGGGTGTATGTTTTAATAAATATATTTTTTGAAAATCTCTAGTATGTTGAACATTTTTTCGTTACAGGATTATGTAAACTATACCTGAAATAATAATTTCAGGACATTTTCCGCTTCTAACGTCAAATCCGGTGTTGGAACTCACTTTTTACCATATACACAACAATAGATATAAACTATACAACAAATAAATATAAGGTTTTTTGTTACTGACCGTTAGTTATTGTTAATTTTACTTGATTTAAACAAACTTTCGATTTGGAAATCAAAAGTAAGACAGTGTTAAGATGACTTTGGCAAACTCGTTATGGATAACGTCAAACGTTAGCATTCAATATGCTTATTGAAAACAAAAATTGTATATAAAAATTATTCCACTTTAGGTCCCGTCAAAAATTAATTGAAACATTATATAGTACTATAGAGACCAAAAGTTTTTTTGTAAATGTTCTATTTTTGTTCTATAATAGATTATTTGTATACGATTAGGTATAACAGATATACAAAACTCCGGTTATGGTTTCAAAATTTAGTCAAATAGCCTTTTCATAAAAACTTCACTTTGATCAACATTAATATATTTTTCAAAATGCAGAGGAAATTAGTATTTAATCAAAATTCAGTATTCTCTAGCCAATATTAAGCGTATTATAAAAAGGCATTTGACTGAAAACAGAAGTTTTTGAGCTACAAGACTTAAAACTCGTGATAGTTTTTAAAGTTAGTGCTAAGGTTATTTGTATGTATATAGTTACATTTTTAACTCATGGTTTTTACTCAAAGTGTGTTAGATTTTAGTTAGATTTCGTGAAACGATATTTTAATGGAAATTTGTGACGTGTGATATATCCCAGTATAAGGGTATTTGTTTTTTGTATTTTTATTCATAGGAATAATAGATCTCTTCGATATATGTATTTACTAACTGAATAGTTACAGCTACTGATTAATCTTCTAACTGTTAAATATACTTAATTGATCTCGTTTTTTTATTAATCATATATTTTTAACTACTTTTTAGTCTTGTTGCCATCACCAAGCATAAACAGGATGGATATCGCTTATTTCAAAATTGATAACTAAAAAAAGACCAGTAGGGACTAATACCATTAAGACTGATAATTTAATGAGAGTTAAATATGTTCAAAAAAATACATATTAAACCATGTGAGCTGTAGGTACTTATTTTGAAAAATTAGGAGTTATACAGTGGACCCCAAAAAATTCGCAATTTAAAGTTTTGTGGTTTTTGGTAATGATTAAAAAATATGCGAATAGCAAAGAACACAGAATTAGTGATGACGCTTTGGAACAGGATCTGTTATTTTCGAAATAGGTTTGTTTTGGAACTGGCTTGGAACAGGTTTATGTGCTATCCTATACCAGTTCCAGTTCCAACTGTTCCAGCTGTTTCAAAGCACTGCAACTTAAATTAAATACTTAAAGAAATAAATTCTTGGAATTGTTTAAATTATGTTATGTACCATATTTGTGATACTAGATTCTTAATAGTGTATTTTTCAAAATTAGATAATTATATATTATATTGCATTTGGCAACATCGCCAGTACGTTTTTTTTGATGGCAAGAAATTCTCTTCGCCTATACTGTTTACATTAAAAAAAAACTCTGCGCAAAAAATGTATACATACCGACAAAGGAACCGCTTGTTTTATTATCTAGGAATGTAAATTGTTCTTATTTTATATATGTATTTTACTATTTTACATATATAAAATAGTAAAAATTAGATATTCTTTTCTTTCTGTATTTTTAAATATTGATTTTCTATTTAAAATTCATAATAAAAGTTTAGTTGAATTTTAATTAAATATATCAAATATCGGCAACGCTGCGAAACCGTCACCCTTGTTTTTTTTACGTCTATGCACTATATTAGTGCACTCGCACTCAATCTCGATAATATAACGCCACGCGACCGCGTCGCTAAAGCGATATACTACCTCGTTTCTCAACTGAAACTGGTTCTTTTTACTTAACAGTTCCAAGTCCCTAACTGTTCCAAGCGCTAAACTGTTCCAAGCCGTAAACTGTTTCAAGTCCCAACCTGAACAGTGGGACTTGGAACAGTTTGCGACCTGGAACAATTTAGGGCTTGGAACAGTTTAGCGCTTGGAACAGTTAGGGACTTGGAACTGTTTGAGACTTGGAACAGTTTGCGACCTGGAACAGTTTAGGGCTTGGAACGGTTAGGAACTTGGAACTGTTTGAAACAGTTAAGTAAAAAGAACTGGTTTGAGTTGATAATCGAGGTCGTTTATCGGTTTCGCTCAATGTTTCGCTAGTCTAGCCAAGTCTAGCGGACGCGACCGTTCAGGTGTTATCTGTTATCTGGTTACAGGGGCGTAAAAAACAAGTGTGGCTGTTGCCGTTATTTAAAATATTTAATTAAAATCCAACTAAATTCTTATTATAAATTTTAAATTTATAATAATTTTTTTAAATATTTTATTTTTTAATGTAAACAGAAACAGAATAGGTAAGGAACATTTTTTATTATAAAAAAAATGCTGGCGATGTTGCCAAATGCAATATAATTATCGCATTATATTTTTTTAAAATACAGTGTAAAAACAGTCGGTTATTATTTTGTATTATAAATATAGTAGATATTAAAAAAAATTAAACTCTTCCAAGAATTTACTCTTTAAGTATATAACAAAATTATAAATCTAAATTTATTCATTAGTGCTTATACAGGGTGAGTCTTAAATAAGTGCACATATTTTTAGGGGTTGTATATTTCGATGCTCATGAGTTTTTTTCGAGAAAATATGTTTTTGAAAAGTTTATATTTTTCGAAAATTTGATAGTTTTTTTTTAATTTTTAGTTAAAAAACATTATATCTTGGTAATATAGCAACATAGATAGTAGATTAAATTTAGAGAAAACAGAAAAATCCCCAGTAGTTCTCATTATTTAAGCAAAAAATATTCTTTTATAAATTTAAAAAGAGAAATAGCAACCGAATCAGAATGACGCAAGTACGGTATTAATTTTCGTTTTGGAACAGTTTGGAACTGGAACAGGTATCTTTTGCAACTGGAACAGCTTGTACCTGTTATTAAAAAATCGCTGTTCCGGCCATGACTACACAGAATAGACCTAAGTGGGAGTACATTTTTTTAAACTTATCGTAAAATTTGCAGAACATTTTTTTTACCAGGAACCGTCATTGTTCAAAATTCAATTTTGGATCTACTTTTTTTCAAGAATATAACGATATATATTCAATTTTTCGGAAAAATGTCTATTTAAATCATTTGTGAATATTTATATTTATACGATATCGTTATCTCGCCCTACTTTATGGATATTTAAATTATTTTAAACTGAGACAAATCGAAACGATTTTCTTTCTTACCGACTATGCCAAATTGATGAACTCAATAAAACCATTTATTGCGAACTTTTGGGCGCCCAGTATAGTACAAATTAAAAAACAAATCTAAAGATTAAAGTTCTTTTAATAAGAAATTTGACGAGATTTGTTTCAAGTTGTAGGTCTATTTTATATTAACAATTATGTAGAAATATATTATAATTTCGTTTTGATGTAGTGAAACAGTATTTTTTTGAAATAAAAATGTGTTTTTTTTTATAAATCAGCTCTGTATACGGAGAAGACCAGGCTACTAGTAACATAGCAAGTTGCCGGACGAATTTACGTTTACCCGTTTTGCGTTCGTAGGTACTCGAAAGTCACAGCCGGCTAGTCGGCTGGTCAGGCTGTACGCAGTTGCAGTTGTGCTTGGACGGGTCGTTCGTGACAGACTAGGAATACGACTCGAGGAGTGCGGAGTATTTATTATTTTTGTTTTAAGTGTTTACCTTCACTTAAGGTAACATTTAAAATGAAAATACTTAAATATTTATTATTTGAGTGTGTTTACAAGCCAAACATAAAAATAAAAAAATTCTCTAAACTCAAAAAAAACCTAAAATATTACTCTAAATAAAAAAAAGTTATAACAAGTGTTCAAAAAGACCATCTTCTTGTGCTAGACAGAAGCCCAGGCGGTCGTAAAATTCGTCTGACATTGGCTAACATATTAGGGCTAATAGTTTGGAAAGCCTCTCGTATTTTTACTTGAAGCTCATCCAGATTATTAGCCCTATTATGACCATACACTTTGGATTTTACATAACCCCACAAAAATAAGTTATTGGGAGAAAGATCTGGTGATCTAGCGGGCCACAAAGTAGTTCCATATCCACTAATTAAACGGTTGGGAAAAGTATTGTTCAAATATTCTTGAACAATACGGGCATTGTGGGCAGGACAACCACATCAGCAATTTGATTACTTGAAATCGTGGGATTTTTTGATCCGCGGTAGCACAAATCAACACTTTTTTAACTCCAGTTCTTCATTAATCACATCAGGCTTTTTGTGTTTTTGTGGGAACACGCACCCATGTGTTTCAAAATTATTAATAACTCTTGATACAGTAGGTAAAGATGGAATTGGCCTTTGTACAAAAGTTTGTGGAAAAATTGTTTGTATATCCCGATAAGACCTATTTTGGAGATACCATTTTACAATTTGAATTTTCTCACGAACTTCGTAAACATCCATTATTTTACCTAAAAAAATAGATTTTACACGAGAACTGTCGCGAGAATCTATAGCTTTATTCGGGTTCTTGTTATTACGCATCACTTAACTGTGATGCGTATGCGCAGAAGGAAATATGAAGACATTATTTCGTTTGCGCATGCGCTGCAGAGTTCTAGGTCGGTTCAGAATCGGTAATAACAAGAACCCGAATAAAGCTTTTATATTCGTTTTGGCTATTAAAACACGAATAAATACAAATTCTGAAACATTCTTATCACATATCTACCTATTTTTATTTTATCGCATTTTTTCGCCTGCTGTTTATCCGGCGCACAGTAGGCAAAAATCCAGAAGTATGTTGCAAAAATTCTTTTTTTGTACCATTTTATTCAAATTTGGTAAAAACATTCTATGCCAGTAGGCCGTGAACCCAGTTAGTTTTGGCTGACTTGAGAGTGGTTGGGGGTGGTGGAGGGGATTCATAAAATGGAAAAATCATCTTTTGACTAATACAGCTACCAAAATGCGGTAAGAATATTTTACATTTCACTAAATTTTACGATTTTTGGCAGAGCCAAGATGAAACAGACAAATATTGAGCAATTATTACTCCTCCGCCAAATACAGGGTTTGTTTTATATATTGACATCCTCTGTATCTTTTTTATTCGACGTTTTCGAAAAAAGTGTCTTGAATAAAAGTTTAATGGTCTCGAATACATTTTTCAAAACAGTCTTCTTTGCATATACAGGGTGCCTTAGAAATGGCCCAACTTTCTTATTTCAAATTAGTACCCAATTTTTTATTTGATTTTTATTTTCTCCTAAAAATCCTAACTACTTTTTTGTAGCATAGCCTATACCTAATTTGAAATAAGATAGTTGAACCACGCCCAGACTTTTTGAAGCACTTTGTATATGCGAAATAGACTTTTTTGGCAAATTTATTCAAACCCACTTTCATTTGAGACAGTTTTCGGAAACGTCAAATAAAAAAGATAAAGGGGGTGTCAATGTATAAAAGAAAACCCTAGTATACTAATCCAATCGAACTTTTATTCAAGATTGTTTGTCATTTGAATAAGTAGAGTTAACTCTAATAATACCAGACAATATGTGAACAATATTTTATTATTATATTTTAAATAAGTAACAATATTCTGAGAATTAAACAATGACGATTAAGAAAATAACAGAACTTATACCTATTAAAAATATCTAAATTTTATTTTACCACCTACTATTTACTGATATTTTGTTTTATAACAGCTGGAAGCAATGGTCACGAAGTGCACATTTTTAAATCTGAAGGAAAAATCCATTTCATTTAATTTAAAAAATTAGGCACTGTCAAAATTTGTCAATTTGTCAAAAAATGTCATTTGACATTTATGACATACCTCTTCGGAAATCTTGAGAAAAGTTACGTAACTTTATATTTCAAGTTCTTCTCTAGCTCTAACTACTATGACAATTAATTTATGAGAAGTATCCACATAAAGGATGTTACTATACCCATACGCATGGAGGCTTACGCTTCCAATAAATTTAATGTTGCGATTTTTTGCGATTTTTTTGACTTAACTTTTCTAAGATAGAATATATGCCACTATCAAAAAAACCTTAAATGATTATGTTCTACTTTGACCTTTAGGCGAGTTTTTATCCAAAAAATCAAAATAAAAGATACTTTTTTACTTACCTTCACATTAAATTTACCGCAACCGGGAATCTACGTAAAACACGTTATGACAATTTTACAATAATTATTGACAGTAAACTAAGGTCGTCCGATTCAATTGTTATAATACTGTGTCACTTGAATGCAACGCCTGCTATTTAAAAAATTGTAGAAAAAAGGCAGTTATTGGACACAAATTAACTGAAAATGTAGGTTTTGCGCAAAGTTCGTTTTACAGCCCCTCGAAAGAGACTCCGAATATGTTTTTTTGTTAATTTTATGTGGTTTCCTCTTAACTAATATGTTTCCAATCTAATGTTATTGCCATAAATGCTAACTGTGGATGTTATTTTTGGCAACTTGGTTTGGACATATTGTCTACTGTGCGGCGGACGGGTATACGCTAATTCGTCCGGTTCTGCCTATGTTACTACTACGGTGGTCCGGTCTGTATTTCCTATCATATTTTGTATACGTACCAGATATACTAATATAATTACTTAAGAAGAAACATATTCAGCACTTTTCTACTTAAGCAATATTCAATATGTTCAAGTTCAATATGTATATTAACCATTCCATATGCAGGCCTGGTAAAAGAGCATTCCATATACCCGCATTTATCACAAAAATATGTAAATCAGTAGCTGAACTATTAGTGACTTTAACGATTTTAACAAATAGTTCTTTAATGATCAAAGAAATCGTAAATTTCCATCAAGTTGTATAAGAGGTGTTTGTAATTTGTCTCATTTTTAATTGTACAAGTAAATTATTGAAATATATTCGTGCACATCCTTTAAATATAGAGAAAATGCCCCGATTCGACTAGGAAGTCAAAAAACATTTATAAGGAACAATCTCAGAATTTTTGACAGCTAAACAACGAAATTTAACGTCTAAAATAGAGAAAATTTTAAGGTCGGGGCATTTTCACGAATTCAAAAACCCTCGTATATATAAATATAATATAGTAGTAAGGTTTGTGCTTAAAAGATATAAAAGTATAAAATATTGTAAAATAATTCTCGTCAAAATTTAATATTAGAAATTTCACATTCTTCACTTCTTTTTTGTTATAAATTATCTATAATAATATAAAGCAGATCTCTAAGCAAAAATTTGGTAGCAGAATAACTGACCTAATTGTTAAGTGCCATAGTTTACAAACGACACTACTGTTCGGTTCACTAATTTATGTTCGTGTACAAGGGAGCGTCAGAAAGTGTTTTTCTCTCCTCTTGTTATTTTGAAAGTATCAAAGTATTCCTGTCCAATTGTTAAATTGATGTTTATGAATTCGTCGGGCCACCCTTGTATTAATCTAATTTAAATGATAAAGAAAATGCAATTTTGTATTTGAAAAAAATGTATAATCTAAAGTAGCGGCAGCACCAAAAATTATTTTTTTAGAAAAATGTGGGATATGTGCAAAATTCTAGTCACGGTAGCAAAATTTTTTAAGATAAAAAGTGATAAAAAATCGTTCGTTGTTTCTGTTTGACTTTCGACATATTATTGAAAAAAAGTTATTGATTAGAAGATTGTAAATGTTTGTTTTTGTTAATTGTTATTAAGAAAAAATATCCCTTGTTCGTTAGAAGAAATAAACAAATACAAGATTGTTTCTCATATTATACAGTCGGTGTGTATATCTTTTACATTAACATACGTATGTAGGTTTTTCGTATTATTGATTTTACTTGTTGAAAAATATCAGTTGCAAAAATAATCAATAAGAGATATATTTTTGGTATATCAAATAATGATGTATTTTCTGAAAAATCCGAAAATGAAGAAAATCGAATAATAAGCGTATGTATTTCTATGACTATGACGTTTATTTGTTGAGAAGTAAACTACAGAAAAATCACGTAATATTTTTAGTGGAGTACCCAGAGACTTTTACCTCGGAATTCAATTACTTTGAATGATACTGAGATAAAATACTAAAATGTTATTTTTTTTCTTTGCTTTTGATTTTTTATTTTAGTAATTTTAGTAAATTCTTAATTATTTCTTTCTTAATATTTTGATTTTTTTAATTCTTTTTCCAAGTAAATTTATTAAAGTAAATAAATCTAACACATAATCTATACCTATTCTGCTTATATTCTAATCACTGAAATTTTGATTGAAATCGAATTATACAGGGTGGCGCGTCATATACGACGCGGTTTTTGCAAGGAGAACAAAAGTTTGAATTGAAGTGAAATTTTCTGAGCTTATGTAAGTCAATTTAAAGTATCTTCTAAAATTATGTAGAGTTCTACAGGGTGTCCCCAAAAAAAGTTACACATCAAAGTTATGTTTTTTGTAATGGAACACCCTATATAAAAATTGATAGTATCTTTTTCTAAATTAAAAATGAAACTCCCCATCTGTTAATTATACGAGAGAAAACAAAATGTTATTATATACAGGGTTGTTCACCACATACGACACGGAGTATTGTAGCTAAACGACTAGATTTTTACAAATTGTAAGTTTTGGGTTCGTTGAAGGACTATTAGAGCTACAATTTAAAAATATTTTTACAAGATACAGAGTGTCCCAAATAAATAAAAATTATCAAAGATGTATTTTTTTAAATGGAACACCCTATAAATTATTACATTTTTAGTTTCTACGATTAAAATAATGGTAAATTTTATTAAGGTTTATTACACTTAAACCTTACCGTTTTTGAAATATTTTCAATTTTGTGAAATTGCAGTATAAATTTTAAAGCTTCATTTTTCCGAGGGTATCAAAGTTTTTAATACTAAATATTTACAATGTGCTGCAATAATAAAACTTTACTACCTTTTACAGAGTGTCTAAAAATTTATTTTAAATAATTACTAGCTTTAAACGGCAATAACTTGTTTAATTTAAATATAACACCCTGTATATTTTATGAGAATCAGATGCACAATTTAATTGTCTATCAAATTGTATTATACCATTTTTTACCTATCTCTTCAAGTTTCCGTAGAAAATGCATTTTCTTGTAATTTAGAACTCATTTATCAATATACCCATGGAATACTGACATTTTAGATTATTTTTAAAGATGTACCAATTTTTTAAAGAGTACTGATACTAATATTGTCGATATAGTTCGTTTATTTCATTAAAAAATAAAAAAAACTGTTTAAATATTTGTTAAAGAGGACCAATTAATATGATTCCAGTATTCAAACTACATTAATTGACTGTTTGCATTGATTAGTAATAATTGCTACAAATACTAAAAAACTGAATTATGTATGTGTATTAGACAGTGTGGTAAAAAGTAACACCTTAACAATGATATTTAATTTTTTGACAAATGCTTATTTATAACAACAGAGACGTTCATTTTCATAACTTATTATTATATTGATTTCTGATTCAAATCCACATTTATTTAGAATAATTTTTTAACGAACACAATTAAGTATGTAGTTAATTAGTATTTGGGCGGAAATACTGGTGGTATATTTAATTAATGGTATACTCTTTTATAAAGATTTAAATAGTTTTCTTTTTGCATATAAATGGGCTAGTAATATTATCATTTTACTAAAAACGATAATATTACTAGCCTTTACATTTTGTACAGTTGTTGTTTTTAAAACAATCTAAAATGTCAATATTCCATGGGTATATTGATAAATGAGGTCTAAATTATAAGAAAATGTATTTTCTACCAAAACTTGAAGGAATAGGTAAGAAGTGGTATAATATAATTTGATAAACAATTAAATTGTGCATCTGATTCTCATAAAATATACAGGGTGTTCTATTTAAATTAAATAAGTTATTGCCGTCTAAAGCTAGTAATTATTTAAAATAAATTTTTAGACACTCTGTATAAGGTAGTATAATTTTATTATTGCAACACAATAACTGATCAATAAATAAACTTCAGTAAATATTTAGTATTAAAAACTTTAATATCCTCGGAGAAATGAAGCCTTAAAATTTATACTGCAATTTCGCAAAATTGAAAATATTTCAAAAGCGGTAAGGTTTAAGTGTAATAAACCTTAATCAAATTTACCTTTATTTTAATCGTAGAAACTAAAAATGCAATAATATACAGGGTGTTCCATTTAAAAAAATGCAACTTTGATATTTTTTATTTATTTGGGACACTCTGTATCTTGTAAAAATATTTTTAAATTGTAGCTGTAATGGTCCTTCAACGAACCCAAAACTTACAATTTGTAAAAATCTAATCGTTTAGCTACAATACTCCGTGTCGTATGTGGTGAACAACCCTGTATATTATTATATAAGATATTTTTGATGAAAGTTTGAAACACCCTGTGAAATATGTTAAAACAGCAAGAAATTTAAAAATTATTTTATCATCTAGGTACATCCTTTCTCGATGGTTTATTTTTTAGTTCATCTCATTAGCTTTATTTTTGTTGGAAATATTCGGTTTTAAACAAGGCCCTAACATTTTTCGTAATTTTTACATTAAGACCATGCCTTTGTTTTTGGGCCTAGTCAACACATCTAGTAGGTTCTGGTCCCGAAGCAGGCCTTCTTGACATAAGATTTGCTTCATTTAATCTTCTTCTTGTAGTCCGTTAGTTAATATGTACGGTTCTTAAGTGCAATTCATTATCAATTTGAAAAGCTGGCAAACGGCAGTTTCTTAGCGATAAACTTACAATAAGCCGATCGTCTCGATTAGAAGTTCTCATACGAAGGTTCCTGGACGTCTATATTGACGTCCTCTTGGACGTGGTCATAATTCAAAGATTATTTAATATAGTCTATGGTATTAAGGTATTTTTGGAACCAGAATTTGATAACAAATTCACTAAACTCGAATAATTAAATGATATATATTTGACTCACCCTGTATATCTATAAAAATATTTTTGAAATGTGAACTAATATTAAACATATATTTTGTAAAAGGTTTGGAATGAAAATCTCAAACAGGAATCCTGATACAGAGCTTTTTCGGAAAACGGAGCCATCTTGTACATATGTATGCATTTGTACGAGGCATGTTTTTTAAGTAAGTACCGTTTTGGAATTAAAAAAAAACGTGCAAAGATATCGCAATAATTTTATTTTTACATGAAAGCCTGTACCTTAATCTACTTTTCTACATAATTTCCGTGAATATTGAGGCACTTGTCATAACGTGGCACCAGTTTTTCAATACCCTCCTCATAAAATTCTGCCGCCTGACTGGTTAACCACTGTATCACAACTGTTTTGACTTCGTTATCGTCTTGAAGACGCTGGCCGCCCAGGTGTTTCTTCAAGTGCAGGAATAAATGGTAGTCACTGAGCGCCAGATCAGGGCTGTACGGAGGATGATCTAGAGTTTCCCATTTAAAAGATTTGATGAGATCTTTGGTCCGATTAGCCACATGTGGACGGGCATTGTCATGCAGCAAAACAACACCCTTACTCAACTTGCCACGTCTTTTGTTTTGGATTGCACGGCGCAGATTGTTCAATGTCTCACAATAAGATGCTGCATTGATTGTCTCATTACGAGGCAGAAACTCCACTAGCAATACTCCTTTTCTGTCCCAAAAAACTGCACATGATTCTCCGGGCAGAAATTGTTTGCTTAAACTTCACTGTTTTGGGTGATGATGAATGTCGCCATTCCATGGACTGTTGTTTCGATTCTGGTGTTTCGTAGGCCACCCATGTTTCGTCACCAGTAACAATTTTGTCTAAAAAATCTTCACCTTCATTGTGGTACTGCTCAAGGAAAGTCAATGCACTGCCTAAACGTTGGGTTTTGTGCAAATCCATCAACATTTTCGGAACCCAACGTGAACACAATTTCCGGTAATTCAAGTTCTCGGTCACAATGCGATACAAAACACTACGAGAACATTGAGGAAAGTAGTCGCACAATGATGAAATTGTAAAGCGTCTGTTTTCTTTCACCTCTTTGTCCACTTTCTGCACCGAATCTTCATTAACGACCGAAGGACGCCCACTCCGTTCTTCATCATGCACATTTGTGCGGCCATCTTTAAATGCTCTCACCCTTTTCCTTACCATTCCATCACTCATAATGTTTTGTCCGTAAACTTCACAGATCTCACGATGAATATCGATCGGTTTTACGCCTTTAGCACTAAGAAATCGTATGACAGCCCGTACTTCACAATCGGCGGGACTCACGATTGTCGGAGGCATCTTAAACACTCAATAAACAACGTATACAATGAAGAATCAGACTGTACTGGCGTCTGTGCATAGACAAGACACGTAGGTAACCAGCGCGTATGCGCGGAACGCCGACCGTAGCGCTGCGGCGGCGGAATCGCAAAACGGTACTTACTTAAAAAAACATGCCTCGTATATGTGTGTGTTTACTTAAATACTAAAGTGAAAGCAACGAATTTGAATAGGTAAACTTTGTAATATATCTTATTAACAATACAATGCAAAGAGTTTTATAAAAATTTGTTCACAGTAAATGAATTCCGAGGTTTGTACCTCATAAGGGCTTAAAGCACTCCACTATTTATACTGCTTGAAATTGTTTTATATTGACTATTGACCGTAACTAATATTAAAAAAATATGGTGGTTACTCCATTCATATACTGAAGAAATATTTTTTTTGTTAATTTGATATAAACGTATGTTGCATCGACCTAAACATAGGAAATCCTACGTAAATTTTAATTATGAGGATTAAGTTTCTCATTTTATTTTAGAGAAAAATTGGTGTTTAAGAGTTTGTATAGGGCTCGTTAAAAAAATCAAATTCTCTCAAAAAATGGAAAAAATAAAATATTACCAAATTAACAGAAAAGGTAATCCGGTCCTGGTCAAATAAACACTCTTTTTACCTTATAACAAGTACATCATAATTTTCTTCTTCTACAGATCTGTCATAATTTTCTTCTCTTCTACAGGCATGGGCGCCGGAAGAATGAAATTTAGGGGGGGGCAAGGTAAAAATGAATAAAAAATTTACATTTTTGGTAATTATTGGGAAAAATGGAAATCGTCCGATTTTCATCAAAATTGGTATACACCTTATTTTGAAGTCGTAGATTACAAATCTGAACTTTTTTCTTGGCGGTCTCTTACTGTTTTTCAGAAAAACGGAAAATAATTTCAATATCGAATTTTTCTTAATTTCTCATATTTTTAAGGTTTTCTAGCACATATTTTGTTAGGTATTCAATAATCAATAATGTTTTTGCTATTTTCTGTTACTTTTTTAACCAATTCTATGCATAATAGAGGAAAATTTGTTAAAATAAATTTGTAAACAATCTGAAAATGTTAGATTATGGCTTTGTTCGGGTTCTTGTTATTACCGATTCTGAACCGTCCAAGAACTCTGCAGCGCATGCGCAAATGAAGTAATGTCTTCATATTTCCTTCTGCGCATACACATCACAGTTCTAGGACGGTTCAGAATCGGTAATAAGAGAAACCCGAAGTAAGTTTATGTCTTTCTGGCATTTAAAGCAACGTTGCCAATGTTAAACCTAAATTTAGCGTGTTTTTTTCGCTCATTCTGGAATTACGAAAGGCGGTCGCCAGAAGAACGGCTCCTTCCCATAACTGCTATTTTACCAACGAGATCTGACTATTTATACCCACGAAGTTGCACGAAAAAGTTTTGATTGCATTGGTTACAACTTCCATGCAGAGGGTGTTAATCTTTTGTTGTTATATTATTAGATTAACTAAGAAAAGATTAACCTCCTCCGCAAAGAAGTTAAAACCAATGCAATCAAAACTTTTCCGCGTAATTTTGTGGATATTGGTGTATATTTAATTATTGTTGATCTCATAATAGGTAATTTATTTAAATTCCGTAATCACCCGAAAAAATAGAAGATATGGCAACGTTGTAAATTTTCAAATTTCTAGATTAGGTCTAGAATAAATTTGTCTCTCTTATTACATAGGAGAGAGAAAGAAGGATATATCAAATGTCAAACTTCCATCTGGTCTCAATTTTCTTTGCTATTTTGTTAAGAAAAGTGTTTTTCAGTAAAATGTTGGACACTTTTCTATCCCCAATCAAGTGTGGCTTTTAGATAAACTATAATATAATGAAAATATAGTGAAATTATTACTTTATAGGGCCGAAATAAAGAAAAATTCAATGTTGAAATAATTTTCCGTTTTTTCTGAAAGGTAAGAGAAAGGTGAGAGGTAAGAGACCGCCAAGAAAAAAGTAGATTCGTAATCTACGACCTCAAAATAGTGTGTACACCAATTTTGGTGAAAATCGGACGATTTCCAGTTTTCCCAATAATTACCACACTTTTTATTTTTTTACAGGTAACACCTAACAATTTCATAATAATGATTATTTTTTTACAGATGGATGTAAGAAGATATAGCTTTTATTTTTATTGTTTCAGTGATCCGGGGGGGGGGCAAATGCCCCCTCTTGCCCCCCCTGTCCGGCGCCCATGTCTACAGGTCTATCAAAATCATCATAAATTACACTCTGAATAAAAAGTTACAAACGTATACAGCGTAAACAACGATACTGGCATTAGAAAATGTCTTTTAGTTTTCATAAATAAAAAGGGAATTCGTAGAAACTATTCACATAGTGAACAGATAGTTTTATTTCAATGAGTTTTTTAAAATGTTTCATACATTTCTTCTCCAAAATAAAATTACAAACTAATTATCTTTTTAAATTTATATGGGATTTCTTACACGATATATGCTGACTTTATAAGTTATTGTCTCACTTGTATTCTGCTAAATGGAGAAAATATGTAATTTTTTTATTAACGAAACCCTGCGATCAAAGTTATGTTTACAACTGATATGATTCCATAATTTATATAGATCTGTTTGGCAGAATAATATATATTATTATTATAAACTATAATATAAAACAAAAAATGTATCGCACGATTAACAGTTTTATGATCAAGCGGGCTTTGATTTTGACAGTAAAAAAATCTTATGAAATGCAGGGTTGTTCGCCACATAAGACACGGAGTATTGTATCTAAACGATTAGATTTTTACAAATTGTAAGTTTTGGGTTCGTTGAATAACTATTACAGCTACAATTTAAAAATGATTTTACAAGATACAGAGTGTCCAAAAATTTATATTAAATAATTATTAGCTTTAAACGGCAATAACTTGTTTAATTTAAATAGAACACCCTGTATATTTTACGTGAATCAGATGGACAATTTAATTATCTATCAAATTGTATTATACCATTTTTACCTATTTCTTCAAGTTTCAGTAGAAAATGCATTTTCTTGTAATTTAGACGTCATTTATCACTA
Organism: Sitophilus oryzae; assembly: GCF_002938485.1. Taxonomy (NCBI): domain Eukaryota; kingdom Metazoa; phylum Arthropoda; class Insecta; order Coleoptera; family Curculionidae; genus Sitophilus; species Sitophilus oryzae. The sequence continues at coordinate 491,522 of NW_022147423.1, forward strand.
TTTCCTATACCTATGGAATATTGACATTTTAGATTTTTTAAAGCAACATATGTACAAAATGTACAGGGGGTAAAAATAATATTACAAGTCCATTTGTTAACAAAAACGGTACTATTTAAATCTTTGTAAAAAAGTATACCAATTAAATATACCACCATTATTTCCGCCCAAAAATTAGTTAATTACATACTTAATTGTTTTAATTAATAAATTATTCTAAATAAATGTGAATTTGACTGAGAAATCAATATAATAATAAGTTATAAAAATGAACGTCTCGGTTGTTATAACTTAGCATTTGTCAAAAAATGAAATAAAATTTATAAGATGTTACTTTTTACCACACTGTCTAATACACATACAAAATTCAGTTTTTAAGTATTTGGAGCAATATATATTATTAATCAACGTAAACAGTCAATTAATGTAGTTTGTATACTGGTATCTATTAATTGGTCCTTTTTAACAAAAAAAATACATTTTTTTTATTTTTTAATGAACTATACCCTTTGAAAATTTGTTACATTTTTAAAAATAATCTAAAATGTCAATGTTTCATGGTTATAGTGATAAATAAGATTTAAATTATAAGAAAATGCATTTTCCACGAAAACTTGAAGAGATACATAAAAAATGATAAAACACAATTTGATAGAAAATTAAATTGTGCATCTGATTCTCTTCAAGTTATTGCCATTTTCGACACTCTGTATATGGTAGTGTTTTGTTTATTATTGCAACACAATATTATCTGATCAATAAATAAACTTCAGTAAATATTTAGTATTAAAAACTTTGATACCCTTGGAGAAATAATATCCTTAACATTTTCACTGCAATTTCATAAAATCGAAAATATTTCAAAAACGGTAAGGTTTAAGTGTGATAAACCTTAATCAAATTTACCTTTATTTCAGTCGTAGAATCTAAAAATAGAATAATATACAGGGTGTTCCATTTAAAAAAATACAACTAATATTTTTTACTTATTTGGAACACTCTGTATCTTGTAAAATTATTTTGAAATTGTAGCTGTGATAGTCCTTCAACAAACCCAAAACTTTTAGCTACAATACTCCATGTCGTATGTGGTGAACAACCCTGTATGCGATAAGAATTGTTCTTCTGTCTTATAAAGCAAGGTACGTTTGGTAATCAAACGCTTTGATTATACGATCAAGTTCCCTTTTAATCGTGATCCCCCATTTTATCAGAAAATACCCGTACATCAAGGATATCCTTGTCAGGAAATGATTATGCTAATTGATTCAATATAGAAACCTAATAAGATTATTTGGCAACTGATGCATAACAAACATCTGATGATTGTCAATGTATATTACTTAAACATGTTTAGTTGTATTTAGTTTGAATGTAAATTTTAATGGCATACATGTATATTTTCCATAATATACATTTTGTCGAATTGTGTTGAAGTTTTTAGTTTTACTTAATAGGTAATTTTTTATTTGTGAGACAATCTTTAAATCAATATTCACTCATATTTACCGTCATACTTTAGGTATCTGTGTTTATATCGAAGGAAAAAAGTAATTGCGTCCAGCATCCTTTACAAAAAAGAGAGTCATTTCAAATATTTCAAACACCGTATATTTCTATTATTTACTCTTTTCTTTCAGAAATAGCGGGATTGTTTCGAAACAAATTAAATAAGGTTTGTAATATTTTCGTGTATCAAACAATTCCGCTTTACATTACAAGTAACCTCAAATATATGCCATTAACTGAAGCAGTTACTAATGCTCAACCGTAAGTGTACAATAGATTTGTTTTTAATACAATGCAATAGATGCATGGAGCAAATTCTGTTATGATCATCCACAAAGTATCTATAGCACAAAGGCTACAACTGTTTAAATATAATACGTCTAACGTTTCACCTACTTCTTTCTATATTTTTCTTAAATAATATAGAGCATATTTTCACATGTAGGGACTGTTTGTAGTTTTTGTCTGCTTACTCTCAATTTCTTGCCAATACGTGTTGTACAAAATGACTCATAGATTGTATCAAAATATCTCTCAATTTTCAATCTATTGATAGATAAAGTGGAAGATCTGCAATACGTATTTGATCCATTGCTAACGGTATTTTTGCTCAAAAGTACAAACACTGTAAATAGTAATACCGGAATTGTTTTTATAATATAAATATATTCTAATAGCAAATGGAGTATGTGAATGAATTGATTCTCTTTGTATTGCATATTTAAATAAAATATGAATGTATTTGTTATGTGTGAGTTTTTTAAAATTTCCTCCAATCCTTTCTTAAGCTTGTCGCGCACTTGACCGTCCCGGCAGCATTTTTCCGTTTCCTATACGGCTAGCGTAACCGATTGCGTTAATCGCATAGGAAACGGACTCGATACCTGCAACTCCGTTTAAAAAGTGGTCATCCCAACTAGTAGTGGGAAGTATCGAATGAATACTATCGAAACATTCGATAGTTGCAATTCATTCGAATAATTCGATAGTTAGTAAGAAAACATTCGTTGAAAACTATTCGAATAAAAATTATCGAATAGATCCGTCATCTGCCTTGAAATATTGTATTCTAGTAATTCGTAGTAGACGTAGGTTTCTTTCCGAGAAGCCCGACAGCGGTCGGTGGCAATGCTATGAAAGAAGCCGGCATCTTTGATTTTTTGCGGAGTCAGATATAGATAAGGACACATTATTTTTTTTATTGAGGTGCTAGTATTTACACAGAAAATACATTATGAAGGGCGCTGTTGCCATATTTTGGTATTAGTTGATATTAGCAAAGAATATTATTGTTTGGCTTTAGTTAGTTAGGGATAGTATGTCTATATATTCTTCATTTTTTTTATTAATATTCTGTTCTTACACTGCAATAATACTTGTTATTTTGGATGTAGGAAAATTATTTTTAATGTTTTTAAGCAAAGACTGGTTTAATAAATAATAATAACAGTAATAATTTGTTATACCTATTAACAACAAAATTTAAAATCATTTAATATAAATATTTTTTTTTAAGTAATAGCAAAATATAAACAACAAATTAGATGTCAAAATTATTTATATTAGATCCTATTTAAAATAATATAGTCTCTAAATTTTGTGTGTGGCAACGTTGGTTTATTAAATAATAATAATTACAGAACTAATTTGTTATATTAACAACAAATTTTAAAATCATGAAATATAAACATTTATTAATTTTCTAAGCATGCAGTGTAATGGAAGGAAAATATAAATAAAAATTAGAAATCAAAATTATTTATATTAGGTGCTTTATATACTATTTAAAAATTATATTTACTTTTACTGGCATTTACTTTAAAAAATAAATGAAATATTTCTTCGCAAAAAACTACATGTTAGAGAATTAGCATAAACAAAATACAAACATCGTTAACTTTTTTTTTAAATTGGCACGTGTAAAACTTTCATTTTAATTTTCTCACCCCATAGTTTGAGTTCGATAACCCCCCATTTACTTAACCACATTACTTAAATATGATTATTAAGTTCCAACTAATTCATATTATTAAAACATCTAAAATGCAAATATGTATTTTTAAAATTAATTGTAAGTTCATCTCATCCCTCTTAAAAATTGCTACTTCTCAAAATTTCCCATTAAAAAATAGACCATATACCATATAAAATTAAATAACTGAAAGATCGGACTACGGAAAACAACACAAATTTTCGGAAAAATTTTGACCACCTGCACATGCACACAATCGTCAATAAATAAAATTAAAAAATAACTACTATTTTAGTATTTTAACTATTTTAATAAATGCAAAAATAGCACAGTATTTATACGGCGAAGTTATAAAAATTTGGAAGAACTAATAATGCACTGGCGCATACAAAAATCAAACGAATACTAAATTTCATTTATCAAAAGCATTCGATAGTCGTGGCTCAACGATAACCATTTAGTCGCACGGCGAGGTTGTCACATATGCTTTAGTATACAAATGAATGTATGATTTTATTCGAATAAAACCATTCGATAGTTGAAATCATTCATTCATTAACCATTCGATAGTCTAATTCATTCGATAGTTCCCATCGCTAATCGCAACCCATGCAAAGAAGCGCTTGCAAAGAACTTTCTAGGTATGCTCTATTTGTAGTCACTTAGGACACAGAAAACAGGATACTCAATATTACTTGTAACCACTACACTATAACAAAACTCTAAGAATTAAGATTTAAACAATTTAATTTGACAATTAATCAAATAAATAAAGTTACAAAAATATTATTCCAACAATGAAAATCATAATAATTCCATTCATTGATTTATATAGGGTGGATTGGGATAATTGTAATGCCATGTACGTATAGGTCAAACAGGTAGAAATTTAGATATAAGGATTAAAGAACATATAAAATCTATTAATAATCTCCAGCAAAGTTCCGGTCTAGCACCTCATATTAAATAGTCACACAGTTAATGAAAACTCAATTAAGTTATTAGATAGAGAAATAAAAAGCGCAGATGCTTAAATTACCCAGAATAGTTAGAAATATTAAAATCAGCTAAAAACGACAATAATGTAAACCACCAACAAGGATTTCTAAACACATTTTTTATTACACCTATTGTAAACTCCTTAAATCCACCACCATAGCAAATATATTATATATCCTTAAAATGTAGTCAGACGGTTAGTTTTTAAAGGAATCTTAAAAATGTCTAACTAGGTTACTCTTTTTAATTTTTTTTTGATACATCTAAAACCGTGTTTTATTAAAATTCAAATATTTCAACGATGTTTCACAAGGAACCAACCACCAACTCAGCACTCTAGCACAGAAGTGTCTAGCCGTCAACTTTTAAGCTTGACCAATCAGGTTGGTTAGCGTGGGTTATTTGAAGGGTGTTAATTCATTTGTGTTTGTCAAAAACTCTAACGTGATTGATCGGGCTTAATAGTTGCCTGCTAGGGCTAAACACAAGTCTCTAGCACTATTTATTTTAAAAAAAACAGATTGACATAACAACCACGTCTTAAAGCTGTGTTGCCGAACTGCCTTGCCAATATTAGCCTATAAAACGTTAAAAGTTACCTATTAGATTTATCTCTCAATTATGTTGAAACCAAACATACCTCATTATTAATTTAAATTTATTAAATTTAACACCTATGCAGGTCCACCTGTCATAATAATAATATTATGACTCATATAATAATATTTGCATTGGTTGCGTTAACCACTTAGTAAACGGAGTTGCAGGTCTCGAGTCCGTTTCCTATGCGATTAACGCAATCGGTTGCGCTAGCCGTATAGGAAACGGAAAAATGCGTCCCGGCACGGAACGGCGAGTCCTATTCCTTTGCATGGTTTTAACACTGCCTATCCGCATTTTGACGGGTCGGAAGGGACGGGGCGTGACGGCCAAGTGGGCAACAAGCTTTAATCCTATCGTTCGGGGCCCAAGACCATCTTAAATACCAGCGAATTATTATAACTAGAGGGCAGAAACACATACGTGCATCGTTAGATTATTATTATTAGTTATTATTACTACTAGTCCAACCTACGGCACTTTCAAATAAAAAAAATAATGGTATTTAAGATAATTACAAAAACCATAATTTTAAAAAGTTTTAACGTCCTGTAACTCTAAAACTATGCATTTCCAAACCCATGTTTACAGCCTTTACAGGAACTTTTTTCATATTTTTTGATGAGGAATCAATGAGTACTCATTTAAAACTTTCGCAAATTAATGATATTAATTTTTTTTAAATTTTTACTATTAGACTTGGGCCAAGGTAAATTAATAAAATTTATAAATTTATAAAAATTTATAACGTTTATCTTATCAACGAGGCCGAAATCGACAAAATATCAAGAGACAACTTTTAATCGGCATTAAATTGCTTACACTATTTCGCTAACAAGAGAAAATAAAGTTAGTGGCGTACATGCTTTTTTTAGAAAAATATTCTAGTGTAACCCATGTGCACGTCCCTGGTGAATCTCCCGATACTTTTTTAGCTTTAAAATATGTCGCATTTATAGTAACTTTTACCCTCAAAATTTCAGTCGAAACGCTAAAAGTACTTAGAAGAAAGTTATAATAAATCGAAAAAATATTAAGACTTCAACACCCTGTAGCCACGAAACAAAGCAGAATCGGATCTATGTTAATATGAAAAATAAATGTTATTTTTACGTGAAAATTAAATAATTTCCAAATTTTTTTCGAAAAATACAAAAATTTTTCCGCGATAAAAACCTCATACCCGTGTTTCTGGGATCGAAATATATACCACCTAATGTAAGTATAGCCAAATATGACGAATGCGCTGGGAGAATAATTGCGTAAGTATAGCCAAATATGGCGAATGCGCTGGGAGACTAATCGCGCAAGTGTAGCCAAATATGGCGAATACGCTTGGAGAATAATCGCATAAAGGAAATTACACATTTGAATTTTGTGGTTTATTTGCCTTTTCGAAACTAAAATTAAAAATAATAAAAGTGCAAATTATAGTAAATATTGATGATTGATCTAGTTTAGTTATATAAAATATACAGTAAAATATTAGGCTTATTTTTTATAAGTATAAAATATCAGCAATGAGTAACAGGCAACCAAAAATACAGTATTAAGTATCTGAGGTTCTCGTTAGATGGGAGCAGCTGGTTAAATATTTCACCTTTTATTTTTACGTTACTATAGATAATATAGATGTCGCTGACGAATATTAATCAAACATGCTAGAATGCATTATATCTTCACTTTTTTGAGTTGAGTGACGATACTGACGATGAAATTTTGTAATGTTATTGGTCCACCCTGTATATGTCTGTAAAAAATTTGGGGTGTCTACTTATAGCAGTTTTGATTGTTATGAGTTTGTTGTTAAACGTAGGTATCAACATATAATTTTTTCAATAGGTATCTTTTTATAAAAAAAAAATATTATTTAGTAATCATATTTATATTTTCTTAATTAAAATTATATACAGGGTGAGTCTTAGATGAGTGAAAATATTTTCAGGCTGGTAGATCTCGATAAAAAAATCATATTTTTTCTTTGCCTATTTCGAATAAGTCCAAAATAACCGAGTTATTCTACCCTAAAATTTTTCCAAAAAAAAATTTTTGCTTAAATTTTGAGAATCACTGGATCTTTTTTATTTTTTTTTTCTTGTAAATTTAATCTACTACCTATGTTGCCATATTATCAAGAAATTATGTCTTTTAACTAAAAACTAAAAAAAATTCAAAATTTTCTTCAAAACATTCCAAATATTCAAAAAAAAAATGTTCACGAAAAAAAATCATACTTGTGTTTCTGGACTCGAAATATATTACCCTTGGAAATATTTGCACTTATTTAAAACTCGTCCTGTAGGTATACTGTACCATAGGCGTAGTATATGTATATTATTTTTTATACAATATACCATGTCAGCAATTACTATTGTCGGTCTTGTGTCGGTATTTATGTATTTGCATACTAAGGAGCGAATCGCTATGGCCAAAACTTACAGGACTATGGCATGGCAATCTTGTAGGTCGGAAAAAATGCGAATTATTTGTTAAATAACCACTTCATCCGACACTATTTTAAACGCTTCAGAAAATACTTGTTCAGTACTGAGCGTATTGACTACTCGGCATTTAAATCGGCACCTAAAGCAGACTTTGCCGACCATGTAAAAAGCTCTGGACATATTTATGTAGGTATAGTATTTCCGAAGTCAGTTGGACTCGTTTGGGGCTCTTAATTCCGATACTGCCTTTGTAGGCGCTATTACTACTACTACTATTACTACTACTGCTACTTAAATCAATCCAATTGACTTTGGAAAGTCTTATTCTTATCTTATAATTTACCCAGACCAATGAGACTTCATATAATTTTATTATTTACTGCCATGGTAATTGACATTGCTTGCTCGTAAAAATAAAGTACCTAGGCAATTACCGTTAATATTTGATTATAGGTTTTTAATCATGTCTCATTTCAATCATGTCTCAATCAATATTCAATATTGCTTCACTATCCTCTTGCGTTGAGGAATTGGAAATCAATTTTGTCAAATACGTATAACATATTTTATTATAAGTAGCAGGTATACAGGTACTTATTAATTATATGAAATACAACTTACAAAGAGCAACAGGCGTGAAGCTATAAAACAAAGTAATGATGATTAAAGGGGAATTCGTGTCATAATAATTATGAAACTCAGAAAGTGAGCTCAGAAATTCCATAAAACTGTTTACTTCATTTCTTGGATTCAGGTTTTGAATTTTTTACCACATGTTAGGATATCTGAGGTTATGATCCCTGATGAAAAAGGTCTAAAATAATGCAGAAACGTCGTCTGAGGAACCAGAGAATAGCCGACGTAATTCAATGAACCCTCCCTGAAGGTGATAGGAAGGTTAAATAATAAGGCTACGTAACGCGCAACGTTGCCATATTTTGACCGCACGCCTCTGTGTACAGTTGCTATGCAGCTGTTTATTTTCAAAGTTCAATCTGGCGTGACCTTGGTACAAAATGATCATAGAAAGTGTATATTTAATTCTTATTAAAACATGACCTATACACTAAACAAACCTACTATAAACACTATAATATGGCCTACTAATGATTTCGTGTTTAGTTATGTAATTATGCTAATTTGGTAGGTACCTAGTAAACTGTTTATTTATTTTTGTTGGCCTCTTTTACCTTCTTTTTGTATATTTATGGTTAACTTATTCTTGGTATCTAGTTACCAAATACCAAGAATTAATTTATGGTTAACTTACCATAAATTAAACTGTTTATTCTAACTTCTCTATTATAATAGAGAAAATGACATTATTTTTATAACAGTCGAAGTAATATTACTTGCTGCTCATCGCTTCTATACCTACCCAATCCAGAATACACATTACGAAGGTAGGAATTGAGGACGGAAATTGAGTGAAAGGATCAGTAATGAGTACTTCAGTAATCATTTGCCAAGCATGGGAGGGCTTTGCCTGCGCGCTAGCCCGACGAGTTTCGTGTCGGAAGTGGCAACCGTGTCTAGCGGTCTGCCGCTTTCTATCAGTCATGTTCGTTGTGTGAAGTTTTTGTACACTTGGAAATGTTATATTTTGCTATTTAAGTGATGTTTTAGAAGAAATATAATTTGACATACAGTCTGAAATTCTCAAGGTGCCGTTTTTTACCTGTCACAGTAATGTAAGTACTCACCTTTACTCATTATCTGCATGTAAAGAAAGGAATTATATCTTAACCTCAAAATTGTTTGGTGAATATTGAGTGATTGACCACCATTTTGAATAGTTTTATCAACTCTATGATTTTGGAGTTGCGCAAATATTTTGGTTGGAGTGAAAAGTTAGGTTAGAGTTAGTTTTCTCAGCCTCGTATTATCAGTACTTAGTGGGGGAACTCACGTTGATTTTCCAGAAGTAATGGGAATGGTATCTGGAAATTGATTTGATCTCGTTAAGCACACTATTATATACAGGGAGGTTTAAACGCGAGGATGAGGGATGAGTCATGCTTATACCGGGGGTATTTAAAAATTAGTTTATTGATTGACGTTAATCAGAATTGATTATTGCTGGCTGGAACTGAAGTAACGGATAATGTATGCACCTGTAGTATACAGTATTGTGTGGAAATAAAAATTTAAATTATGTACATATCACATCTTGTAAACATCATACCTATCAATATTGCATATACAGTTGGGTCAACGGATCTTTGCGTGCACGTCACAAAACTATGATTAACATCAAATCAATTCCCTTTTATACGCTCTCTTTCTAACTTAAGCAAGACAATTCGAAGAAATACTGAACGTATGTCTTCATAGTTATCCGACATACGGTCGGAGCTAAAGTTATGTGTAAGACAAGGAAAACCCCTAGCCAAGGATCACTCAAGTTTCTTTTCTAAACATTTAAAGTCAATGCCGGCGAACGCAAAAATAAATCGATTATTTATTTTCGGGTTCTCGTTTTAAAAGAAATGTACTAAATTTAGTATATTTTTTTAATAAAGGTACACTGGTGTTCACTTCATACTAACTTCATTTGCATTATAATTTCTTGTTTTTATTTTATAAGGGATCCAAGAACTACATCCTATTAAAAAAAAAGACAGCTTTTCCTTTATAATTTCCTAAAAAAAGTAACTTGTACTACAATTTAGTACATTTTGTGGAGACGTGCGTACATCTGTAAAACCCTGGCAGCATCCATGCATGACATTTTTGTCATTCGGTGTTTATGTTTATGATTTTGTCATTTTGTCAAAAAGTTAGGGAAAGTTGTTTTGTATCTTTATTTTCTTTGGACATCGTTTATTGCGACTAGCTTTTGTGAAAACTTTTTGTGATTTAACAACAGTTCTTTCCAAAATTTATTTTTCGTGATTCGTTAATATAATTTAACATTAACATTGAAATGCCAGGAAAACGTTTAAATTCTCAAGCACGTATCCTTGTTGGAAATCTTATCTCTTATTTTACGTCTGAAAAAGAGAATAAGGGGCCACTAATTTCCCTGAATGCTGTTCAAGAGGTAAATATATATTTTGATTTATAAAAATACAAGTGCCTAACTAATAAATTTACAGAGAGTTGCTGATGCCTTGAAGATCAGTCTAAGAACGGTTTCAAGCATTAAAATGTCTAAAGATCGAAATGAGCTACCCTCAACACCGGGAAAGAACAGACCTCGAAAAAAATGTAAAACTCAAGACTTGAATGAAGGTTTGAAGATGGAGGTTCGCAATATTCTGTATGACTTGTATGCACAAAGTAAGTACCAATATTATTTTACTGAACTATTTTACTAAATTTATATTTTCAGAGAAACAAGTTACAATTAATAAACTAAACGAGGAGTTGCGTCGCAGAGAAATTGTTGACATAAGTTATGGAAGTCTTCGAACACTCCTTTTTAGTTTGGGATTTAAATACAAAAAGGATGATAACAGACGAGCATTAATGGAGACATCCAATATAGCTTCTATGAGAGCAGCCTTTTTCAGAAAATACATGGAAAACAAAAATTCGCAATTTCCTCGTCAACTCGTATTTTTAGATGAAACGTGGATCTTTTCCAAAGGCAGTAAAATGAGATCATGGCAGGATGATAGTGTTAAGAGTGTTCGTAAGCCAGGTGGTTTTGATGGCAAACGTTTCATTGTATTGCATGCCGGACACTGTGGAGGGTTTGTTAAAAATGCTGGTTTAATTTTTGCTTCAAAATCTAAGAAAATGGATTATCATGGGGAAATGAATGCAGAAATGTTTACAAAGTGGGTAGAAAACCAGCTCATCCCAAATTTAGAAGAACCTTCCCTTATTGTAATGGATAATGCTCCATACCATTCTGTTGAGTTAGAGAGACAGCCATCATCCTCATGGAAGAAATATGAAATTGTTGAGTGGTTGGAGAAAAGTAATATACCTTATGATAAAAAAATGTTTAAACCTGAACTATTAAGCATAGCAAAAATTCACAAAAAAACAAAACAATATAAAATAGATAAATTATTACAAGAAAATGGTCATGAAGTATTAAGATTACCACCTTACCATTGCCAGTTTAATGCAATTGAAATGATATGGGCAGATTCAAAATATTTTTACAATGCCCACATTGGTGAAAATGGACATAAAGATGAAAATGTGCTAGATATGTGGAGAAAAGCATTAGAGAAATGTACACCAGAAATATGGCATGCTAAGGTGGTTCACACTGAAAAATTAATCGAAGACTGGTATGATAGGGAAGTCATTATTGAAGAAGTACCCCAAATGTTTATCAATGTCAGTGATGAGGAAAGTTCAGAAGATAGTGAGAGTGGGGAGAACTAAAGTGGACTACGTACATTTTTCAAATTTTTTAATTTAAATACTATCCATGCTATTTTTAAACAAATAATTGTACTGATCTATGATGCTTTAAGCGAGTTACTGCAAACTTTTTTTTCAAATTTTGAAAAAACCAAATTTTTTTTGGAAAAACTGAGTTGGTAGAAAGATAGAGAATATGTTCAAGAATACGAATTCACCAAAATCTCAAAATCGAAAAAAATCGAGTTACTGCGTTCTTCATTAGGACGGCAGTATTAATCAAACATGCTAGAATGCATTATATCTTCACTTTTTTGAGTTGAGTGACGATACTGACGATGAAATTTTGAAATGTTATTGGTCCACCCTGTATATGTCTGTAACAAAATTGGGGGTGTCTACTTATAGCAATTTTGATTGTTATGAGTTTGTTGTTAAACGTAGGTATCAACATATAATTTTTTCAATAGGTATCTTTATATAAAAAAAATATTATTTAGTAATCATATTTATATTTTCTTAATTAAAATTATATACAGAGTGAGTCTTAGATGAGTGAAAATATTTTCAGGCTGGTAGATCTCGATAAAAAAATCATATTTTTTCTTTGCCTATTTCGAATAAGTCCAAAATAATCCAGTTATTTTACCCTGAAATTTTCAAAAAAAAAATTTTTGCTTAAATTTTGAGAATCACTGGATCTTTTTTATTTTTTTTTTCTTGTAAATTTAATCTACTACTTTTGTTGCCATATTATCAAGAAATTATGTCTTTTAACCAAAAACTAAAAAAAAATTCAAAATTTTCTTCAAAACATTCCAAATATTCAAAAAAAAAATTTCTCGAAAAAAAATCATACTTGTGTTTCTGGACTCGAAATATATTACCCTTGGAAATATTTGCACTTATTTAAAACTCGTCCTGTAGGTATACTGTACCATAGGCGTAGTATATGTATATTATTTTTTATACAATATACCATGTCGGCAATTTACTATTGTCGGTCTTGTGTCGGTATTTATGTATTTGCATACTAAGGAGCGAATCGCTATGGCCAAAATTTACAGGACTATGGCATGGCAATCTTGTAGGTCGGAAAAAATGCGAATTATTTGTTAAATAACCACTTCATCCAACGCTATTTTAAACGCTTCTGAAAATACTGGTTCAGTACTGAGCGTATTGACTACTCGGCATTTAAATCGGCACCTAAAGCAGACTTTGCCGACCATGTAAAAAGCTCTGGACATATTTATGTAGGTATAGTATTTCCGAAGTCAGTTGGACTGGTTTGGGGCTCTTAATTCCGACACTGCCTTTGTAGGCACTATTACTACTACTACTATTACTACTGCTACTTAAATCAATCCAATTGACTTTGGAAAGTCTTATTCTTATCTTATAATTTACCCAGACCAATGAGACTTGACATCGCTTGCTCGTAAAAATAAAGTACCTAGGCAATTACCGTTAATATTTAATTGTAGGTTTTTAATCATGTCTCAATCAATATTCAATATTGCTTCACTATCCTCTTGCGTTGAGGAATTAGAAATCAATTTTGTCAAATACGTATAACATATTTTATTATAAGTAGCAGGTATACAGGTACTTATTAATTATATGAAATACAACTTACAAAAAGCAACAGGCGTGAAGCCATAAAACAAAGTAATGATGATTAAAAAAGGGAATTCGTGTCATAATTAATTATGAAACTCAGAAAGTGAGTTCAGAAATTCCATAAAACTGTTTACTTCATTTCTTGGATTCAGGTTTTGAATTTTTTACCACATGTTAGGATATCTGAGGTTATGATCCCTGATGAAAAAGGTCTAAAATAATGCAGAAACGTCGTCTGAGCAACCAGAGAATAGCCGACGTAATTCAATGAACCCTCCCTGAAGGTGATAGAAAGGTTAAATAATAAGGCTACGTAACGCGCAACGTTGCCATATTTTGACCGCACGCCTCTGTGTACAGTTGCTATGCAGCTGTTTATTTTCAAAGTTCAACCTGGCGTGACCTTGGTACAAAATGATCATAGAAAGTGTATATTTAATTCTTATTAAAACATGACCTATACACTAAACAAACCTACTATAAACACTATAATATGGCCTACTAATGATTTCGTGTTTAATTATGTAATTATGCTAATTTGGTAGGTACCTAGTAAACTGTTTATTTATTTTTTGTTGGCCTCTTTTACCTTCTTTTGTATATTTATGGTTAACTTATTCTTGGTATCTAGTTACCAAATACCAAGAATTAATTTATGGTTAACTTACCATAAATTAAACTGTTTATTCTAACTTCTCTATTATAATAGAGAAAATGACATTATTTTTATAACAGTCGAAGTAATATTACTTGCTGCTCATCGCTTCTTATACCTACCCAATCCAGAATACACATTACGAAGGTAGGAATTGAGGACGGAAATTGAGTGAAAGGATCAGTAATGAGTACTTCAGTAATCATTTGCCAAGCATGGGAGGGCTTTGCCTGCGCGCTAGCCCGACGAGTTTCGTGTCGGAAGTGGCAACCGTGTCTAGCGGTCTGTCGCTTTCTATCAGTCATGTTCGTTGTGTGAAGTTTTGTACACTTGGAAATGTTATATTTTTGCTATTTAAGTGATGTTTTAGAAGAAATATAATTTGACATACAGTCTGAAATTCTCAAGGTGCCGTTTTTTACCTGTCACAGTAATGTAAGTACTCACCTTTATTCATTATCTGCATGTAAAGAAAGGAATTATATCTTAACCTCAAAACTGTTTGGTGAATATTGAGTGATTGACCACCATTTTGAATAGTTTTATCAACTCTATGATTTTGGAGTTGCGCAAATATTTTGGTTGGAGTGAAAAGTTAGGTTAGAGTTAGTTTTCTCAGCCTCGTCTTATCAGTACTTAGTGGGGGAACTCACGTTGATTTTCCAGAAGTAATGGGAATGGTATCTGGAAATTGATTTGATCTCGTTAAGCACACTATTATATACAGGGAGGTTTAAACGCGAGGATGAAGGATGAGTCATGCTTATACCGGGGGTATTTAAAAATTAGTTTATTCATTGACGTTAATCAGAATTGATTATTGCTGGCTGGAACTGAAGTAACGGATAATGTATGCACCTGTAGTATACAGTATTGTGTGGAAATAAAAATTTAAATTATGTACATATCACATCTTGTAAACATCATACCTATCAATATTGCATATAGGTAACGATAACAAGATTTTGGTTTAAAAATTGTCATTTTTACAAAATTAATACTATCTGACTATCAAGCTATCAAATGCTATCTATTCCAGTGTGGTGAGCTACGCTAAACACGGTAAAATGATTCATCTGTTATTAGAAATAAGTTGGAGAAGTAAACAAAGGGACGTTGAAGCAGTCATAGTTTGAAAGACTCTAAAAATATAGTTTGAAAGTTTGAAAAACTACACTAGTTTGTTAATCATAGTTTGAAAGAAGAAAAAAACTACACTATGAAATGTCTAATACCACTTGAAAATTTCATTAGGTATTAATTAACTAGAAGTTTCGAAAAATGGAAATGCTAAATTCGAGATTGTTTCCATTCCAATTCTGCTTTAGACTGACTATAGTCATTGCACAGTTACCTATAGTCTATTCAATGTACATATCAATAAGAAGACAAAATAACAAACAACTTTTTAATAGGAGTAGGTATGTTTTATTGACAAGGATTTAATCAGTAGGTAACTGTTAACTAGGACAAGGAAGCCTTGAATTTCTACGGAGTGTTCTTAAGATTTGTTCACTGAATATACCGTGTACGATCGAAAAATAATAACATTATATAGGTTTGTAGGTACTGGTCCATACAAAATTATTGATTGGTCTTTCTGTATAGGTATATAAATTGACAGCGATCTTTGTTTCCATACCAACTTTTAATGTCGTTTTTTGCGATCGTATGTCATACCTACTTGGACTTGGATACAAAATTAACTTTTTACTAAGATTTGAAAATAATTTGAATAAGATTATAGCAACTATACTGTAGGTATACAGTACGCTTATTCGGGAAACGATATTTTGTCGATGTTTCTCGTAAAAAATTAAGACGACGCGTCCCATCAATAAAAATTCGACAAATTTGCAAGTAGCCAATGAAATGAGTGGGTGGAGTGTTTTGAGGTGACAAACTACAGTAGCGATTTATAAAAATATATTGCTGTTTATTTTTATTTAAATATTTTTGTCCGCATTCCTTTCATAGACACAGTTCCAGTAGACGTACTTTACCCATTCGCCATATATAGAAACTTTTTACTAGGCATCAAACCTAGTTTTACTAAAAAATAATCAATTTTGAACTGCATATCTACCTACCTATAATAACATAAAGATTTGGCATCAAACGGTTTGCACTTGTATATATGTCTGAAATATATTGACCTTGAATTTTTATCTCATTATTTGCAGTGACGCAAACTAAATAAACCTTCTAAAATTAAATGTTTTGATATTTCAATTTTGATTTTTCATACTTTTCTCTGTCAGTTTATTTCTTTAAATAATTTTATGTCATTAAGCGGTTAGTTTGACAAGTGTGTCTAAGTTTGTAATACATAATTTTTGATATTTTTTTTGACGAGATTCCTGATATGACCAGATTGTAGGGGAGATTACAGATCTTCGCTACCTACATTTAGGTACCGATAACAAAACTAATTTCTTGTACCTATTAGGTAGGTACATAAGCTTTTATAGGCTTGATCAAATTATTCGAATTGGTAATTGGTTGATCAAGAATATTGCCACGTTATTTTTATATTTATTGTAAATATGACAAGAAGTTTTGAAAATATCAAAATGTCGAAAGCATTTTTGACGTTCGTAGCAAAGTTAAGGCTCTGACCTCGCAACGCGGTTATAAAAAAGCGGAACGGTCCATGTTACTGGCAGGGGGAGTTAGGTAGTGAATCGGGTATGTTTATCGTACGTCGTACATCGTGCAACGTCGCTTTGAGCATGGAATTTTCTTATTGAATACCAAATGTTTTGATTATGATGTTTTTATGCTTTGTTTTGACGGTGTGTTTATTTGGGCATGTGATCATTGTTGAAGCATTGTCAACATTGATGTATTTAATGCCTTTGTAATCTCTTAATTTTTAGTTAATATAATTCTTATTGAGTTTTTAACTTTGTAAAGCAGAACGCATTTTTTATATTACTTATTTACAAGGTTTACATTGGTTACAAATTATAGTACAGTTAACAAGTCAGTTAACAAGTTGATTATAGATTCTGTAAAGGATTATACACATTTACTTAAACTTATTTAAGCAATATGCTAATACAATCTAAAGGTACCCTGTAAAATTCATTGTACACGAACGAGGTCAATAGTCTCAGAATTTTGATGTAGAGTATGTTTCTTCTGTTATGGTTAAATGCTTCTAAAATCTATTGAAGTTATGGCAAGTGCTAAGTCAATTTAAATGTTCACAAAAATACATTGATATCGTTTCTCTTCCATTAGATTTCATAGGCGATGGTTAATTTCTCGTTTTCTATTGATTTCAAGTATACAATGCAGTTTTCAAAATTAATCCACATCTATATCAAAGACTCCTATACTACAGGTTCATCATCTACATTTCTGTTTTATTTCCGTAATTAATACTAAAACTTAAGAAAAACAAATGAGTGTGAATTTGAATAAAACTAACTCTATCATATATTTGAGGTTATCAACACCATTTTCAATATTATTTGACTCTTTTGTCCCGTTCAAATTTCAATAAACTGGTGTATGTTTTGTAATGTTGTAAATATTTGTTGGAAATCTGCAAAGGAAAAGTACTTCTTACAAAGGGATCACTGTAATATGATTTTTGTAGTTTCTTTTATTTGCCGACTTTTCATTATAATTGTCTCAATTTTGGCCGATAATTTTTCAGAAACTAAACAAACAACACAAAGTATGAATTTGATATATTCATCTTTCATCCTTCGCATCGTCAAATGTATACAAAACTCACAGGGAGGAGAAAAGCTGAATTTACTATTTATCTTTTCATCTCAATCATCTTTAAAATTTTATCAAAATATAAGTGCCATTTTTTTACTAAAAACTTTTTCATCAAGTCCATTAGTCTTAGTGGTCCAATTAGTGTGAACATTTTAAAATAAATGTTCGGTCAAATCCGAACAGCATTTAATTTTTATTTAATATGGCTCTATCTTTGGAATAAAATCATTTATTAAAAAGTAGTCAAAACGAAAAAATCTATACAGGACTCGAAGGTCGTTTATATGGCGTTTGCGCGACTGACGCCTGCACGAACTTTTATCTTTCGAAACGTGGCAACGCCGCGTAGCGGTTCTAGTTGGTCGTTCCCCTTTTCCCCCCTGCGCGACCGTATCCAATTGCTTGCTGGCTGACTGTTCGCCGAATCGCTTGGCACGGCCAGCCTGCTGTGCTGTTGCTGTCGTTTCTGTAGTCGATATTGCTGTTGGTGGATCGATTTGGATTCGGACACAGCAACGAGTTCGGATAGGGTCCAAATGAAAACTGAAAGTTTTGCTGATGGATTTTAAATTGATCCGAGTGGATTTGTGGATATAGTAACGATTTATAGTTTATAGCATCTTAATTTTTTTTTCAGTTTTATTCATAGATGTCAGATTATTTTCGCGTCCTAGCGTTGCGGGCTTTGGCCAAGGTCGCTTAGGTTCCAGGTAGTCGTTTTTAGATTATAGGCTGATTATAGGCCTGTATAGGCTGATGGTCGCTAAATCGACCACTTTAATTTAACCAACTGATTAGTCGTGTGGAATTGTATTATCGCCCAGTTTGTTTGCTATGCCTTATTTCTATGCCCGCTTTGGCCATTTAATCAACCATATCTATACGTTAGACGAATTGAATATTCGAGCTTACTCTTTTTTCTAACATTGGATGATACAGTTTATACATTATACATTAGATCATTACATATTATCTATTTGCTTTAACAGTTTCTGGTTGAAAAATCGACCACCTCCCACTTCTTTATTTGTTAACTTTTTGAAAAATGTTTCTATGTTACTTTATTTATGCTCCCTATGTGCTAGTTTATATATTTTTGAAGTCGATTTGATCAAAGTAAAAAATAATTAGTACTGCCTTAAAAAGGGTTAAATTAAAACGACAGTTTTACCAACATCTCTTGACATAGATACCCATAACTTTATATCGTTGGAAAGGGTTAAACGCCAGCATTTTTTTAAGTTCATAGCCAACTATGATTTCCATTTAAAAAATTATATTTTTCATTATTACTGACAAAAAGAGCAATTATAGAAAAAAACTGACTACCCCACTGGATTGTGCTTAAAAAAGTGCCTTAGGAACGTTTTTACAGAATTTTATTATTCCGCGAAATACAAAAGTTATGGGCAATTTTCCAAATGGTAAAAAATTCAAAAAGACCCCGTATCTCAGTTGGCAGTGAAAATATCAACAGGCGGTTTATGCCATTAAAAGTGTCTCAGAAATCGAGCCCATGACATCTATGTCGGTTTTGTTCTGTCTAGTCAGGAAATAGGTTTTCTCTGTTAAAACAGACCAATTTCGACCACCCTGTGCATCAATAAATAAATAACCCATAAAAACGCTTAGAATAATCTTCATAATGGACTAGTTTTTTCCAATATGTAATAAGTAAAATAAGCAAAATAAATCAATTAATTACTAACGTATATATAACTATAACTATAAAACAAATAAATCAATTAATTACTAAAATATTAATTAAATTAAAATTAATAAATAAATGCCTTTATTGTCAAAAAAATTTACAAATTATAGACAAAGGTAAAGTAAACAAACAAAGTAAATAAACAAACAAACAAAGAAGAATACAAAACATTATACAATTAACATAGTCAGTCTTGTTATTGTTTAAACAATTGTGTCATTGTTTAAAATAAACATTTATAAATGTTTACAATGTCAAAGAATAAAAAAATAAAAATAAGCTTCAAAAATATTTAGTAAGTTTATAGTAAATATCAATGCCCTCTAGATAAATTTATTTCGATGTCATTGGTAAATATAGTAATAGCAAACATTAGACCAGTGTTTACAAGACCCAATTCGATTATCAAAATATAAGTCATTTACGGCGTAGAAAGCCCTGTCTAGTAAATAAGATTTCAATGCTTTGCGAAATGAAGAAAATGATGTTATGGATTTGATTTCAAATGGCAGGTGATTGTGCATTTTTTTCGAGTTGTATAATATGAACTTTTAACTAACTCTGAGCGTGGGATAGGGAGATAAAGATCTTGCTCCGCGTTCCTGAGTGGATAAGTGTGAGATGACCTTTCTTGAGAAGCTGATACATGCTTACGTATTAGGCTTCTTCTTACAGTGCCATACTCTATACAGAGCGTTGGCTACTTCTTGCATGTACTTGTGAAGTGTGTCATCAGTGTTTCACAACGGCACTATTTGAGAGGCCGTACAAGGCAAATGTACTCAAGGTGGTTTGCCATTGCCTTCCTTGAGGTGGCGACCCTCTCGTCGCTCTATTTAGATAAATCAAATATTTTTATTCAAATAAATAAAGCGACCGTACTGGCTGAAGATCGAACCAACTACCATCCCATCTCTCGCACCGCAGATCGACACACTAACTGCTTGCGCTACGGCCGACCACAATAATACGTATTAGGCAAACGGATTCAAAATATAAATAGAGAAGGAATAGTTAATATTTTTAATTTTTTAAAAAAGTCCTGGCAATTAGTTCTGCTGTTTAGTCCCAGTGAATATCGAATAGCTTTCTTCTGGAGCTTGAAAATGCGGTCAAATTTAGTCGCGCAACACGTATCCCAGCATGGAAGGGCATATCTGAGGTGCGACTCAAAAAGTGCATAATAAACAGTTCTAGCCACTGACAAGTTAAGCTCCTTAGAAACAGATCTTAATGCATGTCTACAACAAGCCCTAAGAATTTTACAGATTTTACGACGTTAATGGTGGTGTTGTTAAGTACCAAAGGGTGCAGCGAGTTTTTATACGACAAAGCTCTAGTTTTACAAATGTTGAGACTCAGGAGGTTCGAATCGCACCAAGATTTAATGGTGATTAAGTCATTTGATATAATCCTATGAAGTGCCGTGACGTCCTTGTTGCTCCAAGTGAAGCTAGTGTCGTCCACAGTAAAAAGACATATTTTACCACTGATGTTTATGTTAGCAAACAAAAACAAACGTAAAACTCTTTAAAAAATGATATAATAAATATATTGTTTTTCAATTTTAAATTATGATTCATCTCATAAATCCATCACAATCTGGCAGCGCTGTGCCCATCGCTTGCCACTCAAAGTCGATCACGTGCATCGGAAATTGTTTTGCGATTACCATATATAATAGAGAACGTTTAGTTTAAAAAATAATACATTCTATATATTCAGACTATAGAGGCAGTCTCTATTGTATTTCAATTGAATTATTAATCTTAAGATAACATTATCAAAATTTTTACATTAATTAAGGGGGAGAGGTGGGCGGTTAAACCACAATTTGCCACACACAAGGCAAATTTGCGACGGGCTTTAAATGGTATGATGACGCCACTGGATGAATTTTATTAAGACCCCCCTACACTTCGGTTATTTTGCTCGGTTTTAACTGTGCAGTTAACCGTTAAGACCGCGCTGGTAGAAAGCACGGCCAAGCAACCTCCACATCATACTGTTTTTTTTTCGGTTAGTTTATTATTTCCGCGCCGAGAAACAACTTGCTAGCAGTGGCGTCTCCAATTCAATGCGGTAAAAAAGAAAATCGAGAAAAGGCATACACGAAAATGGTTGTGAAAAGAAACTGCTCGCGCCACTGGCTTCAATAAAGCTGGTGGAAACATACCGTTAAAATATATGTCGAAGACATGTCGCACATGTAATCCAAAACCGTCACTATACCAAAAAGCAAAACTGTTCAGTAGAAGCATTTTAAAATTTGCAGTTAAAGAAAAAGTTAAGTAATACAAGTTTATGTGAAAAATAAACTTAGAACTTTTATGGTAGGATAAAAAAATGTTTTTCTTTAGACTTTGACTCAACTAGAAGTAAAAAAAGTTGAATATTGATTTATTATTTATTGACTTAGTTTATAGTGTCACTATTCCGTTTTTTTTAAACACAATTTTGAACAATTTTGTTATAATACATTTTTCACATAAATGGGCAAAAGAAAGGTAAAACAAAGAAGCTATTTTATCAACAGTTTTATTAAACTATTAAAGGAGGTAAGTAGTTAGGTCTTGGCAGGTACAAAAACAGTGAAACATAAAACTAGACTCACTGTATATCAATACAACCACGACAAAAACGTAATAAAAAACTTAAACCTAATCAGACTCAAATAAGGGTGAGTATTAATTAAAATTCTTCATAATTAATACCTACAACGTTTAGAGAAAAAAAATGTTTTCTACGAAAAAAGTTATAAGACGGCCTTCAATCTATAATACTATTATAGAAAGAGTGGGCGTAGCATTGAGGTATTAAGCTATTATCAATGAGACTCTTGAGATCGTGTTTTTTTCGATCCCCTAACTCTAGCCTCGCCGTGTAAAGTTTTTTTAATTGAAAATTTTTTCGACTCTGACGCGTTGAACGAGGCGCCGAAGAGTTGATCTCCTTAAAAATTGGGTCTCCGTATGAAGTTTTGTAAAATATCTGGAGTTGTGCGTTTTCTGACTTTACAAATTTAATTATTTTTATATCACTTAATTTCACAACTCCCCCTTCAGTATTTTTAGTAAACCGACTGCCACACTCGTTTGCCAAATCTTTTAAATCGTAAAAATCATTGTAACATAACTCGTTGACCTTATACGGAGTTCCTCTCTTTCGCGCAGTTCTGATTATTCCGATAAACTGCTCAGGTACATAAATTGGACCAGATCTTAAACATTTTTTAACCTCTTTTTCAATGACGGAATGAACAGAGTCGTTTTCATTTTGCGTATGACCAGCAATAAGAAATTTATGGGTAATGCTCTTTATTTTTAAATTTGCCAGAGCATACATGTACATGGAAAATATAAATTGGTTTTTCTGCTGACCACAGCAATTATCGGAATAAAACACGATTTCCAACTCACCATTGTTAACAGCCTCTGACTTATTTTTTAAATAACGCAAGACGCAAGACCCAATTTCGTTGGCACCTCGGAGTCCTTCAACTTCATTCCAAACAAAACATTCGCAGCTATCCTTTGCTAGTTCAGTAATTGTAAAATTATACGCGTTAATTTTGGATTTGTAGTAAAAGGTAGAAACCTCACCTTTGGGTAAGGGCAAAACCGCCTGTAAATCGTAACATGATACAATAAAATTATTTTTTACTTGTTTTTTATCGTCCTCTTTTTCTTTTCGACTCAAATCTTTCTCTAAAATATGGTTTTCATACTTCTCCCTAAGCTCCAACTTCTGTTTTTCATCAGCTATACCATACGAAGTGCAAAGTTCACATTGGTCCTTCTTCGGTACAAAAAAACTGATGTTATAGTCGGTTTTAAATATTTTTCTATAGCTATGGAACTGAGCTGGTTGACGACCTTCTTTTAAGCAATCTTCTTTGTAGTCTCTAAACAAATCCATCAAATTTTTTCCGCCGTCTATAAACTCTCGAGTTGTCTGTTTCCTTAAATAGTGACTTTCAATTCGTGGCACTAATTCTATGTGTTTTTTTATTCCAGTTATTGTGTCCTTACTTATCTTTGTTTGTTTGCCATGTTTTCCTCGCATTTCGGGCTCAACGACACCTTCACTGTTAATCTTATCAATAACTGTTCTAATGGGCCGGTCATTAATACCAAGAGTATTCTTAAAAAATACTTTACATACCCGTGTTTCGACCAAGTTTACCTTGAAATGAAAGGCATGTTTTGATTTGCGATTGCTGTTAATCATTTTATATTGATATTTGGGACAAATCACTTTCATGCAGCCTGAAATAAAATCTCTTTGTCTTGTCAAACTGGCTAAATTCCAGTAGCTTTGAAAAATGTTTGCTCTCTGATTTTCACTTATTTTTTCTGAACATTTAAGACGGCATCTTGAAGTGCAAGGTGGACCCATTTTTTTCGCAGCAACGATTTTCTTTGATTTTGATAAAGAAATGTACTGTTTACCAGAGTCCCGAAGGATTTTAGCCATTTTCTTTTTAGAAATCTGTCCCTTTCGTCGTTTTTTGGGAGGACCTTCTTCCTTTTCTTGATCCGATTGAGTTGATTCACTACCAGAGGATTGACTGCTTTCTTGCTCGATGACGGCTTGAGAAGGTAATAAGTATTCTTCATCTTCATCGGTCATAAATGGATCTGTCTTGGATGATGTCGATGAACTGCAGGTTGAAGAGCGTGAAGATGAAGATGAAGACGTCGATGAACCTGAAGCCGATAATGTTGAGGCTTTTGGTAAGTCCACCGATTCCGTTGATTTGAAACTGGTACTTCGGTTTGGTGGAGTTGTAACAGTTTCTAATAGCTTGAGGCCATTTGATTGCACAGACGTCTTTAAAGAAAATGTTGGACTTTGTTCCGCTAATAGGCAAGTAGGTGGTTCAGAGGGCTCATTGATACTAGGTGCAAGTTCCTCTGTGATTTTAGATGGTGTTAAAGATACTTCGGGAACGGAAAAATCGGGAAAATGTTGTTCTTGGTCATTCCTCTGTGATAGCGAGTCTTGACCTTCAAGAGCAAGCTTTAGAATTAGGTCAGTTCTTCGCATTTTGACCTGAAAACAAAGTAACTTTTAAAAGCAAACATCCAATCAGATTTATCAGCTATTTTTTACCCAAAGTTAAAAAACACGAATTAATAAATGGCAAGTTATCGTGTACAATTAATACAGTTTCGGTTAATTTGTAAAAACACACTACTATGGTAAATTAATATTCGAACTGAATCTCTATACAAAATTATATAAAAAGATTATGTGGAAAAATGACATTAAACAAAATACCCTCCTACAACAATTACTTATTTTAAAAAATACTTAGCAATAAAGCGTCTCTAAACAAATAATGTCATTTTTATAGAAATTATAATCTATTTTTATTTTATTTTAGATAACGCAATACTGTCACTAAACCAAAAGTGACGGTATTGCATATTAAAATAACCAATTTTACCTTTAATGCACTCGATAAACTGACACTAAACAAAAAATGTCACTTTTGCACAATTTGTGGTATACTACTTGCTCCACACACTTGTTACAACTGGGATAATGTCACTGTTGCGTACGGCGACCTCGCGAATTCCATAAATGCTATAGAGACACTTACGCCCTCTAGAGGTTTCTGCTAAAAGTTTTTAGAGATTTGGTATAGTGACGTTGTTGCCAATACGGTTTTGGACAATGTTAGCAGAAAAAGTACATTTACAAAAAATTTTGTATAGTGACGGTTTTGGATTACATGTGCGATGTATTGAACGAACGGACAAAACTGGACCCATACACTGACGTTTTTAACTGAACAATCCTACCCGTTGGGTTAAAACAGTGCAAAATAACTGAAGTCTATGTAGAAGTGTAACTTTAGACACAGGTTACTGAAATACCTAAAATATTACATGACCCCATTTTACAGTTTTATCAGTTGAGTATAGATAATTTTGACTTCGTGTAGGTTTGTCATCGTTATCTGTGTATTAACTCTTAATACCGAACAATTTTTTTGTGTTTGATTTAAAATTATTTTAGTTAAAGATGCTGTATTTGATTTTAGCTAAAGATGCTGTCTCTATTAATATTTAATTTGTTAAGATGTTTTTTATTTCTCTATTTTAATAGATATTTACGATACAAGTGCTAACTACTACGTACTAACTATCTATCCTAACTAACTATACCTATCCTAAAAATCAATTACCTCCAATACCTTTATTCAAATAACACCATGCATGGCAATGTCAATATGACAGTAAATAATATTGATGTCACTAGTTTAAAAAATGAGCGATTCGGAAAGTATTCCCTGGACTTATTATTAGATTAGACCGAAATCATAAATTTGAAATGTTTTTGTTCCAAAAGTTCAACAGAAACTGTTTTATTATCATTTTTTTGCAGAAAAATTTATCATTAATTTAAAAAAAAATAAAAACTTCCCAAATTTATTATTTCAGTGAAATAACTATCTACTCAACGTGTTTATTTTTCGTCAATAAGACATGTACTGTCTATTTCCATTCTAAATATCTTAAGAACGGTTGCTCGTAGCGATTTTTACATAGAGATATTTTTTACGTCACAGAGATGTATATATTTCCGCTCGGTAGTTTTATACAGTTATTACGCTTCAAAACAGTTAAAACACATGTAGGTGGCGCCCTCTACTAGTAGGAGGCATATTAACATCAAAATCAAATTTCTCATGTCAAAAAACTCCCAGAGACCAATTTTCATCCAAATATTGACGTTACTTCAGAAATTATTTAGAAAAAATCGAAATAAAAATGAAACTTCTACACCCTGTATCTCTGAAACTAAGCATTTTAGGACATACATCTATACGAACTTTTTTACTTATTTTTACCTGCAGAATATGCTGCCAAAGTTTCCGGAATTGAAGTTCGGACCACCCTGTATATGCTTTTTCAGGCATTTACTTGAAAGATTGTTCAAACTGTATCATTAACATTTATAATAAATATGTTTTTATAATTATTATCAATAGAACAGTTTATTTGTATTTAGTAGGTATTTAGTGCAAAATAAATGTTTTACAAAATATTTTTTTCTCTTTGGTAGTCATCTAAACAAGGAGTGCGGTAATGAAATGCGTGAGTTAAGAAGCTCTTAACTCACTGAAAATGCGTGAGTTAAGAGCTTCTTAACTCACTGACGTAGATAAATTACTTTACCGGATTGGAATAATATGAGCAAAAAAATGTTATTCACGAATTCTACAGTATGTTCCCGGATTGTCTTTACAAGAGAGTCCAAAAAATCTAAACGCGTTTCTATGGTAAACGCGTTCTTCGTTTTCATTCTTTGATAGATTGTTATTCGGAATTTTAATTAACGTCATATTTTTTGTTGTTTTAAAAGTTAAGGAAGCACAAAATTTATTTACTTCAAAACTACGGAAAGGGTGATGATAGTTATCGGAAAAGAATAATCACGTTAATCAAAATTATTAATAACCATCTATTAATGAATGAAATGGATTGATATTACGATAGAAACTCCTTTTAATTTTTAGGACTTTCATGAAAAAAATCTACCATATTTTCATGTTTTTCTTAACTTTCTCTAAAACGGTCTAGAAATTTGGAAAAGTATAAACGGGATTAACTATTTTAGAACAAGCAAATTTTTTTATGGAGATTGCATTTTTCTCAAAATGTCAATAATAAAAAAGGCTTTCCTCTTGTAATGACAATCCAGGGACATGCTGTATTGTTTCCTACATGGTATGGTATAACTTCTTAATGTACCAAATGCGATATTTATGAATTTCATAACACTAAAATGTTTGTTATTACCCTAGATCATATATACTTACGTGGATAAGTAAATCACTATGGAAACTGTCGCAAACGTATCAACAACTTTTATCTTTTTTTTTTTGTTGCACACGATGTGCTTCTACTCTATCTATTCTTGTCGAGGACCTGTCGTCCACGCGCAGCAATTTGAACATTAATTTTAAAAATTTAATGTAAAATGCATATATTTGAACAATAAAATGAATCTTTACTGTCACAAAAATTAAATTATATAACAATACGTTTAGCCACTCCGTATCAATATCAATATCCTTTATATTAGAACTTCTACACACCAAACACTTTCTAGTCATTATTATTTTAGTAGAGTATTTAGAAAGTCAAAAGTAAAAATTTTCGTATAGCGTATGACGTTACAGGTGGTATGCGCAAACTGAACGAAATTGGAGCCGCTATCGATCATACCTTGTTTTCTTTGTATCGTGTTTCTAAACCGTATAAAATTGTGATTATTTTGGAAATACGTGTAACTTTTACTTCTTCTTTCTTCAAATGCCTTCTTCGTTGCGAAGGTTGGCAATCATCAGTGCTATACGTATTCGTGACACAGCCGACCGAAATAGTTGGTTTGTGGTGCACCCGAACCAGTCACGTAAGTTTCTCATCCATGAGTGGCGCCTTCTTCCTACACTTCTCTTTCCTTGAATTTTTCCTTGTAATATCATTATGTGGTAAAGGTAACTCCCGAAACTTTGGAAACTTTAGCACAAATAGGTCCTAACGAAGAATTTTTACAGAGGCAAATAACTAAGAAGCACAAATATGGAAATAATTTAAAAGCTTTTTCCCTTACGTTACATTTTTATTCTGTAAAAGCTTATAATTTTGTCAGGAACACTTTTTAATTCAGCTCTTCCCATCCTAAAACAATATCGAGATGGTATAAAAATGTAAATGGGGAAGCTGGTTTTTACATTAGAGGTGTTTCAATTATTAAAAAAAAAAAAGGTAGAACATGCCAATCGCACAATTATATGTAGTTTAGTAATAGATGAAATGGCAATTCGCCAACATGTAGAATTTGATGGAGTTCGATACTACGGATTTGTAGATTATGGTATTCAGCTAGAAACTGACTCTAATCCAGTAGCAAAAGAAGCACTGGTATTTATGCTAGTTGGTGTCAACGAATCTTGGAAGCTTCCTCTGGGATACTTCTTAATTGACTCATTAAATGGTTTACAGAAACATAATTTACTAATACAGTGCCTAAAATTACTAAATGAATCGGGGTATCCACTTGGTGTCTATCACTTTGATGGGGCTAGTAACAATATTACTTTGGCTAAACAACTGGGTTGTAATTTTGATTATAAAAATATTAATTCAACATTTGTTGACCCCTAACTCTGGGAGAAGAATTGCAGTTTTTTTTGATCCATGTCATATGGTAAAGTTAATTAGGAATACATTGGGTGAAAAAAAAGTTATTATAGATGACAACGGTGGAACAATAAAATGGGATTTTTAACAGAGTTGTGTAAACTTCAGGGATGAAGAGGGTTTGCACTTGGCTAATAAAATGCGAAAATCACATATATTTTATAGCAACCAAAAAATGAAGGTTAAATTAGCCACCCAACTATTTAGCCAATCAGTAGCACATTCTTTGGAATATTGCAATGAAATTTTAAAACTTGAACAGTTTAAAGATTCTGAACCCACAGTAAAATTCTTATACGCTATATAAACAACTTATTTGATATATTAAACAGTAGAAATTTGCACCAACTTGATTTCAAAAAACCAATCAGTATGCAAAACTTTGAAAAATAAATTCTTTTTTGTGTGAATTATTAGATTATTTAAAATCATTAAGATTAATGGATGGCAAACTATTGTGCGAAAGCGGCAGAAAAATGGGATTTGTAGGGTTCTTATTTAATATAGAAAGCCTTCAATTTCTTTATAAAAATCTAATTTATGAGAATAATTTACTGTTGTATTTCCCTACCTACAAAATAAGTCAAGATCACATTGAATTATTTTTTGGGCAGATTAGATCTCTGGGTGGTTACAACAACAATCCATCAGCAAAACAATTTAAATCGGCGTATAAAAAAAATGATGGTCCATCTTGAATTGAGAGATTCATTTAAAGGGAATTGCATTCCGTTGGAAGCAATTCCAATTTTAACTCCTTCTGAGGTAATTAATAAAACATGTGGTAAAGAACGCATTTCAGAAGTAACCGAAGAAGTAATTGAAGTTGAGGACGATGAAATATTTCACAATGCTTTAAACATAAATATAAATATATCAGAATTTAAAAAAGAGGCCATAACATACATTGCTGGCTTTGTGGTTAAAAAAATAGGTAAAATTTTTAAAATGCGAGGAATGTGTCTATTCACTTTCAGGTGACAGGTATAATTTAATAACGTCCTTTATTAAATCAAAAAAGACAAAGGACAGTACCTCTTTATATCCATCTGAAGATGTTATGTATATTTGTTTAACAACAGAAAAAATTCTTCTCGATATTTTTAACGGTTCAGAAACTGTTATCGATATTAAAAATAAATATTAGAGTTTTAAAAATAATAATTGGTAAAAAAACTTATTTGAATCACTTAATAACCACTTTAGAGAACAAAATATTTTTACTAGCCACTTTAACAACCTAATAGAATTAATTTCTTCTATATATGCAACTGTGCGAATTCATCATTATAACAAAAGTCTGTTTGACAAAAGTAGAAGTATACGGTCTAGTTATAATAAGTTAGTATTATTTAAGGGACAATAATATTTTGTAATTCTGTAAAAATATATTTTTTTTTTCAAACGTCAAAAAGTATTAGTTTTTACAACGTGACTGACAATATAAAAAAGTAATTTTACTGCCTAGGCATAAAATTAAAGCACTTTTATGCCCAAGCAGTGCGAAAAATATATTATTAAACTGACATAAAGTGTCAAATTCAACGAGCGTAACCATAGTTTCTCGATATATAATTATATACAAGGTATTACAATATAATTATACACATCAAATCTTTTTATATTATTTGGAACGTTTGAAATTGTTTAAAAATTATCTGTAGCGTTTCTAAAATAGCATGTTCTATTCAGAGTAAAAATGACTTTTTGTGCCTCGCCTGTATGTAAACGTTCAGCCTCGCCACAAAAGTGTCATTTTTATTCCTAATAAAACAATATACTATTTTTTCACACGTCACAAAAGTATTAGTTTTTGCGACGTGATTGACAATGTAAAAAGTAATTTTACTGCCTAGATATAAAAGTAAAAACACTTTTACGCCCAAGCATACAAGTGCGAAAATATATTATTAAACTGACATAAAGTGTCAAATTCAAGGAGGGTAACCATAGTTTCTCGATATATAATTATATACAAGGTATTACTTTTTTAAATCTTTTTATATCATTTGGAACGTTTGAAATTGTTTAAAAATTATTTGTGGCGTTTGGAAAAAAATAGCATGTTCTATTCTGAGTAAAAATTACTTTTTTGTGCCTCGCCTGTATGTAAACGTACAGCCTCGCCACGAAAAGTGTCATTTTTATTCCTAATAAAAACAATATACTATTTTGTGATTAATATTGTGTTATTTTATATTTTATAGCCCATTGTAGAATTATTTTATTTAAATAGTTTTAAATAAAGAATTTTTAATATCATAAGGTGGTTTTTCTGCAGTCCTATTCTACAATTAAATTTTGCTTATTAGCGTCCTACACCAGAAGATTTGGCCTGCAGACTTGGTCTGCGGATAAGAACTTTGTGTTTGTGTGCCGGACCAAGTCTGTAGCAGGCCAAGCCATTGGCGGACCAAGCCTGTCACAGGCCAAATCAGAGCAGACTTGATCTGTCAGATTAGATTGGTCTAAAAACGAGTAGCCACCCATACACCAGAAGATTTGGCCGGTGGACTTGGATCACCCTTATCACTTACCCCCCGGTATTTTCAGGTACAGATAGCGTGTTATATATTTTATTTGACGGATAGCGTGTAAAACGTGTATCTTCTACCAATTGTTTTATCTTTTAAGATTGTTATTTGTTAGATAAAAGTTATTTATTTATACCTGAATAAAAAATAGATAATAACCTACCCTCAGACCTACTGAATATATATATATATATATATATATATATATATATATAAAATTTCATCAAACTCGGTCAGGCCCAGTCAGGCCGTTTCGGAGAGTAAGGTAACAAAAATTAAAAAAACATCCCCTATTAAAAAAAGAGCGGTTGATGGTAGAAAAAAGAAAATTTAGGGTTGTATGTATTTTTGCCAAATTGTATTAATGTATTAATTGCCAAATGTATTAATTGCCAAATCATAAAAAAATAGAAAATAAAAAATTCCAAAAATTAAAAAATATATTTTTTTTGGGCCACCAAATCGATAACCTAGTCTCAGACCCACTGATTATACATATAAAATTTCATCAAAACCGGTCAAGCCGTTTCGAAGGAGTAAGGTAATAAAAAAAAAAAAATTAAAAAAAAACAACCCCTATTACAAAATAGGTGTTGGTGGTAGAAGGAATGAAAATTTAGGGTTGTATGTATTTTATAATGCCAAATCATAAAAAATTAAAATAATTTTTTTTTTCAAAAAAGTAAAAAATTTTTTTTTCTTGGGTCACCACTTATCATAGGGGTATAAAATCGATAACAACCTAGTTCTCATATCCACTGATTATACATATAAAAATTTCATCAAAATCGTCAAGCCCGTTTTCAAAGGATTAAGATGTAATAAAAACTGTGACACGAGAATTTTTATAGTATATTAGATGTATATTATTCACTTAAAAATTTCTAAATCCGCTCCTGGCGTGACCCCCACCAAAGGAACCCAGATCGGAAAAACAGGCAGCCTTCGCGCATTATAAAATAGAGCATTTGTTACCTCTTTCTCTTCTAACCTCTTTGATTGCAAATAACTAGTGAATTGGAGAGATAAACATACTATTAAAAAGACATTTTAGTAGTATGTTATCATCTATTTACTGATAATACATAAGTATATAATAGGTAAATAACATGCATAAGGCACTATGATACAACTACCTGTATCATGATAACACACTAATATCACAAAAAATATGTGCTAATTTAAATTCCTTTAATGAACTAATGAAACACTATCTAGCGTCAATGCATGCCATTCCAAAGGCAAAAAAAACTATTATACCAAATAAATATAAGCTGAATAAAACATACACTAAGCCAACGTGCATAAACAACCAAAAAATCCATCAAAAAAATACTTTTATCAGATCATACCCTTGGATATATTATGTATTTTATATATGGCACATCCAGTTCAAAAGTTCACTAACTCAAAATAGAGAATATAGAGAACATTGTCAAGAGAAGTAAAAGAAAATGTAAGTTAAGGAATACGCTCCTTTTTGCATATTAATGGCCAAATAATATAATGTTAATTTAATAAAATTTTGCTGGCATCCTTCTGAGGTATAAATCAGATTAAAAGGACATTGTTGTTGTATTAATTGTTTGTTTTGTAAATATTTTTTGAAGACAATACAGTTTTGAACGGGCTGTGCGATATAAACAAGGATCTTACTATTATATGAGATTAGAAAGTATTTAAATAACATAAAACATAATCAAAATCATTTTTCATCATAAATTATAGAGGTACTTACGTGTTTTGATATTATGATCAGGAAATGATACGTTTAGTTAAACAGGTACGCTACCAGGCAAGTTCTATCGGCGGGTCTTTGCAAAAGTTGAAATCTAAAAATACAAAAATACGTTTACATCTTAGTTGTATTTACGAATAAAGTATTTGTGTGTAATTTCTGACTTACCAGTTAACTGAATAATCGCATTAAATACATCCAAATGGTAATTTAATATTGTAAAAAGCAAAATTGTTTTAAATCACTTGCCAGGACAGCCCGGTCAACTTCTTTGTTGGCAAAATGGCCGCGGCTGTGGCCGCGGTATCATGATTTAAACAATGTGAGTGACAAAGAAAGCCAATGCCTGGCAGATGTTGCTTTCTTTGTCGTTGGTCCTGGCACGTTTAAATTTGACTGTTGCCTGTTTTCCCATACAAGCACGGTGCAAAAACTTAAATGGCAGGATTTGGAACAAGAATTGCCAAATCCCGCTGTCAGAGGGCGCCACTGTCGATTTAAAAATACATGGGCGGAGTAAGAGGGAAGGAAAAGTTTCTTCCCGCCACCCGTCTCATCGTAATATTTCGTCATTTTTCCCGGCAGCCATCAGTGCCTAACTTTTCTGGAGCTACAGAGAGGTATGTGTTTTGTGGTTGTGAGTGTCAGTGTTCATTCTCAAAGTAAAGACGTTTTATATGTTGTGTGCCCGGCCTTTTTATAGTGTATTATTTTAAATTAAGAACTTTTTATTTTGTGTATCCATCAGTGGATTATTCTTTATATGTAATTACCTAGAAATTGGTTTATAATAATATAACCTGCTCGATAACAGCTAGGTTAAGGTTAGGTTAGTGTACCTTGGAAATGGCTATCGATGGAAGATTGATATTCATTAATTAGTTAGATTTACTAATATAATTTTGCATTTTGAATGCCATCAATTGTCATTCCTAAGGTAACTTGATGCAGCTTTTTCGTAATCGTATGGTACAATATGATCGAAAAAACGGCGTCACCGTTGGCAGGATTTGGAAATCAAGAATTGCCAAATCCCGCTGTCAGAGAGGCGCCACTATCGATTTAAGCCATGGGCGGGAGTAAGAGGGAAGGAAAAGTTTCTTCCCGCCACCCGTCTCTCATCGTAATATTTCTGTCATTTTTCCCGGCAGCCATCAGTGCCCTAACTTTTTTCTGGAGCTGAGAGGTATGTGTTTTTGTGGTTGTGAGTGTCGTAGTGTTCATTCTCAAAGTAAAGACGTTTTTATGTTGTGTGCCCGGCCTTTATAGTGTATTATTTAAATTAAAAACTTTTTATTTTGTGTATCCATTTAGAGTGAATTATTCTTTATATGTAAGTACCTAGAAATTAGTTTATAATAATATAACCTGCTCGATAAAAGCTAGGTTAGGTTAGGTTAATTGTACCTTGGAAATGGCTATCGATGATAAGGAAGATTGATATTCATTAATTGGTTAGATTTACTAATATAATTTACATTTTAAATGCCATCAATTGTCATTCCTAAGGTGGCTTGATGCAGCTTTTCGTAATCGTATGGTACAATATGATCGAAAAAAAAACGGCGTCACCGTTGGCTATGAAATAAATATCGCTGTCATTCTCTCTCTATATGTAAAATTATATGAGGAACGTCATCGACCGCGTCATTTCCAAGCCAACTTGACTTCGTTTTTTCGATCATACGGTATTACTTTAGTATTACCATGTACCTAGGTATAGAAATTTAGAAAACAAAAAGAATACAAAAATAGTTGTATATATATATATTTTATCCGAGCAATAATTGTAATGTTTAATTTTTAGTTGCCTATAAATTTAATGAGCCGCATTTGTATTGTAAAATTTCGAAATCTACAAAAAAAGAAAAAATAAATAAAAATTTATAACAAAAAATAAATGATTTTTATTATAAACTTCCTTGTAATATCTGGTATATAATCAATTCACATGTGTTATTAATCATACACCTATTATTAAGTAAATCTGATAGTACTTTTTGATTTTGGTATAGAAAATATTGTAATGTGATTTTTACCGCATGTGTATTGTTTAACGATTATAGGCTAGATATTTGTTTGGCAAGTATATTAAATCAAACATCTTTTACAACATATTTTTTAAAAAATATATTGTATAAGATGTTTATTTAACTTTACTTGAAACAAATTATCTGGTATAAAATCATCCTAGTTTAAATATTGTATGATCGAAGAATACGGCTTCAAGTTAACTTAGAAATGACTATTGATGACATTAACCATATAACTTTACAAAGAAAATGTTATCAATCGTCATTTTTAAGTTAACTTGGAATCGTTATTTTTCGAACATACGGTATATTAAATTAATTAGGTGTAATATAATACTATAGATGGCGCTGCCAAAATTGCTTTGAATGCAATGCAGATTTCTTTTTAAAATTTAATTGCAGATTTCTTTTTTTTAATTTAATTTGTAGTTCTAAATCCGTGTCATAGATGGCGTACCAAAATGTTGTCCTAATTTTTTGTACGGAAGATTTCGTTCTGTTTTAATCTGTTCTGTGCATACAAGTGACATCCCCGTGCTTTACAGTTTGACATTAGCTAATACCCTCTAATACTAATTTCATTCTCGACTTAAGACTATTTCCGAACAATAGTGTATTGTTTTATTAAGAGTAGAAATTATACTTTTTTTGACGATGCTGTACATTTGAAGGACCATCGTAAAGCTATTCCGACGTTACAAGGAGGCAGAAAAAGTACATTTTTACTCCGAATAAAACACTATTTTTTTAAAACATTACAAATAATTTTTTAATCAATTTCAAACATTGCAAATAATACAACCAGTAATCGAGAAACGATTTGTACACTCGTTGAATTTGACACCTAATATCAGTTTAATAATATATTTTTGTACTTTTGTGCTTAGGCGTAACAGTGCTTTACTTTTATGCCTATAGCCGTTAAAGTGACAAAAATTAATACTTTTGAGACGTTTAAAAAAAATCCTTTTGATCTGAAGCGAGCGACATTTTTGCGGAATATATTGGTGACCGATGTGGAAAAATAACAGGCCTCGTAGAATTGTTAATGTTATCGGTATCGCTCAGAGTTATTAAGATTTAGTCATTTAGGATAGGACTTTAATTGGAAATAAGTCCTAGTCATTTGGAAATCCGATTTAAATATTGTTTTGAATTAAAATCAAAAAAATCTGATTTAAATAAAAAAAATCCGATATAAATAAAAAAAATCTGATTTTTTTGATTTTTAAAAAAAATCATGATTTTTTCCAACCCTGATTATTACTATTATTATACATTAAGATTAAGACTCACCCTGTATATTAAAAATACGTAAGTTATCTGTTCTTATCGTATGTGTTTCCATAGTGTGAGCGGTTGGAGTCGTCATTATTATTTTTGTAGGCAGTTGGAATACTAAATATTTTAGATAAGTGTTTTGTTCGCTTTTTTTTATTATTGAAATGTGCTTCTATAGTGCCTGAACAAATGGCATTAAAGTTGCGAAACACACTATTTTTATTTCTACATACTAATTACTGGGAACAATACAATAATTATAATAACTAATAATTTGCTATAATTTATGGCACAGAGGTCATAGCGATGAAATTTGACTGTTACAGGTCGAAAGTACAGAAAAAGATCTATAGATGTGCCATTTGTAGCTTTCAAACTAAACACAGGCAAAGTCTGCACCACCACAAGAAAGTTCACTGGGCACCGGAAAAACGACAGATGTTTACTTGTGCGAAATGTGACAAGAAATATAGATTAAAAAAGAGTTTACAATGCCACCTCAAGCGTGATCATCTTGATTCCAGGTAAATTAATTGTTAATGTAAGAAATATTGATTATGACGATTCCAATATCATATTTAATATCCCTAAGCCCACGGCCACACAGAAAGCGTTTTTAGCGTTTTGCGTTTTTTGCGCCTCAAGCGGTTTTTGCGATTCGACCGTTTTAAGCACTTTTTTCGATTTGTGCCCATTAAAAACACGTAAAAGACGCGGCAGGTTTGCAGTTTCCATCAAGATGTCAATTAGTAACACAAGCTCGTGGATTCCCGGCCCGTTCAACAATCAATCCTGTGAGAAAGAGATAGGCGAGATCGGCGCGGTTAGCGTTGAAGAGACGAAGATAAAAGATTCTGGGATTGAATTGTGGACGGGCCGGGGCATATATTCGGCGACAAACACATCTACTGCTAGTGCCAGTGGTATGTGTAAAAATAATAATTATTATTTACCATTTATTTTACGAATTTTAGTTTATATGTGAATATTTTTTTATGTTATAGTGTTGTGGTTAGTACTTGTTATAATTTTGATATAATAAATAATTATAATTATATAATAGACTAGTAAATATGTCTAGTTACTAATGCAATTTTAGGACATTATTTATGAAACATTTTGGAGTAAAACTTCTTTACGCGCGCTGGGAGTAAAAATTCAAAGCCGTGACATACGAGCTAGTGACGGCCCTGACACACGAGCTCGTTGTAACGAAACGTGTTAACACCTTAGAAATACTTAATGACGCGACGTGTATTTGTGAGCAGTCCACGTGTTTATCAAAAATATTGATATTTTAATACAAATTTTGTAAAAGTGAATTAAATCATTACACGTAAAAAACTATTTTTATTATTTTACGCGAATAAAACTCTTACGCGTAAAAAACTATTTTTTGCGCGTATAAAACTATTTGTTACTGGTATAAAACTATTTGTTACGTGTAAAAATGTATTTGTTACACGTTAAAACTATTTTTTTATGCGTCAAAAACTTATTGTTTCTGGCAGAAAACCTTTCTTACGCAAAAAAAAAATTTTACGCGTAAAAAACTATTTGTTACACGTAAAAAACTAATTTTTACGCGTCAAAAACTTATTGTTTCTGATGAAAAACCTTTCTTACGCAAAAAAAATATTTTTTACGTGTAAAAAACTATTTGTTACACGTAAAAAACTATTTTTTACTCGTTAAAAACTTATTGTTTTTAGTAAAAAACTCTTTTACCCAAAAAAAAAGATATTTTTTACGTGTAAAAATACTATTTGTTACACGTAAAAACTATGTTTTACGCGTCAAAAACTATTTGTTTCTGTTAAAAAAACCTTTTTTATGCAGAAAAAAAACTTCTTACGCATACAAAAACTATTTTTTACGCGTAGGAAAATAGAATTAATTTATTACCTTTTCAACATTTCAGACTACACTTTTTCAAACAATTCCTTCAAATTTTTGAATTTAATAGAATCTTCCTAAACAGTAGATGTTCTTTATAAAAATATTTTTAGATAATACCCTAAAATGAAAAAAAATGCATACTACTTAATTTATTTTTATTGTATTATTAAATACTAGTGTGTACCCGCGACTTCGTTCGCGTCGGATTAATCATTTGTAATGGTGATGATCAAGCAAAGCAAGAATTTCCATTAACATACAAACTAAGATAAAATTTTCTTACATTTATGTCAGCATGAGAAAAAACAATATGGCGATATTATTATATAACTTGGTATAATATTTGAGGGGTAGTTTCATCTCGTTGGAATTTGACTTTCGAAAAATTAGTTTGCCAAAAATAAGCTTTTTACGTCAAGCAGTTTAAGCAGAATCGTGATTAATCAATTACCCAACTTTTTGGAACACCCTGTATGATTTTTTAAAAATTTCAAAATATGTAAAAAACAAAATCAATTATGCGTGTCCAAGTGTTTTCCCGAAAGGCTCGCCGTATTTAAAAACAAATATTGTAATATTTGTGGGTCGTTTCACACCCGCTTGGAATTTGAAATTCGAAAACCCCTCTTTATCGAACCTCTACACCCCACAGTCAATCCGTTTGCCAAAAATCAGCTTTAAACGTCAAGCAGTTTAAGTAGAATCGTGATTACTCATTGGTTATATTTTATGAAACACCCTGTATAAATTTTTAAAAACCTTAAAATATGTAAAACAACAAAAAAAATATACATGTTTAAGAGTTTTTCCGAAAAACTCACCGGTTTTTAAATAAAAAATATTCTAATATTTGAGGGGTGGTTTCACCACCTTAGAATTCGAGTTTCGAAAAATCCCTTCTTATCGAACCTCTACACCCTAAAGTCAATCCCTTTTCCAAAAATCAGCTTTTTACGTCAAGCGCTTTAAGCAGGATCGTGATTAATCAATGACCAATTAATCAATTTTTCGAAACACCCTGTATACATTTTTAAAAAATCTTAAAATATGTAAAAAAAGAAAATAAAATATACGTGTTCAAGCGTTTTTTCGGAAACTTGACCGTTTTTTAAATAAAAATATTCTAATATTTGAGGGGCGGTTTCACCCCTTTAGAATTCGAGTTTCGAAAAATCCCTTCTTATCGAACCTCTACACCCTAAAGTCAATCCGTTTTCCAAAAATCAGCTTTTTACGTCAAACGCTTTAAGCAGGATCGTGATTAATCAATGACCAGATTTTTCGAAACACCCTGTATACATTTTTAAAAAATCTTAAAATATGTAAAAAAAGAAAATAAAATATACGTGTTTAAGCGTTTTTTCGGAAACTTGACCGTTTTTTAAATAAAAAATATTCTAATATTTGAGGGGCGGTTTCACCCCCTTAGAATTCGAGTTTCGAAAAATCCCTTCTTATCGAACCTCTACATCCTAAAGTCAATCCGTTTTCCAAAAATCAGCTTTTTACGTCAAGCGCTTTAAGCAGGAACATGATTAATCAATGACCAGATTTTTCGAAACACCCTGTATACATTTTTAAAAAATCTGAAAATATGTAAAAAAAGAAAATAAAATATACGTGTTTCAGCGTTTTTTCGGAAACTTGACCGTTTTTTAAATAAAAAATATTGTAATATTCCACCCCCCTTTTTACCCCCTTAGGGGATGAATTTTTAAAAATCCTTTCTTATCTTACGTAAACATCATAAAAGGAACCCCTGTGCAAAATTTCAGCTTTCTAGGGTCAAGGGTTTGGTCTGGGCGTTGATGAGTCAGTATCAGTCAGGACAGTCAGATTTATATATATAGATAACGTCCGCCTATGACGGGGTCTCATCTTAGAAATAAAGACGCTACAGAAAACAAACTGATTTGTTTTCATTTGCGTTTTTTGCGAGACACGCCGAACGCACACGCTTTTGGTGTGGCCACTCCTATATAATCCTGTTATTTTGTTTTAGTCGCTAAAGACGCTTCACGCAAAAAACGCTTTCTGTGTGGCCGTGGGCTTACCACTAACAACATGAAATAATAATAAAATACAGGGTACGGCAATAGTGCGTCGGACATCTGTAGCTCTTAGAATAAAAAACTTGGTAATTTTGTTTGTGTACAAACCTAAAGTATGTACTAGGATGTATTTTGGGAATATATTTTTACCTCTACAGGGTGGCTCAAAAAAATGTGAGTGGATCGGGATGATTTTTTTAACGGAACACCCTGTGTATTATTGCATTTTAGGCTTCCCTTCCGATCACTTTACATGATTCTAAGATATTTTTAAATATGTTTTGATAGTTTCAGAGACAATAATAAATAAATAAAAAATATATTTTTTTCGGCCTTTTTTAAAGAAAAATATTAAAAATACAAGAACTGTCCTGAAATCAAAACTATATTAGGTATTTACTTTAGATGGTCTGTAAGTACTTACTTTTCGATAAATATCGTAAACTTAAATCATACAGGGTGTTCAAAATTCTACGACAAATTTTCTAAAATACAGGGTGGCGCACCTCATTCGCCTCGGTTGATTATACGAAAACGGAAAGATGTAGAAACAAAATATTTTATGGGTATATGTGGAGAGACAATGTGCACAATTTAAAATTATTTTGAAATATACAGGGTGTTCAAGAACTAAGATCCATACCAAAGTTATATTTTTTCTTATGAAACAACCGGTATTTTATTTCACTTTTGGATTCTTGGGCTCAAAAAAAGCCATTTATTACAAGGGTTAAATATGTTTAAAATCTCTAATTTTTGAGATATTTAAAGATATTTAAATTTGCATGCTACAATAGAATAGACTATTAACACCCTGTACATTACTTTTCAGAATTAATTCTTATGCTGAGCTTAAAGGTAGAGAAATAAACTTTACTGAAAAATGGTATTGGTTCCTTATTTTTATTCAAAATCTGAGCCAGATAGGTATAGGAAACCCTAATATAGTTTGAAAGAGTATTTAAATCTACTTCGACCTATTTAAAAAAATACATATGT
The DNA here is from genome assembly GCF_002938485.1 of Sitophilus oryzae. Lineage (NCBI taxonomy): Eukaryota > Metazoa > Arthropoda > Insecta > Coleoptera > Curculionidae > Sitophilus > Sitophilus oryzae. Next base: position 532,855 of record NW_022147423.1, read on the forward strand.
TGCATTTAAAATAACGAAGTTTTTATGTAAAATAAATATTTAAAATAGACCAGCAATTTTTGATACCCCTGTATACATTTAAGGAAGGAATAACATTTTTCTGTAAAGTTTATTTCTCTACCTTTAAACTCAGCACAAGAACTAATTCTGAAAAGTAATGTACAGGGTGTTATAATCTATTCTATTGTAGCATGTAAATTTAAATATCTTTAAATATCTCAAAAACCAAAGATTTTAAACATATTTAACCCTTATAATAAATACCTTTTTTTGGGCCCAAGAACCCAAAAATGAAATAAAATACTGGGTGTTCCATAAGAAAAAATATAACTTTGGTATAGATCTTAGCTCTGAAACACCCTGTACATTTCAAAATAATTTTAAATTGTGCACAGTACCTCCCCACATATACCCATAAAATATTTTATTTCTACATCTTTCCGTTTTCGTATAATCAACCGAGGCGAATGAGGTGCGCCACCCTGTATATATTTTTTTAATGGAACACCCTGTATACTATTTTTTTAATAGATAGAGAATTAAAAAATGAACAACATTTTGTATTTACAGTATTAATAAAATTTTTAACGGTTTCGCAGATATTTGTCGTTTTATATTTTTAGAAATGATTTTTCTCTCGTATTTTACCGTTGAAAGAGCCATATGATATATAAAACCACAAGTATCTGCGAAGCCGGTGAAAATTTTTGAAATACTCTTAATACAAAAAAAAATATTTTTTTAATTCCCTATCTATTAAAAAATAAGATACAGGTTAATTAAAATTAAAAAAAACGAAGAAAAATTATTTTATATTTTAGAAAGTTTGGCGTAGAACTTTGAACACCCTGTATGATTTAAGGTTACGATATTTATAGTAAAGTAAGTACAGACTATCTAAAGCAAATGCCGAATATAGTTTTGATCTCAAGACAGTTCAATCATTTTTTTTTAAAAAGCTGATTTTTTTTTATTTATTTATTATCTCTGAAACTATCAAAACATATTAACAACCAACTTATAATTAACCACCAACTTTAGCAACCAACCTGTGCAATAATTTCGTTTGTAAATTTTCCTGAAATATAATTTTAGGGTCAGAACCATGTCTCCTGAGCGTTTTTTGGATGGTGCCTTGGTTAATTTTTAAGAGCGAAATGAACTTGCCACCAACAATTTGCAATTTTTTCAATTATAATTTATTTTTGAATTTTTTTTCAATATGACAAGGCAGCTTTGGTGATTATTGTGAACTATATACTACTATGAACTGCCTGCATCATGTTCGACGTTTGGGAAATGCTTGGCTGGAGGGTTCGAGGTCGCGCAGCGTTACCAGCGTCATTAAATGAACTTCGCTTGGTCCTTAAAGAAGAATGAGAAAACATAACGCAATATGATATATGCAGCCTCAATGACAGTATGAACACACGTATACAGGCAGTTCTAGCAGCCAGGGGAGGTAATACAAAGTATTAGGGTACTTTTTACAGTTTTTTTTTTCTGTTTGTGTACCTACTTCAGTATTACAGATGTTTTCCTTAATATCGTTTGTTCTGTTATCGCTATTAATATTTATTAAAACCAGGACTGTATCGTTAGTCTTTAACGTTTTTTTTTTAATTTAGTATAGAGTATCCAATGCACAGTAATATGACGTTACGACAATAGTCACCTACACCATCTCGTCTTTTTAAAAAATGACATCAAAAGTAATGATAACTGAAAAAATTTCAAATTGATCGTGATCAGTTCATTTCGCTCTTAAAAATTAACCAAAGTATGCATTGACGTGATCCAAAAAACAAAATGCTCAGGAGACATGGTTCTTACCATAAAATTATATTTTAGGAAAATTTACACACGAAATTATTGCACAGTGTGTTTTAAAGTTAGGATAAAAAACAACTCCTCGATTAACCCTGTATAATATGCCAATTACTAAAGTTTACAAAAAAACTGAGTTTACGAATTAAAGTTGATATAATTATATACAGCTTGCTAAAAAATTCATGAAAATAGGGTTAAAAATAACAAAAATATAACAATTTAAATTTGACCAAAATTTTCTCCGTTACGTTTTTTTTTGCATCTGAGTGTATATATGTTACGGTTAAGGTACGATATTCGGTTAATATCGACATTACCCGGTTAGTCTCGAGAATAACACAAAACAAAACAACCAAAAACCACACCAAACTCAAACATTAACCGAATAATGTCGACATTAACCGAACATCGGACTTTAACCGTAACATATAGACTTTTAGGCCTAGTACAAAATGTTTTTACGAAGTTAAAAATGTAGTTACGAAAATAATTACAACTATCAAAAAGTTCTTTGAAATATTGCCATTGAAACGGAAATGTTCAGACACATATTTCGCCATTTTAATTTTTGATTGTTTTCAGAAATTCTGATTCTACATCTCCAACTGATGAAGTGATATTAGGTTCCTTGAAAATGGAAATTGATGATTACACTCCACATTTGGATGACTTTAAGTACATTTTTTTAAATGTATATTTACTAATATAATAATAAAAATGTAATTTATTAATTCTAGAAATGCTGAACATCTAGCGGTGACTAATAAAGTAAAATCAGAAGTTTTTTTAAAAATAGAACCTGATGGTGTCACTCCGACTATGAATACGGACATGCAAGATGATTTTAAGTATGTTTTTTTTCTGTATATACAGGGTGGTCCGAACTGTATTCCGGAGACTTCGGCAGCATATTCTCCAGATAAAAATAAGTAAAAAAGTTCCTATAAATGTACGTTCTAAAATGCTTAGTTTCAGAGATAAAGGGTGTAGAAGTTTCATTTTTATTTCGATTTTTTTCCAAATAATTTCTGCAGTAACGTTAATATTTGGATAAAAATTGGTGTCTAGAAGTTTTTTGACATGAGAAATTTGATTTTGATGTCAATATGACTCCTACTGGTAGAGGGCGCCACCTACATATATAACGATATCCGTATACAGGTACGGACAAAAAGTTATTACGCTTTAAAACAGTTAAAACACATGTAGATGGCGCCCTCTACCAGTAGGAGTCATATTGACATCAAAATCAAATTTCTGATATCAAAAAACTCCTAGACACCAATTTTCATCCAAATATTGACGTTACTGCAGAAATTATTTGGACAAAATCGAAATAAAAATGAAACTTCTACACCCTGTATCTCTGAAACTAAGCATTTTAGGACATACATTTATACAAACTTTTTTACTTATTTTTATCTGCAGAATATGCTGCCGCGGTTTCCGGAATACAGTTCGGACCACCCTGTATAAATCTGTACCCCAGAAGCAAACGATGTTAAGTCACAATATACAGTTTTGAGAAAAAACGAATTTAAAGTTCTTTTTTTAAGTTATTTTCTAATTACTCGGTTATTTTTAAACCGTTGATTATAATATTTGGTATATGACTAACTTATTTTGAACATGTTTTGAACTCAAATGAAATGTAAAACAGTTTTTTAAATAAATTATACTGACATTTTGTGTATATGCCAATTTTGGACTTAATACAGTTTGCTTCTATGGTATAGAAATGTATTTTTACTAATTGATACACAGTGTTTTAAATATTTTTTATTGCTTCCAGAAATACTGAAAATTTATCTGTAACTAAGAAGTTATATATTAAACTCGAAGATTTTATAAAAATGGAACCAAAATATGACGATGAAGACGCGCGTTTTTAAATGAAGAAAATATTCATAATGCAATCTTAAAAATTAAAAAAAAATAACTGGTTTGTTTAATTTTCACATGTAAACATTTTTAAGTTTTATGTATAGATTTATTAATCTGATATTTTCAAAAAAAGTAAGTTTTATAAGTTATGTAGTACTTTTATTTTAGCTTACTACAAAGTTCGTAATATAATCAATAATCGTAAAAAAGTTGATTGCATATTAAAAAAGTTATTTAGTTTGCGTTTATGATTAGTGATGGGAAAAATCGGATGAATTCAATCCTCGAGGATTCCAATAATCGGATAATCATCCGAGGAATCCTCGGTCATAAAATTTTCTCTGTATAATATCTCGATCGAAACCTCAATAATACTCGCCGCTGGGTGTGAGTGATTTTGCTTGCTGTTTTTAACATACTATTGCCATGTACTTGAATGACTTAAATAATATTGTAATAAAAATAAATACTAATTATTTTAAAAACTTTTTTAATAATTTTTAATATGTTCGTGTATAATTTAATGTGGGAAATAAAATTTTCATAAGTTTTGCTTTAAATTGTGCTGATTTTGTTTCTTTAACTCCGACTTTGAGGCTAATCTGGCAACCTTTCAGCACACTTTCAGGCCAAATACAAACCAAGTAATTCTAGGAAATACGTGCGGCTTTTTAAAAAGGGCTCGTTATTTATTGTTTATTTGTCGGCGGTCGGTCATTGAGATAAAAAATATATTTTATTTTTTCTTTTTAATAGCGTACTTTCACCGAAAATAAACTGTAGTACCTAATAAATTATTGTAGTAGTATTGTGTTATTGTGCATATTTTAGGTTTTGTGCGACATAATATCCAGTTTTAAAATTGAATTTACCAACTGTATTGTTTGGGTACAGCTTAACTAATAATCGAAAAAAAATTGTTAATGATGATTGTTTCGGATTTTCAACCTCTTTCTCTTGTGATCCCTCATAGTGGAAAAATATTAACTAATAAAATTTTACATAAGGCCGAGCTTAAGGCTTACAACGAGTCAGCTGTCGCTTTAAAAACTGTTTGTAAAAAAAATGAAATAAAATATACAGCAATAATGTTGTTCTTGTTGGCAAATTCCGCAAATCATTCACTTTATATCTACGTTCCATCACACTAAATTTCGATTATACTTTCATCAGAATATAGTCTCCCAACGTACAACTACAAGCAAAGGTTTTTTTTACAAACAAAACACGTAAATTGAAAATTAAAAATGCAAATAAAGCAAAATCTCCAAAGCCTCAACCCAAATAAACAACTGGTTTTGTCAAATGGAATTTTGAAAGTCGAAAACTGACGTATTATGAATTTTCAAATGTTTCAATTCTGAATTATTACACAGAAAATACAACATTTTATTATTATATCAATGGTTAAAAAACTCTAAATCTTAAAATATAAAGTATGGAGAAAAAATCTTTATAATTTAAACAAATATTATAATTAATATATCCCATCTAAACAAAACAAAAATAAGTAATGTATTTCTGTTCAAAAATGCAGAAATGCACAAATGCGATATGCGAGCAGGTGATTAAACGGTTATCCTCTGTCCTCTATATAAAAGGTTTCAGCATAAATCGTAAAATCACCTGTATCGACGCGAGCAGCGAGGACGATACACCACACCCGATGTTAGTTGCGTGCCGAGTAATCCTCGAGGATCGACAAAACAAGGTTTAAGCATAAATCGTAAATCGCCTGTATCGACGCGAGCAGCGAGGACGATACACCACACCCGATGTTAGTTGCGTGCCGAGTAATCCTCGAGGATCGACAAAAATACTCGAGACATACCGAGGATATGAATACTCGGATGACCGAGTATTTTTCACTCGATTGATCCCATCACTATTTATGACTGTCTGCGAGTCCCCAAACATAATAGTAAGCATCAAATATTACTATAGATTACTATTTGTCCTTATAGTACGAGAACTAGCAACGTCGGGAAAACAAGTATTTTAAGAAAGCTGGCCCGTCTGGCTGCCGGTAAACGTTGCGTTCCCTACTGCCCATTGAAAGAATAATAATAATAAAACACTTCATATACAGTAGAAAATAAACATAGAATCCTCTTAAGGTAAGTCCTTGTCTGAGGTTTCATTACTATAATAAAAAGTACAAAGTTATTATATCCATAATTCTAAAATAATATCTAAAAGTATACTATTAATTTATTTCACATCCACACTAATGCACGCAAAATAAAACAAATAAAAAAACACCTTACACCGCATAAATAATTAAGACATAGGGCAGATGGCACATTCTAAGATTACATAATATTTTATTTTTAATATTATTATTCCTTATACAGACCGGACCACCGCACAGTGCTTCGAACATATGGCTCTAGAGGACAAAAATCCAAAACTTCTCTTTTATTGTAAGCAATTTATTCAAACTAGGTTTAGTAATTACTATCATTTGACACAAATGATAGTACTCTCATTGTACTAAATGATGATGTTCTTAGTCCCACGTTTATGAAAAAAAAAATCTTATCAATAATAATAATGTTGGAGCTGTGTTCCATCTAAGCAAATAATAAGTTATAGTACGAAAACGGTGTAAGTATTAAATAAATTCCTGTAATAAAAAAGAATTGAAATAACATTAGAACATGATTCCTACAATATAAGCCTAATATAAGATAAAAATGTTTTTCTTTAATGAAAAAGAAACATTAATGTTATATTTAATTAAAAAAAAAACTTAAGATACTATAAATTTACTTTAGGACAACAAAATGCATAGATCGTAACTACTCTGATTCAGGAGAATCACTGCTGACAGAATCTTCCAAATTTATACTATCCAAATCACAGGTAGATGAAGTATCCTCACATATAAGATATTTCTGTACATCATTTTCTAATATGTTACTTTTTCGCGTTGTTACTGTTCATTTTGTCGGTATGAGGGGTTCGGATGATAATAGTTACCTCTTTAATAGACCATATCCATAAATTATTTTTTCCTTTTCTTGAATATGAGATTTTATAATAAATTGAAAGATGGACACTTTTTTTATGCGACGTTTCGCTCCAACATAGTGGACTTTTTCAGGCACAAGTGGTGTCTCGTTTGACTGGAAGGTTCACCAATATCTAATAAGAACATATTTTTTGAAATACAAATAATTTTGAGTTCTTTTCCTTATGATCAAGCCAAGTATTAGCCAGATCGGCATTGCTTATCAATTTTACTCCATCTGAAAAGTATTATAAAATAAAGTTCGTCGCAAGCAGACGCAGGTGAACTATACAAAAATTAAAAGTGTATTAATATGGCAACAAAAATATTCAATAAATACGATATGTTTTGATATGTTTTTTTTAAATGCCTTTTTGAAGTTTGAAAACGTAAAATTTTTATACCCATTTAAGAATCATCTTAAAAAATAAATAAAAACTAAACAATCACGAACTTGTTTAGAAATAAATTTAAAGGACATACCTTGTTTAACAATATCCATAGTGGCTTTCAATTAAGTACGTACCCGTTTAACTCCATAATATACAGAACTACTATGAATGTTATTCTTTTCACTGATGAGTGAAAATATTTGCTAACAAAAACGCTGTTTATGAAAAATAATATACAGGATGGTTGAACATTGCTATAAGTATAAAATTATATATTCAGATATTAGTAAATTTTAACTTATTTTTTGATTTTTGTCCATGGGACGAAGCACTGTGCACCGTAGTAGTAACATAGGCAGAACCGGACGAATTAGCGTATGCCCGTCCGCCGGATAAAAAGCAGGCGAAAAAATGCGATAAAATAAAAATAGGTAGATATGTGATAAGAATGTTTCAGAATTCGTATTTATTCGTGTTTTAATAGCCAAAATGAATACATAGATTCTCGCAACAGTTCTCGTGTAAAATTTATTTTTTTAAGTAAAATAATGGATGTTTACGAAGTTTGTGAGAAAATTCAAATTGTAAAATGGTATTTCCAAAATAAGTCTTATCGGGATATACAAACAATTTTTCCACAAACTTTTGTAAACAGGCCAATTCCATCTTTACCTACTATATCAAGAGTTATTAATAATTTTGAAACACATAGGTGCGTGTCCCCACAAAAACACAAAAAGCTTGATGTGTTGATTAATGAAGAAGAGTGAAGTTAAGCAAGTGTTCATTGAGTTAAAGCAAGTGTTCATTTGTGCTACCGCGGATCAAAATCCCACGTTTTCAAGTAATCAAATTACTGATGTGGTTGCCTTGCCCACAATGCCCGTATTGTTCAAGAATATTTAAACAATACTTTTCCCAACCGTTCAATTAGTGGACATGGAACTAGTTTGTGGCCCACTAGATCACCAGATCTTTCTCCCAATGATTTTTTTTTGTGGGGTTTTGTAAAATCCAAAGTGTATGGTCATAATAGGGCTAATAATCTGGAGGAGCTTCGAGTAAAAATACAAGAGGCTTTCCAAACTATTAGCCCTAATATATTAGCCAATGCCAAACGGGGATTGTACGATCGCCTAGTAGTCGAGTAAAATCACTGAGAAAAGTCGCTTCCTTCTCGAAAAAAAATTTTTGAAGGTATAACCACATAAAAGCTTTATGAAATGATCGGTTAGGGCTTTGTGCATGTGAAATGACTAATTACGACCTTTTGGGGGGGTCAGAAATTTTTTATCCGGGAAAATGTCAAAAATCTGTCAAAATTGTATAACCATGTTTTTTTACCTTTCCTACGCGATAACTCCTAAACTAATCAGCTTATTCACATACTCTTTTTGTTAATCGATTGAGAACACATAGGCGATGATAGCTGAAGTAATTAAAGTTCCATAGTCAGTGTATTCTTTTTTGGAAAATGGATTAAACTTCAAACATTAACTTTATTGTATCATGATTTTCGGTAAGCGAGAAACTTTTTTATTTGAAGGAATTTTTACATAGTATCTGCGTATGAAATAAAGAAAAAATATTGAAAAAGTTTTTAAAACTTGTTACAACCTTCTATTACTAATATTTTTATAGTTATTCTGATTTAAAGTTATCATTATCCCGTGCGCGGGCTTTAGAGACGCCGCGCTATACCTCCCGGCCTGCATCACGTTGTACGGCGTGCTAGATGTGGCATTAATTTGTGTTTTAGAGTAAATGTAGAAAATTCTTTTTAAGTAATTATTTAATATCTGAGTAGCAAATATGTCGGTGTCCATTTAATATGACATTTTATTTTTGTAATAAGTAATATAATAAATAAAAAAAAAACATGAAAAATCATTATTTTTATTACATAATAAGGACATATCTTGAAGTTTGCATAGGATTGAAACTCTTTTATTAAACTACGAATTTCTTCTTTTAATATAGGTGTTATTATTTGTTTTCTGATTATGCTCTTCATACCACTCACATAAAGATTTAAACAAAAGCCTAAAAAGAGCATCGGAAACTATAATCTCTAAATAATAAGCCCTCGAATAGCCCTAGAATATTATTTTTCATCTTACATCATTGTACAAGTATTTTAGACGTAATTATCTGTTTCCGTAAAAATTACAAAAAGGCCTCCATCTCCAAAAATATACCCAATATTGACAAAAAAAACAGATTAAGGTTCATTCCGCCTAATAATATCCATAAATGTTAATTTCCCATATAATCATTTAGGACTATTACGTAATATTTCGCGAGCTGTTGAATAAATGATCAAGTGTGCTGTTATATAAATATGGTTTTGTTTTAAAGTTTGTGCTAAATCTACTAATCTTACCATCAAAGTATATGGTATCACATTCGGTAGGTGGGTTGTAAAAATGACAAGTAAAATATTTTGGAAACACAAATTTCGTTGTCAATAATAATAAAGTATTAAAAGTATTAAAATCAGTCCAGTTTAAAAAAGTTTCTTCCTACTTAACACTGCGAATAATTTGCAATGCTAGATTCTTGTTTTAGATTCTTTTCTACCGAACGTAATAGATTTTAATGGAGGATGTTAGGCTAGATAATATATTTATTTGATCTCTACCTAGAACAAATAGCATTTAATATTAAATAAATCAATATAAAATAAATTATTAAAGCGTATTAAAGCGGACTCTACGTATAAATATTTATTTAATATTAAATGCGATATACATACATATTTTGTATTATGTTTTTATTCAACTGTAGTCCTTAATGTAAGTATTATTGGTTTTAAGTTAATTCAATTTTAACAATGTTCCATGCTTATTAGGCTTTGTAACAACACTTTGTTCTAGTTAGAGATCAAATAAATATTATCCAGCCTAACATCCTCAATTAAAATCTATTACGTTGGGTATAAAAGAATCTAAAAAAAAACTATTCGAAGAAGAAAAAATCTAAAAAAAGAATCTAGCATGGCAAATTATTTGTAGTGTTAAGTACTATGAACTAATCGACTAAAAGACAACCATTGCTTTGATTATTTTATTACTTTTCATACTTAAACACAGAAAATAGAAAACGAGCCGTGTCCCGCCTAGACTGACTCTCAAACCATGACTATACAACGACTGACTATTCTAGTCCCTCATCACCGTCAATAAAACTAATTATATAACATCTTATCGATTAACATACAATCGTGGCAATAATATTTATGCATAAAATATATAGTTCTTCTCCACAAAGTATTCTGTTCCATGGTCGCCGAAAATTACTGCCCACAGTACGAAGAAACTTTTTTAAACTGGACTGATTTTAACAACACTTTAGTTGACAACGAAATTTTTGTCTCCAAAATATTTTACTTGCTTATCCACCTACCGAATGTGATACCATAATATATACTTCGATGGTAAGATTAGTAGATTTAGCACAAACTTTAAAATAAAACCATATTTATATAACAGCACACTTGGTCATTTATTCAAAAGCTCGCGAAATATTACGGAATGATCCTAAATGATTACATAGGAAATTAACTAGGCTGAATGCACCTTAATCTGTTTTTTTTCAAGGAATAGCTTTAGTTGCCGATGCTCTTTTTAGGCTTTTTTTTAATCTTTGTGTAAGTGGTATGAAGAGCATAATCAGAAAACACAAATAATAACTCCTATATTAAAAGAAGAAATTCGTAGTTTAATAAAAGAGTTTCAATCCTATGCAAACTTCAAGATATGTCCTTATTATGTAATAAAAATAATGTTTTTTTTCATGTTTTTTTTTATTTATTATATTATTTATTACAAAAATAAAGTGTCATATTAAATCGACACCGACATATGTGCTACTCAGATATTAAATAATTACTTAAAAAGAATTTTCTACATTTACTCTAAAACATAAATTAATGCCACATCTAGCATGCCGTACAACGTGATGCAGGCCGGGCGGTATAGCGCGGCGTCTCTACAGCCCGCGCACGGGATAATGGTAACTTTAAATCAGAATAACTATAAAAATATTAGTAATAGAAGGTTGTAACAAGTTTTAAAAACTTTTTCAATATTTTTTCTTAATTTCATACGCAGGTACTATGTAAAAATTCCTTCAAATAAAAAAGTTTCTCGCTTACCGAAAATCATGATACAATAAAGTTAATGTTTGAAGTTTAATCCATTTTCCAAAAAAGAGTACACTGACTATGGAACTTTAATTACTTCAGCTATCATCGCCTATGTGTTCTCAATCGATTAAAAAAAAGAGTATGTGAATAAGTTGATTAGTTTAGGAGTTATCGCGTAGGAAAGGTAAAAAACATGGTTATACAATTTTGACAGATTTTTGACATTTTCCCAGATAAAAAATTTCTGACCCCCCCAAAAAGGTCGTAATTAATTAGTCATTTCACATGCACAAAGCCCTAACTGATAATCCTGTGTAGATATCATGTAGTTATACGTCCAAAAAATTTTTCGACACATTTTCATATCGTTTTTACTCCACTATACCGTTTAGCCTATATAGGCAGGCATTACTTTCCGCCGATATGAACGACGTCACAATATCTATTAACGGCATTTTAGTAGGCTACCGTTTAACGGCTGTTTAAGTACATCGAATAATAAATTTGGGAATTTTTTTTTTATTTTTTTTAAATCAATCATAATTTTTTCTGCAAAAAATGATGATAAAACAGTTTCTGTTGAACTTTTGGCACAAAAACTTTTCAAATTTATGATTTCAGTATAATAACTATTTAGTCAACAGGTTTAATTTATGTCAATGATGACAGGTATTGATAATTTCGATTCCAAATATCTCGAAAACCATTACTCGTAGCGATTTTTACCAAGAAACCTACTTCACGTAAAAAACGTCGTAAATGTGTATTTTTTTACTCAGTAGTTTTACGAGCCCTAACAACTATATGTTGATATTCATATAGGTCATATAGGTCATATTTTGGAATTATTGCCCTGGTTTTTCAAAATGACTGAAAAATATATGTTTAATTTTTTAAATATAAACATAGCCATATATTAGGATATATGGCTATGAACAAAATCCGCTACTGTAAATATGGATTGATTTACAAATTCATAAAAATATTGTCAAGTTGTTTAGGAACATCTTGACAATAAGGCTAAAATCCATATTTACAGTAGCGGATTTTGTTCATAAAAGGACAAATTTGCTGACAACTAAATGTTGGGACAAGTATTTTTAAATAATTAATATCATCATAGGCGGCTTTGCTATAAACGTCACAAATCTCACAAACTATTCACTTCAGCATTGACAGCTTGTAAGTGACTCGATACTTTGAATAGTGAGATTTCCTGTAGATGTAATTTGTCGCAGATGAGGATGTAATTTGTAAGTACTTTTAATTTTTTTAATTTTCAATTTTGTTAATTATTTAATTCAAAGTAATGGTCCGTGGAAAAGCTACAAATCAAAAACTACGCGAAATCGTCAATACAGTACGGGAAAAACAATTCGAAAATTTTCTGATGATTTAAGTAGTCCAAAAACCACGGGCTTTAATATAATTAAAAAAATACGGCGAATCTGCCAATGTAGACGTTAGAGGTAAAAGTTCGGGAAGGCTAAAAGTTGTATCTCAAAGAGATTCACGAAATTTAGTAAAAATTTGCAAGTCTGCGAGAAGAAGTGCTCTTCGCGAAGTACCTAACAGTTAAATGGAATACTGTAACTGGTTTAAATATATCAAGAGAATGTTGCCGAAAATATATCCATAAATGCGATCTGGGGTTTTACAAGGTAAACTTTATTTTGTGTGGATAATCAATTACCTGAAGATTATTGATACAAATTCTTATTTAGGCCAAAGAAAAGCCGCTGGGGTAAACCCAAAATTTTGGGAATAAGTTTTTTTGAAAACGGATTTATCATCTATAGGTGTCCTACTTTTGATGTCCGAGTGATGACAAAGTGGCATCTTTGGGGAAATTAAGATACAGGGTGATTCATTGTCAATTATGTGAAATCGAGTGTTATTCGAGTTATCGAGTTATTTTGTGTGTTTTTTTAACGTGAAAAAATGTTTTACATTGATTTATTTAATAATGTAGTTTTTTTCATAGGTATAAGTGGTAACGAAACATTTTATAAACAGGTGACAATAAAACATAATATATTTTCACGTTAATTAAAGGTAAAGCGAAAAATTAAATTTTTGCATTTTGTATACTTTGTAGGTTGTAGTATAGTAGGTGTATGTATATACCTAATGTATGAGTAAAAGAATAACAAACACATTTTTTATACAGGGTATTTCAAAAATAACATTACTTCCGTTGAAGGACTAGGGTAAATATTTTAAACAGGCAAATCATAAAACATTAAAATTTATGAGTCGGTATCAACCTCAGAGAATCAACTTCTTTATCGGAAACCACAACATCTTCATCCTCGTTATCGTTAGCCGGTACAGCGGGGGTCAGTTCGTTGCAACAATGTTCGTTCCCGTGGCACATACAAAACATTGTGCAGGGGAATCTAGCACCTTTACACCCTCATCTTTTTGTGCTATACGGACTGGCACTTGAACAAGGGCAACGAATCAATTTTAATATATCGGAATTTGGAGTGTGGTTTCGTCGTTATTCTGGCCTGATAGTCGTTTGGTTAGCAAAATAGCTTTTTGGCCCATAAATCTGTTTCGACAATCCAGATGGTATCTGGCGTCTACTGCATGTAGGTCTTATATACAGCCCGCTAATCTTAGTTTAACTTCAGAAGCCCAGGTATCATTCCTTTCTATACAGGTTTTCGAAATCGCTTTTTTAATTACCATTTTCTTAGAGTGGTCTTCTAAAGCGCGGAACTGGAAGGCCACTCTCCATCGATGTGGGTACTTTTCATCTTTTTCTAGTTCACACTTTAGTCCACAAAACAAACAGTTTTTTTTGAAGATAAAGATTGGCACTTCTGAACGTCGCTGCATTTTCTTACTTGAAGTTCCAGCCTTGTTATTAGCATTGTCCGGGGATAATGTCCTTTTCAAATGTATTTTGGATGTGTGTGTACGTCGAAACGCAACCCCTGTGACATAGTAAACGAAAATCCTTGTCCGTAGTGATCTTCTCTTTCATTTCTTCACATTTGCCATCATGATACACTTTGCTATATTTTATAATAGTTTCTATGCGTTGTGCACCAGCACCTGAAAGTTTTTCACTTTTCTTCTGACAGGAAAACTTCCAGTCAAAAAAATTCACAGATTTTGCAACATGCGCAACCATCATAGGCGTATTGAAAATACCAGACACAAGTCGGCGGTTGTCGACAATCACCTGTTTTTTACGTTTTATATTAACTTGTGGCGTCATTTGGAAGAGCTCAATAGAAATATAAAAGCACTAAACCTTGTTCGTTGGAAAGCAATTTGACATTCGTGACGTCAGCACTCCGGCAGTCTGACGTAAACGTATCGTTGATCACTATTCACAAATATATTCCAGATACGTATAGTGAACAAGTTTAACGTTCGCAACGTTAAATAATTTTGATATTTGATTATTATCGTGATGGTTTTTTGTAAAAGTAAAGAATTTAGTGAGGAAAATATTAATGATGGATATGAATGTGTGCGGATTAGTGATTGGTCACGATCACGGTCACGACACTATGACGGGCTCCTATACACACGTAGGAGCCCAAAATATGCAAAAAGGGGGTCCGTTTAGCTTAAGTTTAGATTAGGTCTATATTTTTTATTAATGTAAAACCAACTAAAACCTAATTCTAATCTAACCTAAACTCACTTCTTCTTTTGCATATTTCGGGCTATTACCTGGGTATTCCTAGGTTTAACCAATATTCGAACTTAGGTGTAAACTTAAATTTATGGATGGCCCATAAATTTATATTCGCCATACAAAAAAAAATACTTTAAAAAAAAACGTGAAAAAAAAACGTGATAAAGTGCAACGTGAACGACCAGAAAAATATCAAGTAAAAAAGATTGTTAAGTTTTAATTACTAGTTACACAGTCCTTCCCCCCATATTGGCTTCCCTCTTGCCTAAAATCTATATTGCCTTTCCTAACATTTTAAATATAAATGATTGAAACTCACAAGTTTACCATAATTTAAACTTAAGATAGTCCTTAATTCTTAACTAAGATAGTTGAAACAAAATATATTAGGTTACTGATTATTTGTTGTTAAATTGCGGAACTACATGGGAATATTTTAGTGTAAATGTAGTAAACCTTATTAACATTCAATGCGTTCAAACATCCGTCTTGTAGATGTCGCCGCTTATACCCATTTTATTAAATAAATCTGGTATGCGGATAAAAAATATCTTCGATTTAAGTAAATTTATTTCTACATTTATTCTTAACTTTTGCAAATAACGGCGGCAGCCTGTGGTTTAAAATTTCACCATACATCTTATTAGTTATTATATTTTGTATGAATTAACTTGGTGCTAGGTAAGATTTATCCATAATATTTAAGATCAGCAAATCATTTATATAAATTTCTAGCCATTATAGCAAAGAGTTACAAAAGAGAGAGAGAAATACACGAGGAACTTAAACTATCGCCTTTTACTTCATCAAACCGACCTTCAAAATTTCCCCCTGTTACATAGTCCCTTACTTAAGATAGTCCCTAATAATTAAAATATAACACTTACGAAGTTAATAAATATTAACTATTTCTACTAATTTTTAATCATTTAATAATTCTGATAAAAACACGCTTGATTTTTTTATTTTAGAAATCATACGGGCTATAATAATTAATATGACTATATTAACAATATTTAAATTAAAATTTATTTGAAGGAATGCTACTGTATTACAATAATTGTAAAACACGTATGTAATAATAACTCGGAATAATATAATAATTATTATTTAAAACTGCTCATCGCGTTATCGATGTCGGCGTCTTGTCACTTTTATTTAGTCCTGTCACTATTATTTTATTAGCCGTTTAGGTATAGTTTTATTTCAGATAATGCAGATTTTAATGTGCCATTTGTGTTTTTTTTTTTTGCATATTTGGTATATTCTATGAAGTGATTTTAAGTGCTCCTGACCATTTTTCAATTATTAAAGTGCCTATTTAGATACATTTAAAATGAATTAATTAGTGTATAGTATTTGTATTATGAGTTTGTTTATTTTTTATGAAATGTATTTTTTTCCCATTAAAATAAACATAGCTTCCTAGATCACTAGCTAGCCATTTTTAAATACAGGGTGTTAATTAAGTATCTGGCCAAACTTCAGGAGGTGATTCTTTGAGTGTTTTAAGGTAAAAAGTTCATATAAACATGTGTCCGGAAATGTATAATTTTAAAGGTACAGGGTGTCAAGGTGTTTTCTATTAGACCTTTTTTATTAATATCCCAAAGATCCGTTGTCCGATTTTGTTGAAATTTCGCCATGTTGTGAACTTTGATAAGTTAGCACTAATTAAATGATAATTATTATTTATAACAATATTCAAAGGATAAAATCTTATCCCAATAAATATTTGGCAACGCCTTGGATTCATGTGTTTTTACGCCTGTTGGCGGTGGAAACCATGCAAGCTTTTTCTTTGGCCTAAGTTGTTAATTAAAAAAATAATAATCATAAAAAATATAGGTCCTAATAGCCTAAATTTTAGCAAAATATTTCAGCAGATCCGATGAGATCCGAGTTATTATGTTTTGGAACTTAATGATCTAATTAATTATTCCCTTTAATGCATTTACATATCCTACGCGCCAAGAAAAAATATTGCATTAGTCTAAATTTATTATTTTTGTTATTCCACTCTCTCACGTATAATTTGTTCCTTGCTTCTCATACGGAAAGAGTTAGATTAAAGTAGCCAAACTGTACCTAACAACCCATATGCCTTGACGCATATTATTTTTTATAATAATATGGGCTTTCTTTATCCGCCGGCCCAGACAAACATCCATATACATAAAATAGTTGGCCCACAGACACACACACACTGATAAATTAATAAGACCTCATTTCGGCCCTCAAACGTCCTTCGATGATCAACGCCGGCTAAACTATCGAGTTACGTGTTGACAAGTTGATTAGGCAGGTTATTGAACTCGTGTGGCATCGAGCATGTCGTTTTTTCAAAGATGGGTCCCATATAAACGCGGCCAGAAGTATTTTCAATACTAAAACACTTTTCACTCATGTTTAACTAGGTATTATTGCTACAATCAAATTTTAATCTGAAAGAGAAATCACTGTTATCTTTCTGCCTTGGAATAGACCTTTAAGTCTTAATTATAAGCTCTATTAGCCCATACCTTGTACGCATGGTACAGTCGTTCCTGTCCCATAGATATGTCATCACAGAGTACGGCGGGAAATTGGGGGAACAGAATGACGTGTGGAGTCCCTCAAGGTTCGATCCTCGGACCCACCCTCTGGAATATATTTTACGATCAGATACTTAGAACCGATACAGGCCTGGGCAACACGATCTTAGCTTACGCGGACGATCTAGCCCTCTTAATAACTGCATCCACCTACACGATCCTCGAAGAAAAGATTCAAACGGCTGCGCTAGCGATTAAAAATAAGTTGGAAAGCATGGGCGTCAAACTGGCCCCCGAAAAAACTGAGCTGGTCATTCTCGTTGGACAACGCAAGGCAAAAGATCTAAGCATAAAGCTGGATCATTTGGTTATAAAACCTCAAAAGAAGGTTAAATACATGGGGGTCTGGTTCGACTCGGGCATGCGAATGACTTCACACGTCACAGAAATCAGGGATAAAACGACTGGAATCATCCAGCATCTGACGAGAATAACTCCCAATATCGGAGGACCTCGCGCGGAAAAAAAAATTCTCGCTTCGGTAGTTCATTCGACGATACTCTACGCATCGCCGATCTGGGACAGATCCGTGCGCTTCAAGCATTACGAAAAACATGCTAGAAAGGATAAATAGGAAGTTAGCACTCAGGGTTGCATCGGCATACTGCACATGTCCAACAGTAGCGGTACTGTGTCTTGCTAAGATACCTTCAGTCAGTCTACTGATCCAGGAAAGAAATCAAATATATAAAAATGGAACTTCCTTCCGGAAAGAGGCCAGAAACATGATACTAGAGCAATGGCAGACACGATGGGAAGCATATAGCGGATGGACAAAGACTTTCATACCCAATATTAAAGATTGGATAAAATGCGACCAAGCAAACACGGACTACTACATCACGCAAACCATGACTGGCCATGGAGTATTTGACGAGTATCTGCATAGGATCCGCAAGGCTGACTCTCCTAAATGCTGGTATTGCGAGGAGTCAGACTCGGCTAACCACACACTATTTGAGTGTCACGCTCACGAAGATTTACGGGAAAACGCAGAAACAGTGTGTGGTACGAAGATTTCTAGAGTAAACGTCGGAAACCTTCTAATATCGAATGAAAATACCGAAGCGATTTGCGGCATGTTAAGGAACATTATGAAGAAAAAGGCGAAGGACGAAAAAGACAAGATCTGGGTACAGACAAGAGCAACATAGAAGTATGATAAGTCTCTAATCTTGATGAAATGCCTTCGGCGGTACCGTGATTGGCGAGCTTAGAGCACAGATGGGTTTTTAGTGGGTTAGGCCCTCTCGCATGAGGGAGATCCCCACACTCCGGCCCTAAAGGCATTTCCCATCAATAAAAAAAAATAATTTTAAGCTCTGCGATTTGCAGTCAGTAGTCGCAGTCGGCCGTTCCATCAGATTTAAAATTTCAAGAGCATGGAACGGCCAACTACAGCTTGCCACTGCAAACTGCAGGGCTAATAAATTATTAGGCTTTAATTATGGACACTTATATCGGCAAACTAAAGTATAACATAATTATCTAAGTAATAAAATTGAGTTAATGGAGCCTTAATGAAAATGTTTATGATATTTATATTATTTCTTTTTACTGATACTTCAGGTTACAAACTAAAAGTATCAGCAACTGTAATGAAACGTCTTATATTTATATGCTAACATTTTTGTTGAGGCTTTATTAACTCAATGTTATTGCTTTATTCTAAATTATTAAAAATGTGTGTTAAACATTTCACAGAATCATTGAAACGGAAACACAAAATCATCGGTAATGAGGAAAATGCATGTTTTTAAATAATGGTTTTAAAAAATAGTTCTTATAATTACAAATTGAACAAAAAAAAATCGTTGATATCGGTTAAGAAATGCCTCTAATATAAAATAATTTAATATTGTTAATTTAAATGGCCGGGCAAACGCTCTTTACCGTGCCTTGCCGCTGTGACGTCACCTGCCGTTCTTCTGGTTGAGTGGAGCCAGACGCGTGTTTATTTTACACAGTTTGCTTTTAAACACTATTGAATCCGAGTCAAAATTTTAGTTATTTGTGTTAATTAATACATAAGTAGTAATTAGTGATATTTATAAATAGTAATGGATGAGCGAAAACAGAAAAAAATGGTAGAAGGCAGAAGGAAGAAGAGATGTACAAGGAAGAAGGATGAAAAGAAAAACGTGAAATTATCCTCTATTTCTACGATTTATTGTTGTGAAGATCATTTTGATGTAAGGTCATATATTTATGTATATTGTCTTACATAGAGGTATATGAAATTTGAATGTAGAGGGTTATTCATTATATTTTTACACCCATCTACAGCCTTAACTGCAAGTTTTAGAAGAAAACATTAAATACAAGAGTTGCATGGTTTTTCATATACTCTCTTTTAAAAATAATTCTAGTTATACAGGGTGTCTCAAAAAAGTTGTTCCAGAAAATTGTAGGTATTTTTCGTGTATAATTTCCTATACCTATCTTCAACTGTTTACGAAATATTGACAGTTGAAAAACGGCCATTTTAACACTTTGACAAGCTCTAAAATCTGAACCAAATGAGATCGGGAAAAATGGTTTGCATATTCTTATCCTAGTTTTTCATAAGCTACCGAATGATATTAACTTCGAATTTAAGCGGGACTTACAAAAGTTAAAGTTAGTGTTATTAGATAGCTTATGAAAAACTAGAGTAGAAATGTGCAAACCTTTATCCTCGATCTCTCTTGACTTAGATTATAAAGCTTGTCAAAGTGTCAAAGGAAAGTGGCTGCTTTTCAACTGTCAATATTTCTTAAACATTTGAAGATAGGTATAGGATATTATACATGAAATATATCTAGAATATCTAGAAATTTCCGAAGAATCCAAAAACATATAGGGTGTTTCACTTAAAAAAAAGTAACTTAATTTTGACATTTGCTTATGGGACACCTTGTATAATAGTTTCATTACTCATAAAAAAAATTCAATCTATTTCGTATAATTTCGTAAAAAAACAATCTTTAAAAATAACAAGGGCAAGGGGGGTGTGAATATATAAAAAAAAAACTTTCTTTTTCACGCTATGCTCTGGAGTTATTTTTCCACGTACTAAACAAATATTTTTGTCTCTTTTCACCCTTCCACATAACCTACAGCATTATCTCCATACGTCTCCCTACCTGATCTAAAAAATAAGTTTATAACATTAGTTTATAACTATATAAAAGTTCGTAACAGTAGGTACCTACTGTAGCGTTTTTTTATAAACATTACCACTGCGAACGGCAGCTTTTCATCGGAGAGCAGTCGTGGGTAAGGTATTCACTAGAGAGAAAACTAATCAATAACGAATAAGAGCATATCTATAACGATACCCCAAAATGACTCTAAATACAAAAAAATACAACTAAAAACCGTCTGAGCATTATCTCAGAAAGCGGAAAAAACGAAACCTACTCATCGCCTAGGGTAGTCGACGGAAGGTCAACGCCCTGTCGAGCAA
Source organism: Sitophilus oryzae (assembly GCF_002938485.1). NCBI lineage: Eukaryota > Metazoa > Arthropoda > Insecta > Coleoptera > Curculionidae > Sitophilus > Sitophilus oryzae. Next base: position 553,824 of record NW_022147423.1, read on the forward strand.
ATGGCGACGGAACCCTAACCAGGTATGTCAATTAAATCAATCTAACAAAATAAATAAATATAAGTTTTACTATCAAAGTAAAACTTATTAAATAGATATTACTATAAAAGTAATACTATATACGTAATATGTGAATAAGGTGTACGGAAAGAATTTCCGACACTCTCGATGTTCTGCGACTTATCACATACTACGGTGGCATTTGACGGACTCTTACCGTCACGAGGAACCCGTACATGGCTATTCTTTCCTGTTGAGCATGCACCTCACCAGTAGCACACTCAACTCGCCCACCATGTAGAGCGGATATAGGCCACAAGGCCACAAACCTTGACCATAGGCTAGATAATAGCCATAGATCAAAACAAAATAAAAAAACGAATGACAAAATGACAATCAAACAAACTCAAAGACTTACAGCAAACTGTAAAGTCAAAAATCACAAAATGGCATACACGACATTACTCAAAGTCAGCCTCAAACAAAAATACAACTGCTAAACGCAAGTAAACTGTAGGGCTAAATGAAACTAACGAGCTAAACTAAACTATACATAAGGGACTAAAATGATGAAATTGTCTCTATGACAACTCATCAGGCAAAAAACAAACTAACAACTATCTCACTGACAGTTATTCTAAACCAAAAAAGTGGTGTAATTGCTCGCGAAACAATACACCTGGACTAAAAAACCAGAAAAACTAATAAAACAGAGCAATCATCATCTCGCTATGCACGCCGCTAAAAAACTCAATGCATCTGCACATTCCATACAGACACTGCCAAAATTCACTAAAAAAACTAAAAATGATATAGATGTCACCAAGACAAAAATATCTCACAATACAAAAAGATCTAAACCTGACACAAGTGTCATCAAAAAATATCTCTTCAAATAAAGAGAGAACTAGAACTCTCCAACTGAACTCAACCTACTGACGCGTTTTGACACAGATATAGTTCTTCGGAAACATTGCATTGGCTATTAGATCTAGTAAAAACTATTAAAACCAGGCAACAGAATCCGAAAACAGAGATGTCAAACGTCAATCCTCCATAAACTTGAGTCACGAACGCTAAATCTCTCAAAAACAATCATCATATCACATGATGACAACACGTTAATGACCTTGGACGTCTCCAAAAAAAATCATTAACAACCAAAATGTTCACAGTAGCCTCCTGCTAACTGTAAACCATAAATACGACAAATGCTCCCGCATGTGTCGTCTGCAACACTGCAAAAAAATTAACGTCCTCCTGACATTAAATTACTAAACGGTAAATGTCTGTTTATGAAAAGTTATTCTGCAACAATCATAACAGAACAAGTACCAAACATTCCTTTGACACGTACATAGACAGCTGTCAAAAGAAAACAAAACGATACCTCACGTATCAAATATGACAAGTCACCCTCGTCATACACTCAAAAAAACTCAAAGGATACACTTCCTGTATCAACATAACAGTCCTAGTATAACTGTCGTGACAACCAAAAAAAAACTCATAATGTACCTAAAGTACTAAACAGGACAGTCTAGCAACTGTCGATAGTAACTGACAACACTGAAGGTTCAGATGATGAAACATAGTGAATGCGGATATTAAATAAATAAAAAAATTGGCATAAAAAACATTGGCGTAGAAATCTGAAGGTAAACCAAACAATAAACGAGATGAGATTAACTCTAACGTACTTCTATAAGCAAAAAAATAACCCTAAATGTCAGTTTAGCAGCTCGCCCTAACAATTATCGATAATCACAAAAACTTGTAAAATTAATTGCAATCAATTAATCAACACAAACCAAAATCAAAATGGTCAAGTTGTGACCACCCAGTATAGTAAAACTATCAAAATAATCTCAACTAAGTATGTCGTTCAAAATTTATACGAAATTTCAAACACCTATAGAGATATAAAAAAAATCAAAGTCGAAAATTTAATGTTTGTCCACCCTGTATAGGGAAAATCCAAACCAAAATGTCTGTAAATACAAAGCTTCAAACCTTATCAAATGTCAAACACCTTGAAATTTAAGAAATTTCAAAGTTACAAAAAAGTATTGACCACCCTCTATAAGGAAGTCTCAACAATAGATAAACTTTCAAGTATATCTACCAAGAAAAATTTTTAAACAACTATTAAAAAAAATTTTAACCCCAAAGAAAATTCAGGTCCAAGCATTAAATCTTGACCGCCCTGTATACCAGGTTCAAAAATATATCAAAATATCAAAAATATCAAAACACACAGCTGACACATCTCTGTTATATGAAATTGTCCAAATTCCATAGAACAAATAATAATAAATAGAAATATCAAAAATAAGAAAGAGAATAAAAACTTCAGTCTTAAATTGTACCAAGAAAACAACAACTGTTTTCTCCTCTGTATCATGCCAAAAAAGATTAAACTACAAAAATTAATGTAAGAAAATTACTTAGGAAAATTGTCAGACTCCAGTGAAATGTTACGAGTAAAAATTTCTCAAAGCCCCACGTTGGGCGCCAAATAAGGTGTAGTAATGTAGGTGTTTTTTATAAACATTACCACTGCGAACGGCAGCTTTTCATCGGAGGGCAGTCGTGGGTAAGGTATTTCACTAGAGAGAAAACTAATCAATAACAATAAACAAAAAAATATAGATATTGGGCGCCAGGCATGTACAGAGAAAGAAAACACAGTTGTATATTACTTAAAACTAATGACTATATTTATTCATAATGTTCTTTATTGGTAAATGACATTGTAGAACCTTAATAATTATTATAGTGGTTAAATACTATTACAAGGCGTAATGTAATGAAACCTAAGATCTAAATCATATTGTAACTACTAAATCGACACAAATGTTCTTAATAATCCAACCACTAAATATAGTCTGTACGATATTATTTAAAATGTACGTTATTGTTTAAGACTGAAAATGTGTTAAATGTTAAATGTAAGCTAAAACTTAAATCTAAACAGCTGTTCTTTATGCAATCCTGCTTCAAACAGTAACAGCGCAGCGTGAGGTGGGCTTGCATCTCTGTACTCGGCCATCCAATACAACAAAAGGGGCCAGAATGAGGACACCATGAATTGGAACAGCCGTAACTACTAACTAGCTTATGGATGGGAACGAAGCAGCATGGGGCTCAAGCTACATCCACGCTGGGGCACTTTATATGCAAGAAAAAACATTCCTACTGGGGACACTCGTCCACAGGACATCCGTACATAGGATAATGGTACAAGGGAACACTACCCGTACCTTGGACCATAACTTAGGACTATAACCTTGGAAATAGTTCGTACCTTGGACCCTAAAAATACGAAACTCTTGTTTAAAATCAAACAAGGTCTAATAAACAAAATGAACCTACCTCGAATTACTTCCGAGGGCTCACTAAATAATAAAGAACATGTCCTTTCTTCCATGTGACATTCTGGAGGACAAAAGAAAAGGGACGCCAACATGCCAGCAAAATACAAATACAATTTAGGTTGGGACATCCAAAACTCCACCCTAAAAATACGCAGTAATAATAACGAATCAAAAAAGATAATATCTCATTTTTACCTGTAACTTCGAAATAGCAGCTGATTCAAATTATACAGCAAGATTTTTATAATTGCAATTTCTCGAAGCAAGGATTTTTTGATGGTGACAGTCGGACGGTCAAAGCCAAGCGAAGTTAAGCACGGAGAGAGTTAACAGAAGCGATGTTGACAGCGCCTCCACAGAACAGTGAAACGATAGCAGGGTTGCCGACCAGAGAACGCAAAAATTACGCGTCAAATAAACCATCCGGCCTGAACGAGAGGGAATCCGGTGATGATAGGCCAGACATCATATATTATATATAAAATAGACATGTAACGAACTAAAAACGTTACACTACTTATACTTAAATATGCCTCAGTACTACAAAGAATAAATGATACAAACCTCTCTGTTTTTTTTCCTCGTAATTCAGCACCAATAAATTGGGAATTTGTATTTATAAAAGCAGCCAACATAAAAGCATCGACTTTTGGCAAGTTATCTGATTGTGCTTTTACAAAACCGGAATCTGCCATTACTTAAAAAATTCTCAGACCACACAACACACACAAATAATAACTGCACAATAAAAGCATAAAAAGCTTCTTCAATCAACGCTAAAAGCAACAAAAATGTCTTAATACGTCACCTAAATACGTACATAAACGGAACACGTCTGGCTGCTGCTGGCCATCGCGCGAACGGCTGATGACGTCAGACCTATGGAATATCGTTTCAATTCGCGAGGCGTCGTTTGCATTATACATAGTATTTTAATGGCCCGTTTTATAAAATTGTGGTACTGCTTTCAAGAAAAAAGTGTTTTTTTGAATTTACACATATTTATTCTAATAAATTGAACAGTTTCTGGCGAAAAATAAAATATATGCATCTTCCTCATTCAAAGACCTTCAAACCTTAACCTAAAATTATTAATACCAATAATGATTGTTGAATTGAATTTAAGTTACAAAGTTCTAAAAACAAGAAAAATATTAATCGGAAAAATGTAGGTATAAGTTCTATTTTTTTTAAATCACCCTGTATATTGCAAATAATAATGATTATTATTTTTATGTTATAAAGGTAAGCCTATATTTAGTATATAAATACAATAAATTGACCAACCCACACAAAAATTAAGGCCTAAAGCTTAAAAACCTACCGAATACATTTTTATGTCCCATATTTTGGGACACTCTGTATGTCTGGATTTCCCCAAGAGTGGCAGCTTGTCATCAGCCGGATATGGAAAATAGACATCTATAATAATCCGTCATAAAAAAAACTTAATCCCAAAAGTGGCACTTCAGGGAAAAATCCGGGTTTTGCTGCCGGACTATGGCAGAAATTCAAAAGAAAAATCGCTACAATTCGGCAAAATCTAAATTATCATGGACACAAAATGATTGAAATAAGGTCATATTTAGCGATGAGTCTAAATTTGATGTTTGCGTTGGAGATCATCGAAAACGAATAATACGAAATAAAGCAGAAGCCTTTCATAAAGATTGCTTTAAGAGGGTTGTTAAATTTCCTAAGGGGATTATAGTTTGGCGTTGCATGTCAGCAAGAGGTTTGGGCAAATTAAATTTTAGAGATGGCGCTGTTAACGCCCAAAAATATCAACATATACTTGAGACCTCACTTTTGCCTAGTTCTCAAGAATTGTTTCCAAACGAAGACTATATTTTCCAACAAGATGGAGCATCGTGCCATTCAGCAAAATCAACTAAAAATTGGTTCGGTTATAATAATATAAAAGTTCTATCCCATCCTGCAAGTAGTCCGGACCTCAATGTTATAGGAACCGTGTGGCCATAAAATGAAGCAATATTTAAGAAACCACCCTCAACGAATAATTTTTGATTTGCGGAAAAAACTGCAGGAAATTTGGGATAATTTTTCTCCTCAAATGTGCCAATCTTTGGTAAATACAATGCCATTAAGAGTTCAGGCATTTGTTAAGGCGAAAGGTGATGTAACTCCGTATTAAACAAATTTCTTGTTGTGTTATTATTAGTTATAAATAGTTCTTTAAGTCTTTTATCGTTATTGTTTTTGTTAATTAGTGTTAAATAAATTGTGACTTTCTATCCACACGGAACCGACAAAAAAAACGTAACAATTGGTGTCAAGTGTGGCGTGTGTGATAGACTAAAAAAAATAAGACTGATAATGGCTTCGAAAAAATTGTTGACGGACTTGAAAGTATCGGAATTAAAATGCATACTGGAAGAGAGAGAATGTGAGACAGATGGGAAAAAAGCATTTTACAAACAAGACTAAGAGATGTTCTGATCGAGGAAGGTGAGGATCCTGACACATTTTGCTTTGAGTTAGAAGGTGATCTTGACTCGTCATTGAAAATTTTGCAAGACAATTTAAACGACAATTTGAACAGTAAGATAATTAATTTGGAAGGCAGTTTGAATGATAAAATTACAGAAAATTCTCAAAAATTAGAAGACAATTTGAATAGTAAAATAATTGATTTGGAAGTTAATTTAGAAGATAAAATCAGTGATAAAATGACGGAAAATTCCCAAAAATTAGAATTAGAAGATAAAATTAATATTTTAGAAGATAAAATTGCAGAAAATTCCAAAGACATACAGGCCAACTTTAATAATAAAATAATTAATTTAGAAGAAAAGATAACAGAAATTATAGAGAATTCTACGGAACTACAAGATAAAAATAACACAAATTGAGGACGATGTAAACAGAAAAATCGAGATTTTGAGAGAAGAAATGGCAAAGGCAAATTCACCAAAATGGCAAGAAACACCGGAGGACCCGAAACTAGTCGAAAATAAGTATACCTCAAAATCAGTTATGAAACCTCCACAGTTTGACGGAAAAACCGCTTGGACCAATTATTTTTGCCAATTTGAAGCCGCTGCGAGAGCGAACGGCTGGACAATCGCTGAAAAGGCTACCGCTTTGACTGTCGCACTGCGAGGAGATGCGACTGACATCCTGCAGACACTGTCACCATCGGAACAGGGAGATTATCAGCAATTGGTACGACATTTAGAAATGAGGTACGGCCAAGCTCATTTGGAACATGTCTACCATTCCAACTCAAAAATTGTGTTCAGCAGCCTAATGAGACCCTAAGAGAATATCAAGCTGAAATAGTCCGCCTTGCATACCCTGCTATTTCACTAATTTTTTAATATAGAGAGAGTCTAAAGTTCTCCATATAAGTATGGAATTTTTTGTATTATTACTTTTATGAAAACATCAGTTAGTTACTTTTTATAAAAAGGTCTGCTTTCTCAGAAAATAGGTAGTGTTAAAATATTCAAACTTGTAGGTAGCATTATAGGGTGTTCAAAATCATCGGAAAAAGAAATAACCAGAAAAATATGACAGAAAATAGCAATATAAACTAAATATTTAATTGCAAACACTTACCTACCATAGTTTAGAATTTACAGAACGTTTGATAAATATATACTATTATGGACAGGAATAGGAAGTTACTTGTCTTAGTGAAAGCCTTGGTAAATGCTTTTGGAATTATAAACTGCACTGGCTTGGATCAAAAAATATGATGAGATCAGACGATGAACATCTCAGGCGATGAACATCTGTTGTTGTCAGGGAAGGATCGGAAATACCTGCCCCCCCCCTACAACAGGAATATAACACCCTGTATAATAAATAGGTAGACTTTGAATTGATAAATTATGTTTAGATAGAAAGCTCTGGAAATTCTATTTAATATCAATGGTCAAATATGTCTTAATAGTAATCTATGTCCTCCGCCTGAAGGTATTTTAAGTCTTCCATAAACGCCTGACAAGACCATTGAATATTTTTATCTTGCTCCGTCCTTTGAACCGAATATTCCATATTGAGTTTTATCATAGTAAAAAAAATTGTTCTTTTGAGTCTCCGTATTTTCGAACATATTTCAAATACTACCTTTTTAGACATTCCATTTCAGGTATGTTACTGATATAATATGAATGTCATTTTTATTGGGACATTTTCATATATCTACATATGTACATATAAGTTGTTTTCTTTATTTATTGTCAATGCAGCATTTTTTATATTTTTTGATTATTAATTTTCCGATAATTTGTATTTTATGTTTTATTGCATTTTTGTTTTTATGTATGTAGAAACTGTAATTTTTAAAGTAATATTATTACTGACAATATTAAAATAAACAATATTATTTAAAATATTTAAACCACGCCCTTGAATTGCTCGTGTAGAGATAACTTTGTTTCTCCCCTTACTCTTTACGGATACCCTGTATTTACAGAATGGATCGACGCTGGATCGGACTGGCCATATAGTCAGGTTAGCGATTGCCAGCCGGGCCCCAGCCTTCGCGGGCTCCCCTAGTAGTTCATTATTTATTATTAAATAGAAATGAAACAGAAAAAAGTGACGGTAATATTCTGAGGTTATTCCCAAAACGTTTTTTTTAAATAACAATATTTGCATTGCAATTTGGGTGTATCGCATTTTGATCTACTTTCCATTACGGCTAGTTTCCTGATGTCTATATATGTATAATAGAGACTGATTAAAACGTAAGGCGAAAAAATACGCAGAAAACTCCACCCGTGCCCCTCCTCACAACGCCACCCGGGCTCCTCTAGCCCAGTCCGACTCTGGATCGACGTACTGTACTAAAGAAACATACGAGTAAAGAATTCGCGTATTTGATTCAGCGTGATCATAACGGAAATTATGGAGATAGCAGCATTTCGGCGGCTATTTCAGATCACTGGGAGTTGCAGATATTATTGAGTTAAAATAATTTTTTTTTAATTGTAAAAAATTTAGCTGCTTTCCATATTTATAGAGTATTTTTTTCTCTTTCTAACGGTATAGAAAATTGGAGTTAGCAGGTTATCACGTTTCACTGACGATATGTGGCGCTCACTACAAGTAGGTGTCATATTGACATTGAGATTGAATTTCTCATGTCAAAAAACACTCGGACACAAATTTTCATCCCAATATAGACATTAGTTCAGAAATGGTTTGAAAAAAAACCTATATATAAAAATAAAATATCTACACCCTTTATCTCCGAAACGAAGCGTTTTAGGACAGTTTTCCGAACGAATTTTTCCGAACATAATTTGGACCACCCAGTATAAAAAAATATAAAAAAAGTTAGAAATTTTAAAATAAAGGTGCAAAAAATAAAAGCCAGTTACAACAAAATCACTCCTTCAATTCCCTATCCTTATACAATGTATTTACGAGGGCTGAAATTAAATAATCTATTTAAAAACTATGTTTTTCTTACTTGTAACATAGGAAGAAAAGTACACAGCAACTCGCCAAGCATCCAGTTCTGAACCAGCAACACGTACAGTGTTATAGGCAACACCACAACACATTTAATAAAGTCACTAACGGCATTGTTTATAATAAATCTATAAGTGGGGTCTTTATAAAGTTTGTACTGAATAATATGAATAAACAAGAGTACATTAGATAGAACACCATAGAATACAAGTACACCATATGCGAAAATGATGTACGATGCTATTCCTTCTAGAGATTTTTTAGGATGGGGTTCGCGCAAATCTAAATTTTTATCACCCCCAATCTCTAGGAGCAACTGGTGAACTATAGCCAAAATGTGAGGAGGAACATTAACTTCCTGTGATGTAGAGGTTGAAGTTGAGTTAGTTTTACCCATTTTGGAAAAATATCTTTAAATCAAAGTTGTTTTAGTTTCTTTGGAAAAGTGTTTAAAAGAAAACGCGATGTTTTTCATCGGAAAATAGCATAAAAGTGTGGCTGTGGCCGTTGTGTCGAGCTGTTATCGCGCTACTGGACTTGGAAAATTTAGAGAATTGGGAAAACGGTATAGAGGAGTTAGAAACGCTTGCGCTTTGAGTGATTAGATGCGAGAATTATTGTCTAGGGAAAAATAAGTGATTGCCTTCGACTAAAAATAGTAAATGAAACAACATAATAAGAATTCTATAAAAATCTACATTCACCGGCACAAAAAACGGGCACCTTAAAATTTTATTAAAAATTCATCCGAAAAACACACATTAAATAACAACAAAAAGGGGGCACGTTATTTAATGTGTGTTTTTAAGTTCCGTAAGAACCGTTCCGTAAGAACGTTTTAAGTTCCGTAAGAACAGCTATCTAGCAACTACCGCACCTGATCGTTCAACCTTGTGGCAAGTGAAAAAATGCATAAACATATAGAAATAACAAGAAAAAACAGCAAATTGGTGGAAGGAATTTATCCTTCTCATTTACTCTGGTAAATGTTTAAATAAACTTTTCAAATTTCAATCCTTCATTATTTCTCAATGACTCGACCGATTTTCAAAAACGAAGCGGGAAAGTATAGAGAATAGAAGGCCCTTTTCATTGCGGTACCACTTGACACCCCTTCCCATTTGAAAAAAAAATGGGGGATGACACCCCCGCTTAGAGGGTTGACGATTTTTTAATTATATTTGGGGCAAAAGTTGTCCCCCTCACAAACAAAATTGACGTGTTTTTGAATTTTTGGAAAAAAAATTACCCTGGCCGTTATGCTTTGCGGAACGTTTTTGATGGGCCACCCTGTATTAGCAAAGTAAGGAATTTAAAAATCAATTTATCATCTAGGTACGTCATTTTTCATAGTTTGTTTTTTGATTCATCTCAATAGCTTTATCTCTTTTGGAGATATTAGCTTTTGAATAAGATAGTAACGATTTACAGCAATTTTAACATTGATTTTGGGTCCTCACCAACACACTTACAAAATAGTGTTTATTGTTTTTGTAATGTTACTGTCATTGAAAGTTCATATTTTGATTGTTTATTGGCGTTTACTCTAGTAGAGATTGTTTTAAGTTCTGAAGTATCGGCTATTGTTGCTTTAATTGATCATGGTAGAGATCAACTTTTGGACTTAAAACCATATCTTCTAGTGTAACTGCCCAACAGAAAATAATAATATGACTTTTCAAAGATAGTGATATTGTATAAATCGTAAACTCTGTTTTAACATTGAAAATGTTTCTGTTATCCTATATAAGGGAGCCCAAATCGAATTAAAATGCTACATTTGCCACACCATGACGTCATATATACAAGGGTATAGGAAATCTCGGCGCAGCGGCGGCAGTCGGCCAGCGCGCGCAAAAACCATTATATCGCTAATTGTTTATTGATATATCTTTATTAGTTTAAAAGCTAAAAAATATGGGGTTTGCTTTGATACCTTGTCAAGACATAAGCGAAACTTTTAAATTGTTTTTTCATTTAGGCCTCGTTTTCGTTAAATGAAAGTTATATTAAAAAATCTATTTTTAAACCAAATTTTCATGATTGAAATGATTATTCATGTTTAAAGTTTTTTTTGGTCATAAGTGCTAATGGAAATATTGTAAATAATTATAAAAATTACTCCCTACGAAGACTTTATTGTACTGGATCAAAAAATAAGTATTTGTTCTCTATACGGTGGTATTAACAGGTCGATTTTTTATGAAGCCCTTACCCGGCCACTTTGTACTAATGTTTGAAATATGTCCCCATATCATGTACTGTACTTCTCCATCCCTGAAAAAATTAGCCAGACACCGAAGTGAGAGGTAACGTCAAAATAGCTTTAATCTACCTACATCATAGGTGAAAATTTAGGTATATTCTACCTAGACAGTAATCTCAGTTGACAGTAGTAATTAATTTGTTATCCGGATAAGTAGTTGTCATTATATAGCTTAATCATCTTATACCTCCTATAACGGTAGGTTTTGGATTTTTCCTGATTGGTTTGTTAAACAAAAATATACTGCATATAAATGTCTGTTACAGGTTAATTCGTTAAAGAAGTATGTTACCACATATTATTAATAATAATAGTATAATAGTAATGGCTATATTATGTTATAACACATACATATGTACTGAATGTACTATAAATCAATGCATTGTTTTGTTTTTTTAATCTCACAAATAAGAAATGTTTTATAGTTTTTATTATAAAAAACAGTGATTATACATTCTATTTACACCCTCACACTGTTTCTCTGCAGGTGTAACCAGGAGTAGGTTTCGTAACCTCTACGATATAAGAGGGCACAAAGTGTTTTATTACTTAATGCTTAAAATTTAATAATATAGCTTATGTACATAAAAAATGTACAGACTAGAAAGTCAATTAATTAATATTGACGTAATTACTAAATAAGTACAAGATTTTTTTTCTAATTATTTTAGTGTATTTTAGTCACCCAATTATAAAGGAGATATCCAACCATTGCAATATTTACTCAATAAATAAATGTTTTATGGTTTTTATTATAAAACAACGATGACTTATTATACACCCCCTTAACCCAAACACCCAAGTGAGGATATTATTTCGCATCTCCCTTTATTTAAAGTGGACAAGCTTTTTATTAGTCAATGTTTTAATTACCCAGCGTCTTTAATAAAAAAATCTAATGTAATTTTTCATAGAAATGATTCGACATATAAAGCAAATTTCTATCAAAAAACTTTTGATTATCTAAAAGGAGTAAACCGCTGACAAATGCTCGTGGCTACCAATGCCAAAAAATTAAAATACCAAAATTTCCCATATAATGCCCACTAATACCAAGCTCGCCGATTCTAATATAATACCAATTAATACTACGAATATGTAAATACCATTTGTTTCACGCATTAACCTGTAACAATACTGGTAGGTACGTGCACAGATTTTGTCCTAGGTAACTTAAAAGTCGTTAAAAAAGTCTAATTATATTTAAAGAAGATATGTATCCCAACAAATTACATTAAATTTTAGCGTTTTTTAACTTTGTGTAACATATTTCTTTAACGAATTCCTGTAACAATAGTGGTAGGTACGCGCACAGATTTTTTCTTTTCGCTAGGTAACTTATTAAGTCGTTACAAACAGGCCTATAAAAGCTATAACAATTGTAGTAACTAATATTTATAATTTAATTCGAGTTTTAATCTCAAATAATAAATGTTTTTACTGGTGTATTTCTTGAAGTGTCTATTATTAAAAGCAGATGCTATTCTTCAAGTTATGAAGTGTTAATGCCTGGTGAGACCGCGTATATGTCACCGGATTCTGGTTAGTAAAGATCTTTTCTATAGAAAGAGTTTTTTCTATATTTTCTCCTCAAAATAAGATTAATTTCTCCTTATATTCTTTAAATATTACAGCAAGTTTCTTTCTCCCTAAATGTTATACTTTACTCAGCTTAAAATTAAAAATCACCAAATGGAGGTGAAAATATACGTTATTGAATAAAGTTTATATAAATCACTTACCATAACAAAATCATGGCGGAAGATAGTTCAGGTGGCATTTACATTTATGTATTAAAATCGTGAGATTAAATAATAAACTTGCACATGTTATGGCCAATTTATATAGAAAAGTTTCAGAATCGATTAATACGCAATACGCTACGCAGTCAACTTATTCCCTATGCGCGGATGAGCGTCTTCAAATTCCTTCCTTCGGCCAGCCACAGGACGCCGTGCCGAAGAGGTGGAATCGGCCTACGTTTGGCTAAACAGGTTGGACACGGTGGAGTACGATACCATGAGTCTGAATTTATAAAAAATTGGTAAAATAAAATATCATGTTGGAAAATAATTAATCCATACATAAGCAGGCAAAGCTCAAAGGGTTTTTTTTGTTGCGTCCATCCCGCCGAAACAGCTCTACCAATCTTGATGATTCTTTTTTTGAAATGAAAGGTATATATGTGTAGATTTGTTATGAAGTATTTTTTATAGTGCTTAATGGCTATTTCTTTGTAAAACGACTAAATACTAAACATACCTGAAAACACCTACAATAACCTCCAGAAATAAATTATTTGTCATTGTCAGTGGTGTCGTGTCACACAAAGGTTCGTTTAAACGACATTAGTGAATTAGCTACACAAAGCGATTTGTAAAATTCATCCTCTTAGAGAGTAAAATTATCTCTCGAACAGTTTGTTGTATGAAAATTCCTTTACTATTTGGTCTAGAAGAATGAAATTCTCACAAAAAGAATTAAAAGAAATTTTGAAATTCATCAACCAAATGGGTAAAGTTAGTAAAAATGTATATAAAACTTGGTGACCCTGATTATACACATAAAAATTGGCACAACAAAGGTGCGCGAATTTATGAAATTTATACCCTCAGGGAGTAGAATAGAAATGAAAAGTTTGCTGTACGAAAATGCAATATTATAACAATATAACCAGACAGTATAAAATTTATGGCAAGGGTTTATTTAGTGATATCATAACGAAATATATCTTCCTCACTCATCCTTCAAAGAATAAAAAATAACCTATAAAGAGTATTAGTGCTCTAAATAAATAAAAAAGATGAAAAAATAAAAACATCTATGCTCACTAGTTTCTATAAAGAAGTAAAAATCATTTAAATCAATGCATGAACGATTCCTGAGAAACGTGAAGTCATGAGAAAAAGCCAGTAATTTATTAAATTATTTTATTTAACTCATTAATTCTCATTGAAAGGGAAATTTTGTAATTGCCACTATATTAGTTAAAAAACTAAGAACCTCATATCAAATTTAAGTTTTGGGATTTTGACTTATACTTTTACTAAATCTGGAAGACATTTTTTAAAAGAAAAGGTTTTGATAATATTTGTGTAGATTGACTACAAATTGTATAACATAAATTTCTACGACCGGTCTACCTAGTGGTCTGCAGCATCGCCTTGTGGTGCAAACGTGGGCCTGTTAATTCGTGACGACGCAGCCGTAGCCAAGAAAACAGAAGCGTGGCTATGAATTTAGTACTTAAAAAAGTCTTTTAGATAGTAGGCATAAAAAGTTTTGTGTTTAAAATGGGGTTTGCCTTTTAACAAAGTTTGGGAAAATTATATCGTAAAGTGTAACTTTCCCGTAAGAATTCTTTTTTTTTTGCTTGCTTGTTTGATAGGTGATCGCATAATTATTATTGATAATAATGTTTTTTATTTAATTTTAACATTACTACTTTTTCAGTGAATCCTAAATCTGTTGTTTTTTGTTAAGTTCAGCTATTTAAAACATATGTATGTAATACACTCATATTAACACTTCATGGTACAAAGAATACAAGCGGTATGATCGATAGCGGCCCAATTTCGTTCAGTTCGCATACCACCCTGTGATCACTAGGAAAAATGAGGAATAAATAAAAAATAAAGAAAGTTGGACAGGAGATCTGCATTTGTTGGGGGTTATGGTTAAGAATTGCTTATTTTTAAGACTTTTTAGTTCTGTTTAATTTAATACTAAACCAGAAGTTCCAAAAAATATATTTAAAATAATAATTATCTTATTAACATGGATTTGACTTTTAGACCATAATAGGTAAAGAATACTAAATTTATTTCTATATTGGTACCTATAAAATTGTTTATTAGGTTTTTAGTTTGGTGATGTTTATGGTAAATAATTTCTATGTTCATTGCTTCCGATTTCACATGAGGACAGAGATGATATATATGGAAAAGTAAATCAATAAGAGGAATTGTTACATCATTTAAAAAAATGTTAAATTTCCTATTGTTTCATCGAAAAGTAGAAATGCCAATGCAGATGAATGTATTGTAATTGTGATAGAAGTAATTCCAAGGGCGAAGTTTATTATAATTAGTTATCGTGCTTTATATGTAGATGTTTCAGGTTTTGAGAATAAATCGGTTGAACGAAACCCAAAATTTAGAGGAAGTATTTGCATACCCAGAATATGTCCATCAAGGATAGCTCAAATTTCCTTTAATGGTAGGCAATTATTCAATGCAAATTAACTTTTTAAGTGACTGAAATATTAAATAGTTTACAATATGGTATATCATTAAAAATATATTACTTTTAGGTACAATTAGGGCCCAATATTTCAAAAGTAGAATATTATTTATATTAAATGAGGTATTGTACCAACAATCAATTTATATTAATACCGGAGATTAAAAAATAACAGAATAAATAGTTCTTTTATACTACAAAAAAATAAACTATAGAATATAACAGTATATAAAAAAATAAATAAAAAGTTATGTCCTGCCGAGATTCGAACTCCGGTCTCGCTTCCTAGCCTCACTCCTACGCGCAATTGCTCCACAAACTTGCTTAGCGATAATTCAATGACGGTATATAAACAAAAAAACAGGTTTATAACAATATCTTGACGATTTGAACTGGCGCGCGGAGCGTGCTGACCAATAGCGCCTGTTATCACCTGTGACGTAGCGACCAACCTGCGCAATATCATACCTTGTATTCTTTGTACCATGTATTAACACTAATCATATTTTTACGTTTTTATTCATCATTTTCAATGCCCCCCCCCGGTTGCATCTTTGTAAAGGACTGTGAATTTTATAGGTCTGTTGACTAGGAGCAAAAGCAAAGATTTAATGTAAAAATACGAAAAATGTGACTTCTTCAAATGCGAACATCTCCAAAAAAAATAAAGCTATTGAGATGAATCAAAATGCAAACTACCGAGAAAAGATACATCTAGATGATAAATTGATTCTTAAATTCTATTCCCTTTTAACGTACTCCACAGGGTATTTCAAACTTTCAACAAAATATCAACATTTTGTTTGAAACATTTTATCTCTGTTGGAGATATTCGCTTTTGAATAAGACAGTAACGATTTACAGCAATTTTAACATTGATTTAGGGTCCTCATCAACACTCTTACAAAATAGTGTTTATTATTTTCTGTAATGTTACTGTCATTGAAAATTCATATTATGATTGTTTATTGAATGCTTACTCTAGTAGAGATGGTTTTGAAGTTCTGAAGTATTGGCTATTGTTGCTTTAATTGATCATGGTGTTGAGATCAACTTTTGGACTTAAAAACCATATCTGCTAGTGTAACTGCCCAAAAAGATATTAAATATATGATTTTTCAAAGACAGTGATATTGTTACATAAATGGTAAACTCATTTTATAGGTCTGTTGACTAGTACCCTCCAAAAAGCAAAGATTTAATGTAAAAATGCGAAAATGTGTCTTTCAAATGCGAACATCTCCAAATAAAGCTATTGAGATGAATCAAAAAGCAAACTACCGAGGAAAGATAATAATCTAGATGATAAACTGATTTCAAATTCTATTTTCTTTTTGAACGTGCTCCACAGTGGGTATTTCAAACTTTCATCAAAATATCAACATTTCGTTTGCCTCGTATGGACAGATGGCAACATTCATTTTAAATTAGAAAGAGATACTAAAAAACTCAAATAATTTAGCGCCACAAATTGCTTAAGCAAATGATCAAAATCGGTCCACTAGGAACACAATATATAGAACTTTAAAAACATGAAAATTTTAAGGATGCAGAGTGTGTAAAGAAAAGTTGTATTAATAGCACTAAGTGTGGGTATTAGGATTTGAAAAATAAAAAACTTGAAAATCTGATATAGAATTATATTTGTTATATTTATACCACAAAAAAAGAGTTGGATAGCATTATGTTTGGCGATAGTGGATAAAAATAATACACGGAAAAACGATAGTGGGATAAAAATAAAGAAAAAAAAACGGCATCAGCAGTCACCGGAGTTGATGCCCTTAACGAGAATTGATGATAATTTTAGCGAAGAAGCCCTAGACCTCATTACTTTTTGTTTTATTTTTAATGACAATTACTACTAGTTGGGTCTTAAGAAGGTTGAAATTATTTTTATATTGACTGGCCAAATTATTTTTAAATGGTGTAGTTTAAAATTGAGAACTTTGAGTCAATTTTAGTAGATTACGTCTGAGAATTCAGACGTGCTATTGGTTTTTTTCGATCATACGGTATAAAATTATACTTATATAATAATGAATCCTGTTATTAGATCTAAAGTATTTGTAGAACTAAAGTTAGAAACGTAGTGTGTCTTGGTTGTATTAAAGTACTAAGTACTACCATTGCACGCAGGCCGCTATCTCGCTATGCGAGATTTATCTCATCGCTGTTTTCCGATAACTGGGATTTACATACTCTGCGCTGCATTGATCATTTACTGGAACCAATCCAAGCTCACCTGATGATGGGGTAGGGCCCCGAAACCGGTAGTGAGAGCAGGTTGTTCCCGATCATGTTACAAAGAAAACAAGGTATGATCGATAGCGGCTCCAATTTCGTTCAGTTTGCGCATACCACCTGTGACGCCATACAAAAAATATCCATATTGCTCAATTGCCACTAATAAAAAAGACCTAAAATAGGGAAGAATTAGGACATAACCCCAAAAGTTATGTCAAATCATCGAGCTTGACATTTGAAAAATTATTTTCACCAATGAACTAATGACTGAACTGTATGACTAAAGAATACAAGGACATATACGGGCTGCAGCAGAATTTGTTACGTTAGACGCCATCATTTTGGAGCTTACGGATGAGTCAGAACCTCGTCAACAGCGACAATTTTAGCAATTTTTAACAATTTGTTGTGTGTAGTGAACTTTGTATAAACTTTATTACAATGGTGACGTGTTCAACTTTCAAGTGTAAAAGCCGCAACGACAAGAAAGAGCCAGGAGTTACGTTTCATAAGTAAATAAACAGTCCGCTCCACCTTTTTAGCGTTTTCTTATTGAATTTGGTAATTATTTTTCTGATACTATATGTACTTGATATTTGCTATACGTCGATACTAGATATATAATAATAATACCTAACCTTTTGTTAACATTTTAATACGTTTTTTTGTAATTAATTAGTATGATACTACCGACTACACCATAGGCGTAGTCAAACCATTTATCAAAAATATAAATATCCCTTCAAGTTAAAAAAAATATATGGCCACGGCACTGTGTGGAGCCATAGTAACAATTTGGTCTCGGGTGGTATATGTCCTTGCATTCTTTAGTCATTGACATTCACATTTATTGAGTGTCATCTGTTTGACAATTTGAAATTGACGCGCAGAGCTTGCCGACCAGTGGTGCCGTTTATCATCTGTGACGTAGTGACCAACCTGCGCAATTTCATACCTTGTATTCCTTGTATCATGTTTCCCCATTATGACGAACACAGTGTGGAATTAATTTCTATATTAGCAGTTCAAGGCAAGAATACTTGTGGGTTCGTATTTAAAATAATAATGTTGGCCTATATTGTAGCACCCTGTATAAGTATGGATATTTGCAACATATGACACCTTGTACGTGCTCTCGTTTAAAAATTAAAAATATCATAACCAGTGAACTATCACGTATTATTTATATCAACGGTTATTAGTATTAAAAAATGCAACGGTTAAGCTTTTAAAACACTTTTGCATAATATTAAACTAATTTTCCAGTTTATAAATATTTTTAAAATTACTTTTATAATAATTAAAATAAATAAAGGACCAAATATTTTTAGCATACATGGTTGCCTTGTTTACTTTTTTAATAAATTCCAACACAGATAGATGGATTTATACTAGAATATTTATGGTATATAAAAAAATAATTCAATAAAGTTTAAAATACATGGATTATTTTACCATATTTTGTACACTATATAAAAAGTTTTATATTCAGTTTCAACAAAGTATTAAATTTTAGAATTACTTATTTAATTATAAACTCCAAAAACTTTGGTATTTTATAAAATAAATAGCGTGTACCAACGACTTCGTTGGCGTCGAATTAATTATTTGTAATGGTGATGATAAAGTAAGGCAAGTATTTCCATTAACATACAAACTGGATAAAATTTTCTCACATTTATGTCAGCATGAGAAAAAACAATATGGCGATATTATTATATAACTTGGTAATATTTGAGGCATAGTTTCATCTGGTTGGAATTTGACTTTCGAAAAATCCGTTTGCCAAAAATAAGCTTTTTACGTCAAGCAGTTTAAGCAGAATCGTGGTTAAGAAATTACCCAACTTTTTGGAACACCCTGTATGATTTTTTTAAAAAAATTCAAAATATGTTAAAAACCCAAATAAATTATGCTTTTCCAGGCGTTTTCCCGACAGACTAACGGTTTTTTAAATAATAAATATTGTAATATTTGAGGGGCGTTTTCACCCTCTTGGAATTTGAGATTCGAGAAACCCGTCCTTATCGAACCTCTACACCCCACAGTCAATCCGTTTGCCAAAAATCAGCTTTAAACGTCAAGCAGTTTAAGCAGAATCGTGATTACTCAATGCTCATATTTTATGAAACACCCTGGATAAATTTATAATAAATCTTAAAATATGTAAAACAACATAATAAAATATACGTGTTTAAGAGTTTTTCCGAAAAACTCACCGGTTTTTAAATAAGAAATATTCTAATATTTGAGGGGTGGTTTGACCCTCTTAGAATTCGAGTTTCGAAAAATCCCTTCTTATCGATCGAAATCAGCTTTTTACGTCAAGCGCTTTAAGCAGGATCGTAATTAATCATTAACTATGTAAAAAAACAAAATAAAATATACGTGCTTAAGCGTTTTTTTTTGGAAACTTGACCGTTTTTTAAATAAAAAATATTGTAATATTTGAGAGGTGGTTTCACCCTCTTGGAACTGGAATTTCGAAAAATCCCTTCTTATCGAACCTCTACGCCCTAGAATCAAGCTGTATGCCAAAATTGAGCTTCTTACGTTGAATGGTTTGAGCAGGATCATGATTAATCAGTATGTCAGTCACTTAAGGATTTTATTATTACAATTTTATATATTAGTATAGATTTATTATTCATATATATTATTATTCATATTATTTAACTTGAAAAAAAATCAGAATGGCCGCCTATTTCAATCATTGTTGCTCGTGCTTAACAAAACATGTTTATTATTTGTTTCATAATAGAACAGTATTTGATTCGCATTTCTTTCATTACTTTATAATTAGTAAGCGAATGATGTTCGATTACTATTGGCCAACTTTTATTATTCAAATGAAGTTTACAAATACCTATATAATAACTAATTTATAATATATAGTCTCCTGATGCAAATGAAAAATGGATATTTTTTTAAATTTACTGCTTGACCTAGATATTATTATGTTCATTCGTCATAATGTAAAGCAAAATCCATCAATTTCTATCTCTTTGCAAATTATTGACCTATATATTTCTAAATTAATTTCCTCTGACTTGTCGAAAAATGAAATACGATCAGATAATGATTCTTTTTCATGTCAAATTATTTATGGTCAGTTGGTTTTAAAATGTTTATTTAAATTAGATATATCCCAGAAATTCTTTAACTGTGATAAATGAGATTCTTGTCTAAAACTTATAATTTTCTAAAAGTATCTTTGAATTAATTTATATCTCATATCATCGACAACTTTACAGTAAATATTTTAATTCCATTTTTAAAGTTTGGTTATTTTATTTAATTTTAATTTATCATTATAAATACATTCTGGACCTATGGCATGCCAGACTATATTTTTGTACTTCATAAAAAGAGTTTTATAAAAACATTGCATTCCTTTTTGGTTAAAATGTTTAATAATAAGAGAATTCTTAGAACTATGTCTAGCAGTAATAACGTATTATGTTTTTGTATTACATTCTAACAAAACCGACCTTTGCTAAAATTAATATTTGAAGGTTAAATCCGGATATTACTAATTTATGAAATACCTCTACAAAAATAAAAGTGGTATGTAATATGTTGCCGCGGTTATGATTTTGTGTACAAAAATAAACGAAGAATGTCGATATATAGATGTAGGTATATTTAGAATGTTTTGGTTCACGTTAGTAGTATATTTTTGGGTATTAAATTACTTTTATGGAAAGTTAAAAGGAGCATGTCATATTTAATTAATTATAGGTATGTATATACTACCATCAGTAAATAAAAAAGAACAATAATACGATCATTTATTATACATATAGGATTATTTTTAGGTATAAAATATATACAGGGTCTTCAAGAATTAAGTGCAAGTATTGTACGGGGTGGTAGTTTGGCAAAAAAACATCTTTTTATTTACCATTTTTATATTCTGACCAACGACAACATCCTTGACAGTGTTAGATGTGTGTGTCATTCTATTTTCAAAGTAGTTTATTATATTTTACAAAGAAATAAGTTGGTACAATTGGAACGAATAGCAGAAAATTGATATATTTAAAATTTGCGTGACAAGTGATTACTTCAAAATATTGTGAAAAAAAATGTATAAAATTGAAAAAATCTAATCGAGTTATTTTATTAAAAACAATTACAGTATGTGTTAATACAAAACAGGCAAGGGTGTATTGGGTATTAAAAAAAACACCACATTACCAAAAAAAAAGATTTCCTGCTTTCCAGCTGTGTTTCATGCTCAAGCAACTTTTATTTTTACATTTATGAATATAACTTATGTAAAAATAAAAAAAAAATAATAATACTGCAAAGGAATAAATAAAACATGAGATAAATGAAGCAAAATATTTTATTAATAGTAACACGTAAAGTTGGTTAATTAACTTTACTTCACTAATTTTTGGAAACCAGTATCTTTTGACATTATCTCTCTGCAGTACTAAAATTTATTATACTCTGTTTTTTTTCTCAGGTAAGATTTCGACAGACGATGACAGAAAAAAAGCAGATGACTTCCATACCAATCCATTGATTTCACTAACAAAAGTTTCTAATATTTTTTAAGGTTACTATGAATGGGTTTATAAGTAAATACGTCATGCGTCGTTTCTTGTTGTTTTTAACCAGTTTTATTGGTTTAATTCAAAAACGACAGATCATATTTCAATATTATTGGTTTGACGCAACGATGAACGACAAACGGACTCCGATGCGTATGAACTGGACTTTTTTGAGAGTTGTCAAACTCTTGCCAAATTATAGGTTATAATTTTTTGTCAAATAGAAATGATAAATATTTTGCATTTTGCATTTTGGACTGTGTTGTTACTTGTGTTTCGTGTTCTTTAAAATTGAGTGGAGGAAAACTCGAGAGAAAATTAAGTGTTGACCCAGACCATAGTTTACAGTTAATATTCGGTGCCCAAAGACCGCCAAAAACACAGTTCGTCAGAGACTATTGCCAGAGAGTTGTATTAGCTACAAATAAAGTTGTATACCATCTCGTATATGGTATTAAAAACTGGAGTATCTGAAAAATAACATCACACGATAGGTAAATAATACATTTTAGTACTAGCAGAAAAAATTAAGATTAGAGTTAATTAACCAAGATTAGATTTTTTCAGTTTCATACAGTTTTTTTTTTCACAATATTTTGAAGTAATCACTTGTCACTCAAAATTTAAATATATTAATTATGCGTTGCAATTGTACCAACTTATTTCTTAGTAAAATAAAATAAACTACTTTGAAATTAAAATGTCAGACACATCTATCACTGTCAAGGATTTTGTCGTTGGACAGACTATATATTTACCTATGGTGTGCTGCTATTTTACAGATACTCCAGTTCTTGGTACCATATAAGAGATGGTATACAAACTTTATTTGTGGCTAATACAACTCTCTGGCCATAATCTCTGGCAAACTGTTTCTGGCGGTCTCTGGGCACCGAATATTAACTGCAAACTATGGTCTGGGTCAACACTTAATTTTTACTAGAGTTTACCTCTACTCAATTTTAAAAAAACACGAAACACACATAATAATACAGTCCAAAATGCAAAATATTTATCATTTCTCATAATTTGACACAAAATTATAACCTATAATTTGGCAAGAGTTTGACAACTCGTAAAAAACTTAAGCCGAGTTCATACGCATCGGCGTCCGTTTGTCCTTCATCGTTCTGTCAAATCAATAATATTGAAATATGATCTGTCATTTTTTAAATAAACCAATAAAACTGATTAAAAGCGACAAGAGATGACGCCATGACGGATCTATATATAAATCCATCCATAGTTAACTTAAAAAATATTAGAAAGTTTTTTTAGTTAAATAAATGGATTCGTATGGATGTCATCTACCTTTTTTCTGTCATCGTCTGTCGAAATCTTACTTGAGAGTAAAAAACCAGACTATTAAAATGATATTTAACTTGGAAAATTTAAAAAAATAATGCTTACATTTTGACAACCGCTGGCTACAATCGGCTGTAGCATAATTAATAAAATATGTGGGAAATATTAAATATAATATATTAATTTAATATAATATCTAAACAGGTTTCTGGATGTTAACATTAGGTTTCTTATAAACAAATATATAGATGGCCCTGGTAGTTCAATTTATCAATTTCGCTTTTTTGCAACAATGAAATTCGGGTGACCGCCATTTTATTTATACCGCTACAAGTAGTGATGGGCAAAACTGTTATTTTTAGATAACAGTTAAAACTGTTATAGTTATTTATAAAAAAACAGCTTAAAATAACAGCTTAAAAATAACAGGTTTCTTTATTTTACTGCTAAATATCTGAAAGAGTATGAGGCGGTCACCGCCAGGCGTATTAACGCAGTTGCAAGTTGCAACAATGACGTGCTCGGTGGTAGTATTTCCAGTGTGTCAAAACATTTCGAAATATCGATTGTTATCTAAAATATCTCTCTAAAAACGGTGGTTGTTTACAAATAAGCGCTATTTACAAATTGCGATATAAAAAAAGCCAAAATTCCGCCACTCGTCTATACCTATACATTCCGATCTACCTACGCCCTGCCCCTCGATCCACGTAGATCCTGAATTGTGTAGCAGTGTACAGGGTGCTTCTCACTCGACGGTCGAGAAGCTCTTAGTTATGATTTTACCATTTGCGGTCAAAAAATAGCAATATAAGAAAATGTGTAGTATATTCTTCATAAGTAAACCATCTAGACACTAGAGTTCGAATTAATTTTACACTTAAACTAACGTGTACCCGCGACTTCGTCCGCGTCGAATTAATCATTTCTAATGGTGATGATAAAGCAAAACAAGAATTTCCATTAACATACAAACTGGATAAACTTTTCTCACATTTGCCAAAAATAAGCTTTCTAACGTCGAGCAGTTTAAGCAGAATCGTGGTTAATCAATTACTCAACTTTTTGGAACACCCTGTATGATTTTTTTAAAAATTTCAGAATATGTAAAAAAACAAAATAAATTATGCGTGTCCAGGCGTTTTCCCGAAAGACTAACCATTTTTTAAATAACAAATATTGTAATATTTGAGAGGCGTTTTCACCCTGTTGGAATTTGAGATTTGAGAAACCCCTCCTTATCGAACCTCAACCCCACAGTCAATCCGTTTACCAAAAATCAGCTTTAAACGTCAAGCAGTTTAAGCAGAATAGTGATTACTCAATGGTCATATTTTATGAAACACCCTGTATATATTTTTAAAAAATCTTAAAATATGTAAAACAACATAATAAAATATACGTGTTTTTTTGTTAGTTTTTCCGAAAAACTCACCGGTTTTTAAATAAAAAATATTCTAATATTTGAGAGTAGTTTCACCCCCTTAGAATTCGAGTTTCGAAAAATCCCTTCTTAGCGAACCTCTAACACTAAAGTCAATCCGTTTTTCCAAAAATCAGCTTTTTTTTGCGTCAAGGGCTTTAAAAGCGTGAGGATCGTGATTAATCAATGACCAGATTTTTCAAAACACCCTGTATACATTTTTTAAAAATCTTAAAATATGATTCTGAAAATTTTTCAGAATAAATAAATACCTAAATATTGAAACTTAATAAGTAAGTACTGAAACATACAGCGCCATAATATCTCGACCTCCGTCCGTTATGCTCGTAACAGGTTGAAACAGAATGTATCTAAAACAACTGATGCGTTATTCCCCAACCTGTTTCGAACCTCCATCGACAATCGACCGATGCAGCAGCGTTCCTTTCCCACTCCGATTATCTCGACCGCCGCCCTGTTATACTCGTAACAGGTTGAAAAACAACATATCTAAAATGACTGCTTCTCCAACCCGTTGCGAGCCTCCATCGACAATCGACCGATGCAGCAGCGTTCCTCTCCCACTCCTGTTATCTCGACCGCCAGGCGTTATGCCCGCAACTGTTTCAAAAAACCTGCTTCTTTTATATCTTATTATTTTTAAACTGTTGCAAACCCAATACGACCATCAGCGCTTTCCCCACTCCGTTGTCCGTTGTCTCGCCGCCTGTATCGATGGTTGACGAAATAACATATTTTCCATCCATACTAGTTGTTTTTTGGAATCGCTTCGAGCAGCATAGAATTTCGTGGTAGTGCAGAGCGCCGAATTCGTTTTTCGTTTCACGAGCGGCCGATCTCTACGTGTCGTTATTTTATATCTGTTATTTTTTAGAAGTAGTAAGGGTTGCGTTATGTTATTTATAAATAATTGTTATAAAGTAACAGATAGTTAAATAACAACCCATCACTAGCTACAAGTGTTAACAGCCTTTGGTTTTCGACTTATTACCAAATATATTATATTCTTATTATTTTGGAGTATAAACCTGATGTTAGGTAAGAAATTGATTTACAACCCTTAACTCGTTACCTATTAATTATAATTTATTTTAGAACTTTGTAGAACTTTTCCTAAATTACACTTACAACCATCAGCGTGGAAAATAAAAAAGATAATATTTCCTGCAGTAGTTGTTTTATTGGCCAGTCTTCAGAACCTTACGTTACACAGTTTTCAACCGCAAATACCAGTAACTCTGCCTCTTGGACGCCCTGTGGTGCCACATCGATAAGAAAGAATGTAAATACTTGAGTAAAAACGTATTTCAATATATGGAGTATTCAAAGTGGTTATGTAGAGGTTCGTTATTTTTTTAAGAACATATTCGACAGTGTCGCCAGTGTATTGGATATAATAATTAGAAGAAAAAACTTACCTAACATTAAAATAATGGTACCAAAACTCGGATGCCACTACATTCAAGTTAACTGTACTGCTACTTCTTGAATTACTTTTACAATTTGAATACGTTATGAAAAAATGAATACATTACATATACAAACTGTTCATCCTTCTGGCCATTTATTTTTTAACATTTTGTAACAATTCCTCGGTCATTCTAAGTGTTTAATGTAGTTTTTTAGTTTTTTTTCTTTAAATCCATTGAAAGGCCTCCGGATCCTGGGAGTTTGTCTAGAATTGGAAGTAATCTGAACTGATGTAACTATAGTTATATTGCGTAGTTTTTGTGTAGATAGTTCCAATTACTGTGAACCTTTAATTATGCAGAATGTAAGTAACGTAGGAGGTGGCAACATTGGCTCTTATACATGCACCTTAATTAAATTTCCGTAGAATGAACAGTGGCACTCAAATGTTTTCAACATTTCCCGGAAAAAAACAAGAAAAATAGAAAATTTTCAACATTTTTTCTCAAAAAAAAACCCTTAGGTGTGTTTCTGGGGTCGAACTATATTACAACTTAAAATATTTGACACCCCGTATAAAAAGTCGATTTTTTGAGTTTGGATTATTAAAAAAATATACAATAAAATAAGTACATATTTGTCGCCCAA
The DNA here is from genome assembly GCF_002938485.1 of Sitophilus oryzae. Classification (NCBI taxonomy): domain Eukaryota; kingdom Metazoa; phylum Arthropoda; class Insecta; order Coleoptera; family Curculionidae; genus Sitophilus; species Sitophilus oryzae. Next base: position 580,773 of record NW_022147423.1, read on the forward strand.
TTGTTATTTATTAAACACTTTAATTTTAGAAATTCTGTAATTTATCTTTCATGTTTTTTTACTGGAAAACAAAAATGACATACTGTTTTTTTGATAAAAATGCACTGACTAAATGAGAATGTTTTATTTTTTCAGCAGCAGAATGCACAAAATTAGAAAACCGCAACATACAAAATTTCAAATATCCAATTAGGGTCCCGCGTCGTAAAAAACTTGATATAAAAATATGACGGTGGAGCTGTGAAATGGTATTCTATTATTCAACTAAACTTTGAAATATTTATTTACTTTTACCATTCTTCATTATTTCCAGTGCTGTATATTGGTTTATTGAAAACAAATGTAGGTTTTAGCGTTCACTATGTTTCAGATACTTAAAATTTATTTTTACAATTTCTGTTTTTTGCATTTATGATTGTAATATGTGATGTAATTCTCTAATCTAGGAACTTAATCTGGTTCACCAATGGCTCACAAAAAAAATTGTGAGCTGAACTATCCACTTCATCAGAATTCTATTGAAGATACATTTTGTATCTATTTCTAACGACGAGATTCTGATAATTATGTTTTAACATCTGATGAACAATCAGTGCACAAGGATATATTCTGACACCTTTAGAAATACCGTTTAACAGGTACTTTGACGACAATGTTTACTTCTAGACTTACAAAAAGTAGTATAATGTAATCTCAATCCGGATACAGGTTCAAATAAAGCTCGCTAGAAATTCTAAAGATTCAATTTTTCCTACAAACGTAAAAACCGGCAACACTGTATGCCGCTTTTGATTTTGTCTCTCTGTCTGTCAACCGGTCATTTCTATTATTCTCTGTCTTACACGTTAAAATCCAGACCACACTTCTAAAATGACTAAATTGGTATAGTACCATAAAGTAATAAAAAATAATGAACTTCTTTTATTTTTTGACACTTCTGAATATATTTTTATATCTTTAAAAATAAAGAAAATACAGGATCGTAATTCATGAATTGGAAGTTGACGATATATTTTTTGGTGATATTAATATTTGATAGAGTTTTGTTTGTTTATGTCATTAAATTTGTTTTAGTTACTTTTTTTAAAAAATATGTATATTGTTACTCTTTTGGTAAAAGAATGTTTTTTTAAGTTTTTAAAATTTTATTTTTATTTTAAGGTCTATTGTAGGATAATGTGATAATTTTTAACGGTTGCAACAATAATTTCCTGTCTGATATCTAACAATACTGCCTTGGGCTATTGCACTTACTGACTGTCTCTAATATCATAGTAGAAGGGAAAGAGTAGTTGCACTCTCCCAAATATTTTCTGCCAGTTTTTACAATCTGTCGAATATCGGCAGATTGCAGAGCGTTTCAGTTGAGTTCCGTCCGTCGATCTGCGAGGTTCGAGCGTTGCGTCCCAGCACGGAGACGGATTGACAAAAAATGAGTGCCTTACTGTGTGCTGCTATTGGTTGTAGTAATAATTCAAAAAATTGTGCTTTGAGTTTTTTTTGAGAGTCATTTGTGATCATGTTTGTGTTCAGGTTAATTTTCTCATGACTGATTTCTACTTAATAATTTGATATTATTTTCATTTAAACCTCAATTTTTTATCGATTTTACTTTAGATAACCATCTCTTTCTTATATTATATACTCCAGGGTTGTCGCGACTAACGTCGCATCCCCACGCCTAACCGCCACCTGTTACGATCAAGAACATATTCCTCTTCCAAGTTACGGTCCTCCATTGCCCTTCTGATGGCCTCATTCCAGGATCTTCTAGGCTGTCCTCTTTTCCTTTTTCCAGGAGGTGACCAGCTGTAGACACGGTAGGGCCATCTTTGGTATTCCATGCGTAGCAAGTGTCCAAACCACTTGGTTTGGACAGAAGAATTGTTACTTACACTATATGTGGAAATATTCTGTTTACAAGCAAATTTTTCCTCGATGATCAATTTTTTTTATTTTATTTTATTGTGAACCTATACTTTCCTAAATACATCTCTGTGAAACTATGGCGAGTGCCACGGCTATACTTTGCCTAGTTATAGACCACGACTATACAGTTACGTCAGTGGTCACGGGACGCGAGAACAAGGTCATATAAAGTGGCAGAAAAAGAACAAAGGATTTGACAAGGAGTAAAGCTACTAGTTTCCTTATACTATGCTAATATTTTCCCCTATTTTGGTATCTCATAACAATTTATAGATATTAACCAATATTGTAACTAAAGTAGGCATAAAATTTCATAACCCGGTACCGACTTCACACGACTAGTCATCGTTCTTTACTCGCATGAGTTGCACGTACTGCGAATTCATACCTGTTATTTTTTAAAAGTAACGAGTATTATTTTCTGGTATTTGTAAATAAATGTATAAAATAACAGATAGTTAAATAACAACCCATCTCTACACTAAACTTTGTGAATAACGCTAAATAATAATCAAGGTCGATGCGTCGCTCCGCGTGTCTGAAAACAACCGTCTATTTTTTCCAGAGTTTAAATGAAACTAATTCAGCGGTATTATTCGATTTGCACTGGATTTCACCCACGTCAAATCTCACATCGATTCGAGGTATGATTAAGTTTTCAACATGTCTAGCCGAGGTAGGCATTAATTTTACCTTACCGTTTTGATATTAGCTATCACAAAGATTAATAACCTCCGGCCTAAAATAATTAAACTTTTAGCTGAGCATTAATCAATCAATTAGGCCAATATTCGAAATGGCTTCACGTAATTTCATAGGTATAATATTTAGTCATTTGAAATAATATTTTTTGATAAAATTTTCCTTTTAAAAAGCACACCGGCTAAATAACTACCAGCGGTATTGTTAGTGTATATGTTACGGCTAAAGTCCGATGTCCGGTTAATGTCGACATTAACAGGTTAATGTTTGGGTTTGGTTATGTTTTTGGTTGTTTTGTTGTGTGTTATTCTTGAGATTAACCGGGCAATGTCGACATTAACCGGACATCGGATCTTAACCGTAACATATATACAATAAAATACCGTCATCTAGTGACATAATATTTCTATATCTGTAAATGCAGGCGGGAAATTGAATTAGTTTCTCCTTGACGGCAGGATGAACTTACATACCGCCCAACGGCATAAATACCATCGAAATCAACTTCTAGCCGCTACCGGTAATTTACTATCGGGAAACTATGATCAAAGCTGATTTGGAATTTTCAAACCAAATTCTAAAAATGAAGAACAAATATTAAATTTCAGTAAAAGCTACATGGCCAAAATTATTGCATATAACGATATTTTTATTTTATTTCGCAACTAATATGATTCTTTTTATATTTTTGGACATATTGACTTACTACACGACTAACTAATATAAAATTAAAAATTTAAGTGCAACTAGGCTGTTATTATAATTTTATTTCAGATAATGAGTGAAAATCAACAAAAACAAATTTTGATTTTAAACAGAAAATATTGAAAACAATTTTAATTATTTCTCACAACTAATAGTCTGTATTGCGTCCTCGAGCCTCAATGCAAGCTGTGAGACGACGTGGCATGCTTTCATTTAAGTAGTCCAGAAGATGCTGAGGAACGGCTTTCCATGTTTCGCGCGCAGCAATTTTCAATTCATTTAGGGTACGGTGGGGATCATTCCTTTTGGCAATATGGCGTTTTAGCATGTCCCAAGCATGCTCGATCACATTCATTTCTGGAGACCATCGGTGGCCACCACAGTTTTTATTATACCCTCTTTCTCACAAAATTAGCGAACCGCTAAAGTGCGATGGGGAGGAGCATTATCGTCCACGTAAACAAATTCATCTCCGACTGCCCCTGGAAATGGACGCACAATAGGCTCTAAAACGTCTCTAAGATATGAGGCACCTGTCACTGTGCCATCAATAAAAACAAGAGGAGTTCGAGCTCCGTGCATTATACCTGTCCATACCATAATGCTTTTCCCTTGAAACGGGACAAGGGGTTGAGCTCCATTCAAGCGTGCTCTCCAGACCAAAGTTCGTCGCGAGTCTGACACTCGGCCTATTCTTGTTTCATCACTAAACATGGTTCATTTGCTCTCATCTCCTCAGCCCATTGTAGTCGCGAAATTTTGTGCTGTAAATTAAGCTTTGGAACACGTAGAGCCTAGTTAAATGTAATCCTCTGTCATGAAGTCTTCTTGCTATGGTCTTTCTTGAAATATTTAGGTACTCCTTCAAGGCGAACTATCTCATTTTTAATAGCAGTACTAGAAAGCAAGGGATTACGTCGTGCAATTAGGAATATTTGACGGTCTTGCACAGCAGTAGTAACAGCTATTGCAACTTGACGGTAGCCCTGCTGAGACAGTGTTACTATTCTGACTCTATTAAACTGTGAAATAAGGTTTCTGTGCATTTTAAGGCCAAAACAATGGTCAAATTTCTTCTGAAACCCAAGAGACCACAAATGTACAAGAATTTGTAATAACATTGGGTCTGAACGATAAATATTGTTTACCATATCCATTTTAACAAAAAAATGTTTATTACAGATTATCAAAGCTATGTATAAAAAAAGATTTTTTAAATTCCTTTCCCTATATTTTTGAACGATATATGCAATAATTTTGGCCATGTGGGTATATTGCAATTTACCCGATATACCCTAAAAAATATATATATACCTTATACCCGAGGGGTGTACCTCTTAATACCTTATACCCAATCACTCGGGTAAAAAATGTACACGTACTGCCAAAATATCCTTCCACTGCTAAGCGACTGCCAATGACTATGAAGAAGACTGCCTATGACTGCCATGTAATTATTATAGGCGACTGCCATAAGACTGCCAATGACTGCCAGCGACTGTCAAGAAAATGTACAGGTAATTCCAATAGTGAGACACCACTCGCTTAGACCTATACCTTAAAAAAATAGCTATTGTACTTTAAATCAGATTACATGACCCAAACAGTTATACAGGGTGACAACATTAATATTTAATATTCACCACTTTTAAAATCAAGTTTCTCTCTTATAGTCAATATCTCCGATAGTCAATAAGAAATTCAAGTGTCTTCAAAATACTATTAAGCTTACGTCAAACAAATATTTTCCTAGACATTTTCATTTTTATGGTTTAGTGTCAGTAGATCTTTATTATTTGATAAAATCTAGGTTGCTGTGATATGCCTGACGTTACTTCAACCTAGCTGTCAAATTAGTTCAACTTTAACAACTAGTTATATTTTTTTGTCAGTTAAAATAAAAAAAAATCTCAGAAATTTGCCGAAAATGCAAACTCATCCTACAAAAGAGAGAATTGATATGATTCTTTTAATTGGTGACTGCAGAGATGGTAAAAAAGTTTACCTAACCTAGTGTTCGCTGCTTTCTCATTTAACATGTCAAAAATATTTATTATTTTATGCAATAAAATATGGTTTTAACAACAATACCTAATCGTGGAAACACACAAATTTGGTAAAATAAGCGCGGTATTTCTGTTTTTTAAAAAAGTATACCGCCGGTTGTTGTTAAACATCTACATATATAAAATGATAATGTTTATCTGTGTCGTCTCTACTGCAGTAACGACTTGCTCTAGAAAATTGCTTTTTTTTACTAAATGATTTAATAATTGGCTCTTCTAAAACTGTCGTCCCAGTTTTTTTGTTTTTCATTTTAATAATTAAATAGAAAAACATTTTCAATTATTAAAAATAGAAAGTATTTTTCATGATGTCGTGCTGGGTTATGAGCTTTAACTAATTATATTATATGTAACTTTAGCAACAACTTCGTCTAGTACAGGGTGGCTCGAATTCGAGGCTCATCATTGGGATTTCGAAAACCGTAAGAGATACAGGATCGGTTAAATGGAGGCAAAGTTGCGCAATTTGATGCTCAATAAAATGCCGTATTGCATTTTGAAAAATTCCGAATATATTCGAAAAAAAAGTCGGAATTTTTAATTTTGTTTTCTATTGTTTCCTGGCTTTATTTGTTAAGATAACTTAAAATTAAAAACACATTTTCATGCCCACTTTTTTTGCTCTATAACTCTGTGTGACTAAATATTGACTCTGACGTTTCGGCTTTTGGCGACCATCATCAACTTAATTTTTTTAAATACGGACCTGATTTTTTTTTTTCAATTTAATTAAATCCTTTCATCACTCTTAAAACACTATATATAGTCACTTCGATATTTGCCGACGTTTCGTACAGAAAATTCCATCAACAGAATATTTTATGCAAAAAAAAGCAATACGGCATTTTATTGAGCATCAAATTGCGCAACTTTGCCTCCATTTAACCGATCCTGTATATACGGTTTCCGAAATCCCAATGATCAGCATTGAATTCAGGCCACCACACATGAAAAAAAATTACCTCTCGTTTTGGCGGTGTTCATGTTAATAAATGTTTTTATTTTTAACTCTATATATAAAGCCGTCGAGACGACGTTATACCGCCGGCGCGGCATTAATGTAGCTCATTTTGTTTTAAAGAATAATTTGAGGAACTGATATTACCGATATTGATAATTTTCGATTTTTAAACTGTTTGTAAATACACAGAAGTGAATTCAGGTTTAAATCGGGAATAATAGTGCTTTCTATGATATTTTTGCATGAACTTTACTCCCAGAGCGATTGGAAACCAGGATGAAATTAATTTTTGCGATCGGCGTTCCGGGCTAGCCATAGTTACAAACAAAAATTGAAAAATCGTAGTTTTATTGAGAGCACTGTTATTTTTGTTTTTATCGTTACATTTCTGAAATAAAAATGGAAAAAATCTAGAATCTGAAAAAGTTGGAAAAATGCATTTTATCCTCACTTAAAGGAAATAAAATTCACAGATTTTACCTTATGCGCAACCATCATGGGCGTATTGAAAATGCCAGACCTAGATCGGCGGTTGTCGGCAATCCACCTATTTTACATTTATCTTAATTTGTGACATCATTTGGAAGAGCTCAATAGAAATATAAAAGAACTAAACCTTGTTTGAAAAGCAATTTGACATTCGTGACGTCAGCACTCCGGCAGTCTATGGTGCGTCCAGAGCACATAGCCATCGCTGACGCCGTTTTTATTCGATCATACGGTATTAAAATGTAACACTTACGAAGTTAATAAATATTAACTATTTCTATTTAATCGTTTAATAGTTATTCTGATAAAAACACGCTTGATTTTTTATTTTAGAAATCGTACAGGCTATAATCATTAATATGACTATATTAACAATACTTAAATTAAAATTTATTTGAAGGAATGCTACTTGAAGTATTAACTCCAAATAATTATTAAAAACTGCTCATTGCGTTATCGATGTCGGCGTCTTGTCACTGTTATCTGGCTGATTGGCCGTTTAGGTACCTATAATTTGATTTCAGATAATGCAGATTTTAATGTGCCATTTGTGGATTTTTTATTGGAATTGTTTTTACATATTTGGTATACTCTATGAAGTGCTCATGTCCATTTTTCAATTATTAAAGTGCCTATTTAGATACATTTAAAGTTAATTAATTATTGTATGAATTGATTAGTGTGAATTATGGGTTTGTTTATTTTTTATGAAATGTATTTTTTTCTATTAAAATAAACATAGCTTTACTTACAAAATCACTAGCTAGCCATTTTTAAATACAGGGTGTTAATTAAGTAGTATCTGGCCAACTTCAGAAGGTGATTCTTTGAGCGTTTTTAAGGTAAAAAGTTAATTTAAACATGTGTTCGGAAATGCATAATTTTAAAGATACAGGGTGTCAAGATGTTTCCTAATAGACATTTTTTTATTAATATCTCAAAGATCCGTTGGCCGATTTTACTGAAATTTCGCCGTGTTGTGAACTTTGATAAGTTAGCACTAATTAAATGATAATAATTATTATTTACAACAATATTAAAACGGTAAAAACTTATCAACTTATCCCAATAAATATTTGACAACGCCTTGGATTCATTTGTTTTAATTTTAACGCCTGTTGGCGGTGGAAACCATGCAAGCTTTTTCTTTGTCCTAAGTTGTTAATTAAAAAATAATAATAAATGCTAAAATATGGTAATTAGTCTAAATTTATTATTTATGTGATTCTGCTCTTTCTCGGCATACGGAATGGTTGGGCTCTATCGACATGAGGTGCATTAGTGACAGACGGGTTATTGAACCCATGTTGTAGCATGTCGTTTTTCAAAGATGGGTCCCATATAAACATGACCGAAATTATTTTCAATACTAAAATTGGACTTTGCTTACAAAATACAAGTCTTCCTCAAATCTGAGGACTCAATTGGTACCTCTATCCACATGCCGACTTGGTTTCCAATCGATCCATAATTGAATCCTGGTAGTTTCATTTAGAGGCATTACATCGGTTCCGAAACGTCAGGGGCGTCATTTTGCCAGCCGTCCCCAATTATGCCGAAATCGACACACTTTTTTTTCAATATCAAATCGTTAGTCCTACCCTGATGAAGATGTAAACGAAACGTCGTATCAAACTTTGCAGGGTTAGAGGACCGTGTGCGTCGTCGCATTTTCTTATATTTTGTGTAGTTTGGCAATCTATCGGTACTTTCTATCGGTATTAAATCAATTTCTATATAAAGAATATTTTCTTTATCTTCTGCTTCAGCGTAAGTGTACGTTCATATTGGCACTGCTCGAGCAGTAGGCTTTGTGCGATGCCACTTGAGTGGCGCCGCTAAATAATTTCAGCTGTATATTTCAAACTGTGATTTCAAATGATAGTGTTAACATTGCCGAAAAGGTACGAGCGTTGCTGCGCGTTGCTCGTCCTTTTTTTGCGTCGTTGCTACTTCTGGACTTTTTATTCTATATTTTTGACTGTAGACGTGTCAAAGAAGAAGTAGCGTACAATACTTGCCGCGTTAAATGACATCTTCTGCGATAAATAATGAAGATTACAAGTTTAGGGCACACCTGTTAAAATTCTCCATAAAGAAAACGATTTTTATTCACTTCATGAATAATATATCTTCTCGATTTTTCAATAACGAACATTAATAATAATTAACTAACTTAATTTTGAGAGACAAAGCAAAGCGCCTCTCGTTCAATATGAACACCATCGCTAGACGCTCGCAGCGCAAAGCTCAAAGCTCACCGTTTGAACGGTGACAATATGAACGCGCACTAATACTATAACAGCTATTTCTCATTAACATAAAGCTTGTTATTACAGCCATCGCAAACCAACAATCACAAACAAATTGATTGAAATACGGACTTGGCAACGACTGCCAGTTTAGTAACTAAATAATTAATATCCGCATTTTCAAACTTTTGGGTTTCCGAATATTTCGAGAACAATTCCAAATTTCCTCAATTTTTAAAGTGCGTTGACAGCTGGAGGACCCTCTTCTCGACTTTGCACTGACTTAAGTTTTGCTGTATTACTTGTCGATTGTTAGAACTTCACAGTCACTTTCAAAATTGAAATCTTTATAAATAAAAGAGAGTG
>NW_022147424.1:0-9823 GCF_002938485.1 Sitophilus oryzae
GGGACGTAGGGTTATTATGAACAGAATTTTGAAAGGACGATTTGTATATACACATTAGGTCACTTAAAATAATTTAGGCGTTGTAAATACTTAGTTAAATAAAATGTAGAAAGTCTGAATTAAGAAAAAATCATTTATGTATGTCCAATGCCCATCTTTTTTATTCTAATATTTTTGGTATTCAATCAGGGGTATTCTTATGATATACTGGATTTGAATGATTGTAAATATCCTTTTTCTTAAAAGAAATATTTCTAGATACATCATAATAATACTTGGTTGATAAAAAGTCTTGTAATAATATTAAGCGCAAGTTATAGGGCATTTATACACAGTGTGACTTGAACTTTATATGCAATGAAACTTTGCTAGACCTTAAAAAAATCCTTTATACATAGTATAGGTATCACAATTCAGCTTTCTTGGAACAAATAATGAGTCAAATTTGTCAATAATTTATTTTTTGTTTAATCCAGCTTAAGTGTTTAGAAGCATCCGTAAAAACCATGAAATGTGAAGGATCACAAGTGCCCTCTCCTTGTAAGGCCACACTAACAGAAACTATGCCCCTCAACTGCCATACAGTATCTGCTCCACTTGTCCCGGCTTTTGGGAACACCATACCTCCGCCAGAGTCTCCATTACATACAGATGTTCCTAGAAAATAACTATTTATTTTTTTATTTATGAAATTTATACCAAATTACCGTTTCTGAATCCTGCACAATAGTTTTTATCGAATATGAATTGCGAGAAAAAGTTCCTATTTGAAAAAATGCAAGTGTCTGAAGAGACGACGGGCATTTTCGTTTGCATCAAGTTGGTTGTGAGTTTTCTGTTTTCGTCAAAACCCCAGCCAACTACAGTGCCTAAAAAAAGTAATGTAAAGCTACAGGGTGGTAAAAAAAGAGTTTTTTTTTTATAATAACTGTGTATCATGTATCTTTAAAAATGTTTTTTAATTAGGAATCACTAAAGGAATCACCATCACCTATAATTTTAAGTATATTACACTTAGTTTATACCTAGTTTTCCGATCAGATTTTGGAGATTGTCGTCCTCCTCCCATAAACAACATTTCCTAACATAATTCGTTATTTCTGCTGGCCTGTCCAATTTTAGAAGTGCCAGATCGTTATAGAATAATGTAGCATTGTATCTTGGATGAATAATAATTTGGTCCACTTTCCTGTCTTGCACTTCAGGACCAAAACTTAGCAAACTGTATTTTCCTTAAAAAAAAATAAAGGAAAAGTATTTAAAAAGGATTATTAAGGTATTTTAAGTTCAACTATTTGACAGTAATACTCTAATAAGTACACTACTCAAAACAATTATCGCATATTCGAATAAAAGTAATTATTACATATTTCTAAATGAAGCATGCATTTTTCTGCCTTTCTCTTGTGAGTTTTTTTTAGGATAATTAGAGGGTACATACACTGACATGTAATTTTTAGTCGGCCGACTATTTAGTTGCAAAAGTGAAAACAATACATTCTTATGGAGCCGATCGGCCCAATACTTGATTACATTGCGTGGCCTTAGGCTATGCGTTGACAGACAATTTTTAATCGGCCGACTATTTAGTTGCATATTTGTAACCAATATATCCTTATGGAGCCGCGCTCACATGCAATCAAATGGTGGGCCGATTGACTTTATAAGTATGTATTGTTTTTACTTTTGCAACTAAAAGTCGGCCGACTAAAAATTACAGGTTAGCGCATAGGCTTATTTTATTGAATTTCCCTTCACAGTATCTATACTATTTAAAATGGTAAGTCGGGGAATTCAAAGTGTCTTGTTTTTCAAATTAATAATTATTTTTTAGAAAATATGCTATAATTGTTTTGAGTAGTTTATTAAGCTAAAAATAATTTTAGAAGAATTTTTTTACGAATATTTTATTACTATTTTCCAGTAGTTTAAGTTAATAAAAAAACTATAGTCTATCTAGAGGAAGAATTACCTATGACAATCGTCTGTCATTTTATTTCAGAAGTATGTAAATTCCATACCAAATCATATATTTCGTCAACAGACAGACTATATAGGTATAGTCTGTCCAACAAATCCGGGTATATTTCGACAGACGACATCCAAAAATGTCATGTATTCGCTTGTTATACACTGACTTACCCAGGTAGACCAGTATGTTTCGCTGATTGACAGGTTGATTCGTACGTGGTCTGGTAATACAATGAGCAGCTGTCAAAACAAAGTTCTCTGATATAAGGGTTCCTCCACACGTGTAGACTAACTCCAGACCCTTGGAATAGTAGAGTGCCACATGCCAAGGCCACTGTCCTAAATAAGTGATTATTTTGTATCTTTCGCGCGTAAATTTTATAGGTATTGATAGAGTCTGCCCAACGAGTCAAGGAATAAGATTTCGACAGACTACATTCAAAAAATGACAGACAATACAATTTAACTGTGAATTAAAATGATAGAAATCCTTTCATCTTTGGACAGACTATACGGTGATAGAAATTACCTGGGATAGTGCTTTGACCAAAAGTAATCAGCGGACTCGCCTGCGTTGCTACTGTTCCGCACGAAATATCCTGACTGGGAACACTGAGTGGCCTAGAAGCAGTTTTATTAGATGTACCAATAGCGAAATCACCCCCAAAAAACGCATAGTCATCGTCTTCATCTTCATTTAGGGGATTCCCTAAGGCTAAGCCACTATTAGACGGCCTAAAACGGTGCATTTTTTGTCTAAAGGCCTACACATACGCTCAATTTTGACGTTCAAATCTGATTTGTACAGGCAGTTGGGCTTCAATCCGTAGACAAAATTCAGTCTATTATTAACTTAAAACATTTATATAACAAATAACTATTATGGCATTATCAATTATCAATTTATCCAATAATTATAATAATTAAAGCTTGCCATGTTTCATGTTTATGGAAAATAAAAAGTAAGAATTACAGAGACAGCAAAAATATTCTTTATTGCATAAGCGATCAGAATGCAACTGTATCTCGATAAGCAATTTTCACAGTAAAAAATGTGGTGATTCTATTTTTTTACTGTAGACAAAACTGCGCGTGTGAGCGGTTAAACTGCGCAAACCGGCCTGCACAGTCAGCCTGTACGAAAGAACTGAGCGTCTGTGGGGCTTTTTAGGCTTACCGATGGACTGTGCATATATGTAATGGAGTGATTCAGATTTTACCGAACAAGAAATGATATTTTACATATTTTATTTTGAATGAAAAGCGTCTCCTTTGTATACAGCATGTCCTCGGATTTGTCTTTACAAGAAGAAAAACTTTTTTTATTATTGACATTTTGGGAAAAACGCATTCTTCATACAACATTTTTGCTTGTTTCATTTCCATACCGTTTTAGAGAAAATTAAAAAGTGAAAACAGCAAAAAATAGGAAAGTTATAATTAATAATAACCATATATCAAAGAAAAAACATCGAAATTATATTACCATAAAAATGCCTTTTGAATTTTTGGAATTTGAAAAAAATACAATCATATTTTCTTGTTTTTTTTAAAACGTATAATTTTTTTTACAAGTATAAACGGTTTTAACCGTTTGAGAACAAGCAAAAATTTTACGAAGAATGTATTTTTCTCAAAATGTCAATAATAATAAAAAGTTCTTCCTCTTGTAAAAACAATATAAAAACAAGTACACACTGTATAGTTCTTATATAACACCTAATAGTAAGGTATTATATTTTTTTACTAAATGAGTATAGTGGTATGACGCCTACCTCTTTGTGGTTTCTCTATTTGACGGTGGAGGTCTTCTTATTACACCTGGATTATTTGGAGACACTGAAAGCGTTTGAGTACCTTCTGGATCATTTTTTACACTTATATGTAATTGAGGTTCCACTCTTTTTGTAGTGGGACACAGAGTCTTACCTATAAAGACAATAATTAATAATAATAATTTAGTTGTATTTGTTTTATTTAATAATGACTGTATGATACATGTAGAAATATAGGTGGTATCTCTGATTTTACTTAAACATATTTATTATTACTTCTTACCATTTAACAGTATTTTTGACACTGTAGGTACTATGGAGGCTGCGTTATATTTTACAAAAAACCTTACAGCTACGGGTGGACCTGCCTCTAATCTATACGAGGGGTTCCTGATAGTATATTCTTTGTTATCCGTTGAGGATGTATCTCCAAACCAATTCTGTAACACAATTCTTCATACATATATTTTTATTATCTGCACTTATAAACACTTCTTTCAGTTTTTTGGCTGATTTGGTTTGGAAATCAAAAAATATTAGCTATACTTTAAACACCATACGATCGAAAAAAAACGGCGTCATGGACGGCTGCGGAATGACAATCGATAATAAATTTGGCGAGGTCAAGCCCTAGACGTCATTTACTTCGCCCGTACTCTTCTTTATTTTTCAATTGCGCTTATTGCCAGTTGGCCTTAAGAAAGTTATAATTTATCTTTATATGTATTGAGTAAAAATGATTTTTAAATGACATCTAGAGATTGGCCTCGCCAAAATTATCATCGATGGTCATTCCCCAGCCGTCCTTGACGCCTTTTTTTTATCACACGGAACTTTGCTTATACTTATTGATTTTACGAAGAATGCAAGAATAATTAAATTTATTATCAAAATTATATCATAATAAGTTACCCCTAATAGTTCTGCACTTCTGTCCAAAATTATCCTCAACCATATGCCTTCCAAGTCTTCCTGGGACTTTAAGAGAACCACTCCGTACCATCTGTCCGGCTGGTCCTTGTCCCTGGACTCGTACGTGAAGGTTTCTGGACAGGGCGATACCAGTTGTCCCACCACAACACTGATCACTAACGAACACCAAGTAAAAATCGATATTAACATTCTGTCTCAGTCCTGTAAAAGAATACACAAGACTAAAATACTATTTGTTATTGTAATAATCATAAATAATTGTTTATTTGCAAGATAAACTTGTTGCTTTTGACCTTTTGGTTGATATGGTAACATATATTTCTTAGAAAAAAGCTGGGAAAAGATGAAGAATATAGTAAATACCCTCGAGAATTTCCGGGACAAATATTAGCTAAGTATACTTATTGTGACACCAGCAGAAATACTTTTTAAGTTTATAAACCAAGTTTTTTTTGTAATAATTGCCATTTTATTTTTGGAGTGAAACTTCTTTACGCGCTGTTATTTTTCCTAGTTAGTCAGAGATTTAGGGAGCCTTATACAGGGGATATATATTGCTACAAAACGTTGGATCATTCAATTTATATTTCATAGCCTTAAATATTCCTAGAAAAATTGTTTAAAGGTATTTTGAACGTGATGGAAAAATAATAATTAAAATCAACTATTTTTATTGCTCATAAAAACTCGTTTTCAAAATGTCACCAGCATAGACAAAATTTATTGAAGAATTATAATACTCATAACTTATTATGAATTAACGTAAACAACATATGTATATATCTTTTTGGGTATCAGGATATTAACAAAAAGATTTTAATTGGGATGAATATATTCAACATATTGACTATGCACATTAAAGTACACAAATAAAAATATTACAGCTTTTTGAAAAAAAACTGTTTGAATATCGTATTGTATGTGAAAATTATGCTCTATAATAATTATTATAATAACTATGAACTAATTAATATTTAATTTTTAATTTTTTACAAGTTTGCATTTTTTAAAAATTGACAGAAAAAACAATATACTTTGAATTCGTTTGACATACAATATCTGTTAGTGCTAGAATTTTATCCATGGGCAGTTTGATTTAACTGAGACAACCGGTACACTGGATAAGACACTTATCTACACACTTTTGGACGCTGCGTATATATTTTTTATCTGTTTTAAATTCTCGGTTCATTTGTGATTTTGAAAAACATTATTATTTAACGCAAATTTATATAAATCATGTTCAAAACAGTGTTAAGTGACGATGAATTTAGTTTACGTAGTTTTGAATAAGTGCTTATATTTCTTGGAGATCAAGGTATTTTGAAACTATTGAATATTCCTAGTATAATAATGAAAATACCAAAATCTTTCAAGGACAATGGGTTATAATGGTTTCTTACTTATTTTGTAAGTATATATCTATGTTTTTCACTAAAACATATGTTATTGTTTATTAAAGTTACTTATCACATAAAAATCCTTCCCTGAATCTTGAAAAAACAGAGTTAAATATCAGGGTTTGGAGGATATAATCTTGTGATATATATCATGATATTAATAGCTTCATATATATCAGGTATATATCATGTGATATGATATTTATATGAATATCATGATATATTCGAACCCTGCGAAGTCCATAAAAAAATGAGCGATATAAGTTGTAATTTTTAAAGAAACATTCTGAAAATATTTTACTAAAATTCTTTGTTCCAATTTTAAATTATTCAAATTAAGACAATGAATAGTTGAAAAACAATTAAAATTTTGTAACTTTATATTCGAAATATTTGTTATTTTTGCAAAATTATAAATAATTTCCTTAGAAAACAGAAGTTATTTTTAACACTGATTCTTCTAATTATTTTATAATTGTTTTATTACAATAAATCATTTCGATGCAAGTACACTATTCCCTGCTTGTTTATCTCAATAACAACAAAGAATATTGTTATTAGCATATACGCTATATACGTATTAATTAAAACTATAAAAAGATTGCTATTATTTTTAAATCCCTAACAAAACATACGCTTTGACTCACCTTTTAATTAACTTTTAATTTTACCATCACACATGAGTTTTTTGATTAAAAACAAGCGTAATAATATGTTTAGACGCAAAATTCAGCGTTCAAAACTGAATAGAAACAAATATGTAGTTGTTTTCTTAGCCATGGCACAATATACTGTGGCTATACTGTGGTTATGTTATTGGCAAGCTGTGTTGTGATATAGACAGAAGAATTGAAACCAGTTTAACAGTACATAAAAGCAGGGATTTGAGGAATTTCCGATAAGATGTGTATAACAGCAATCGAATGACGTAGAATTTTACTTAAATGTATTTAAATCGCTTCCAAGTGACTTATATACCATCCAGCGACTTTGTTGAGTCAAGTGAACTCATCAATTTACCGGAATTCAAATGACTCGAACATTGCCTTAACTACAGGGTGTCGGGTCCATCCCTGGTACTGCTGGTTACCCCCAGAGAAGTCCTGAATTTTGACTGAATTATGATTGTACATATTAATTTTTATTTGCTTGTGGTGTAGTAAAAATGACTTTTTCTAGTTTTGTTACTTCGTTTTGTTCAAAAATTGTGTGTTAGTTTTATCTAAAATGAATAAATAATGTGTTTTAGTTAAGTCGATTAAATGTATGCAGTATGCCCTCTGATTGTCTTTACAAGGGGAAAAACTTTTGTATTATTAATATTTTAAGAAAAATGCATTCTTCATAAAAAATTTTGCTTTTCTAAAATGATTTATCCCGTTTTTACCTTTCCAAATTTTTAAAACGTTTTAGAGATAATTAAGAAAAACATGAAAATATGGTTGAATTTTTTGTCCTAAAAATCAAAATGCGTTTCTATGATAATATCAATTCGATTTAATTCTTTGATAGATGGTTATTATTAATTTTGATTAATGCCATATTCTTTGCTGTTGTTAAAGTATTATATTTTCCCAATATTTTCCGATAACTATCATCACCCTTTCCCAATAATGCCGGGACCCAATTAGCCAATAAGCCACGCGACGCCACACTATTCCTCGTCGCAACAAGTGGGCCCACGTGTTGCGACGTGGGAAAGAGTGTACACATGAGATCTGGGACAGACGACACACGTGTGATAGCGTGTTATGGCGTCGGGTGGCGTGTACGCAATACATGTAATTAAATGGAAAAACATACGCACAGATCTTCATGACGTGGGGTAGCATGGCGTCGCGTGGCGTGGCGTGTTGGTTAATGGGGTCCCGGCATAAATGTTGTGCTTCTTTAACATTTTAAAACAACAAAGAAAACGAAAAAGAATTTTTACAAAAGAATGCAAAGTTATATTACCATAGAAACCGTTTAGATTTTTAGGACTTAGGAAGCGAAAATTTTTATGAAGAATACATTTTTCTCAAAATGTCAATAATAAAAAAGTGTTTCCCCTTGTAAAGAGAATCCGGGGACATACTGTATAGAGAAATTTATGTAAAAGTTTAATCAAAAAATGTGTTGTGATTTTTTAATATTATTATTCTTCATTTTTTAAAAAACAAAAGCTCTAGGCCTTCCCAGGATGAATTTGCTAGTTACGCTATGGACTTGAAAGAATATTCCCTGTTGACACGTTTGAAATCAAAAAGCTTCTGCTAGTTGATTCAAAATGGCGACAGTGCGTAGGGCTGTACTTCAAACTTCCAAAATTATGGCTATAGAATTGACAGAAAGTTTATTACGTAAAAAAACAACCCGTAAAACGAGAATATTGGTCAGGAAATGAAATTACTTATGGTGCATCCACTAATTTTAAAACTACTAAAAGTTACAGTTAAAAAAGCCTAGAGCTCGGGCTAGAAATTACAAAAAAATGAAGGATGGATGCAAAACAATTTAGTTTTTTGTTGGAAAAAGTTATAGCCAGAATTAAAAAAACAAGACACATTAAGTAAGGCTATTTCTCCTCGGTTCATGCTGCTAATTTTGTATTTCGGATTCTGTATCTTCAATACACACACATTTTACTGAAAAAAATATATATAAAAGAAAAAATACGTTATACTTAGATTTTTTTTTTTAATAAGGTATTTAATAAATTGAATTCTTCATAATAAGTTAATTTCAGGAGATATTAGCCAGTTGGGCTCCCTCCATGCATATTCCTTTGTGCTTAACCTTGACATATGTGAAACCAAACTCTCTTAGGTGATTCAAGGGAAAGACTTGTTGTAGGACCTTAAAACATGCCCCAAGTTTGACTTTCAGATGTATTTGAGATATGCGTTTGCATGTACCTTCACCAGAGACTTGATGGACAATCTTAGACGACCCTGTGAGATTCATTTCAGATGTCTTTGGAGTGGTCTGTAGATGTTGCAGAGCCCTGCAAGGTGGGGGGTGGATTTAACTTATTAAATAACTTCTGAGAGCATTTTTCATAAGAGCAATATTCAGATATAGAATCCTCTTGTAAAAGTATATAAGTCAGTATGTATACATTTCCAAGAGCAATTGTATTCAAAGAGTGTTTGAGGTTATATTGCGTAAAAGTTTTTCAAATATTTATTACATTTTTTTTTAAAATGGAGTAATTTTCAAAAGAGATACATTTTAGACAAATTAATAAAAGAAAGCTTGAGAAGAAGTTAAATTAGTCCAGACGTCTAAATCCATCAGTCATTTATTAGTGGGAAGAATCATATTATTAAGAAATATAAGTTATCTCAGTAATATGATTTTGGGAAAAAGAACAGTTCTATAACAAACATTACACGATAAAACAGTAATAAACATTTGTAATCTGACTTTCTACTAAACCATTTGTCTTCAGACTTTCTACAGATGATCTAATTTGACAATAAATAAATTCGATGATAAATATTGTTTATATTGTTGAGCAAGTTTTTCAATTGGCTAGCTGGGTGGGAAATACTAGACCTCCTTAATTTAATGGTGTGTTGGGTAAGCATTTATGTAAATAGTAAAAAAGATGGCAATAAAATGTTAAGTAACATGGCGTTATTCATTGGATGCTCACACATGTATTTCTTCTTGTTAAAGATGTGCAGCCGTTTGTCATAGAAAGTATGATTCCCTAATGCACATATAGTGAGGTGCAAATATTGTAATGCAACAGAAGCA
>NW_022147424.1:15480-60019 GCF_002938485.1 Sitophilus oryzae
CTCATTGTGCTTCCGTTCGGGACACGTATTGCTATTAAGATATACAAGGAACATATTGAGACAAACCGCAGAGTTAAGAGTTAACAAAAATTTATCCACAGACACCTTCAACGTGTGTAAAAGATTTTTCAAGGAGCTGTATATCCATAATCTTTTTAAGAAAGATGTTTCAAAATGGCCCTAGAAGGAGAAAGTCGAGGAATTAAGATTAACGGAGTTCAATTAAACAATATAAGATATGCAGATGATCCAATCCTAGCACCAACTTTAGAAGATAGAGGACATGGGAAATCGTTTCAGTTTTAAAATCAACGCTGCCAAGGCCAAACTTATGGTAATAGGACGCCAGCCTATAATCAACACAGCATTGACGGTGGATGGAAATATTATAGAGCGAGTACCACGATTTAAATATCTAAGTGCAATGATCAATGAACGATGGTACTGCGATGAGGAAGTTAAACATAGAACGAATTATGCAAAATCAACATTTTTAAACTTCAAGAAACTTCTGTTAGCGCGATGTCACTTCTTGACTGCAGTGGTAAAATGCTATCCATATTTATCTTACTATACGAAACGATGCTTTCAAAGCTAGAACACTGAACCGCATCGAGGCTTTCGAGATGTGAACTCTCCGGAGACTCTCTTACGTATACAGGCGCACATGTACTTACCTAACAGAAGAGTTTAAGAACTGCAGTTTAGCGGGGAAAATCTTTAATATAAAGTTGAAAAGTTTCATATAAATATCATGAAGGGAGACAAATATTACATTCCTAAACTGATTCTACAAGGAAAAATAGAGGGACGACGAGGCCCAGGAAGAAAACAACATTCCTGGCTAAGAAACATACGGGATTGGTGTAACATCAGCGACGCAGCCACCATATTTCGAAGAGCCGAAAACGGCACTCTACATATTGTATGAAGAGTACAGACAATCGCCAACGTGCGGCTAAGCACAAGGCACATTAAGAAGAAGAAGACAGAGAGAGAATTTTGGTAAAAAACAAACATATCTCTACTTGCTTATTGTTGCTCTGAGGAAAAAACTTGTTTTTGGAATTATTGCTGGATGAAATTTAGTATATATCGTGCCTTGTAATTTGTTTACAATTTCCCTGTTAGTCATCAAAAGAAGCCCTAGCTCGTTCACACGGTAGTTGTTAGTGGTGGGATCATCCTCAGATTTTCGCCACTCTTTCAAATATACATGTTCAATAAGTTCGAGTAGGAAAACCGCAAACGTTACATAGAACTGGTTCAAAATGACAAATACTCGGTATAAAACAGGCCTTAATTATATGGCTAATCGAGTTTAAATCGTTTTACTTTTTAATGCTCCTATTGTATTATTAACTACTTTCAAAAACCTTCGGTTCGTTCAAGAGTGCTCTTATTGGATAATTTTTCCATTATTACAAGTAAGTGTCTGTAATTACAGTTATTGTATTTATGCTTGTATGGGGATGCATGATTATTTGTCTTTTTCTTTTTTAGCGTTAATTACATTAAGAATTTTAAACTTTTAAGCTTGTCAATAATTTTCTTTTTAATGTTTAATTATATATTAAATTTATTTTTGTTTTGGGGGGTGTGTTTTTCATTAATTTTAAACACAATTTTATAAAGCTACTTTATTTACGGTTTATTTTGGTCTGTAAATGATACGTTTTTGAAGTAACGAATAATAATTAAATCAGCTTACAAAGACAGTGAATTTAAAAATTATTAATTGATAATTATTGCCAACCCCCAACTGTAATGATCTTATTTAACTCGTATTAATTATGCACAAAAAAGGTCTACGTATACAGTATGTCCCCGGTTTGTCTTTACAAGGAGAAACTTTTCTTATTATTAACATTTTGAGAAAAATGCATACTTCAGAAAAATTTTTGCTTCATCTAAAATGGTTCATCCCGTCTACAAATTTCCATACCGTTCTAGAGAAAATAAAAAAAAAAGAATATGAAAATATTGTTGAATTTTTCCTAAAGTTCTAAAAATCAAAACGCGTCTCTATGGCAATATAATTTCGTTTTCATTCTTTCATAGATTGTTATTGATAGAATTTTAATTAACGTCATATTTTTTGCTGTCTTAAAATGTTAAATAAGCACAAAATTTGTTTAGTTCAATGCTAGGGATACAAATTTGATAATAGTTATACGAAAATGTGAGATTTTAACAATAGGAAAAAATATGACGTTAATCAAAATTAATAATAAAAATCAGTACATGTATATTATTTCGTATATTTTTCATTTTATTGATTTTATGGAAAGCGCTGTTCATTAAAATGTTGTATCCTATGTTATAGCGCTTGTTTCTCTCTACAATTTCCTGTTTCACAATGTACCGTTTGTGTCGGGGAAGGGATCATAGTTTCATAGTTGTCGATTTTAGAAAGAAATCAGTACATGTATTTTATTTCGTATATTTTTCATTTTATTGATTTTATGGAAAGCACTGTTCATTAAAATGTTGTATCCTATGTTATAGCGCTTGTTTCTCTCTACAAGTTCCTGTTTCACAATGTACCGTTTGTGTCGGGGAAGGGATCATATTTCATAGTTGTCGATTTTAGAATTTTTTTTAGAATTAGAGGAGCTTCCCCACCAACGACAAGGTCTTGCATCTCCTAGGGGAAGGTCGATTTTAGAAAGAAATCAGTCATTAGCGTAACTAGCAATTTGTCCTGGGGGGAGGCCTGGGGTTGAGCCCAGGGGGGCCTAGGGCTTTTGTTTTTTAAAAAATGAAGAATAATTTTAAAAAACACATTTTTGAATAAAACGTTTACATTAATTTCTATATCAATAAATTTCATGACTTGGTTATCAAACCGTGTTCCCGTAGATTACTTAAATACCTACAAATTTTCTAAAAAAAATAAAAATTAACACATTTTTTAAACACAACAAAATAATATTAACTAAACAAAACTAGAAAACATAATTTTTACTACATCACAAGCAAATAAAAATTAATACGTAGCCAAGAGTCATAATTCAAGATTTTTCTGGGGGGTGCCCAGCAGTAACTGGGGGGGCGGCACCCCCAGGCGCCTGTAGTTACGTCAATAATAACCATCTATCAAGGAATGAAATCAAATTATATTATCCTAAAAACGACTTTTTTGATTTTTAAGTTCCTTTGGACAATCCGAGGGACATAGTAGATATAGTAGAATTTTTATATTTATCTTTAACATATAGATACATCTTTAAAACATTTTTTTTTCCTTGAAAATAAAATATTTCAAAAAAATTTTGCATCTTTTTTGAAATTTTTTTCTACAATTTTTGTTTTCACAAAGACATCACACAAGACTGTTTTCACAATTCATATATAAATATTATTAAGAATAAAATAAAAATTATATACTTTATTTTATTCATATACAGGTGTTTCCATGTATAGGTACACTATATAAAACTAATTCAGAATAATAATTTTTCTGAGAAATAGTGAATCCCTATAATCAACTAGTTTAAAATTTTATGTTCTGTAAAAGTTATAATTCACACTTTAAATACCGTATGATCGAAAAAAAACGGCGTCAAATGGGGAATGAAGTTAATGGTGGTTTTGGCAAGGACAAACTCTTAGACGTCGTTTACTAAAAATTGACATAAAACTTGTCAAAAATAAACACCACTAATTATAGAAAGATTATAAAAGGATAGAACGTTTCCAGATGACAACAAATCTATTTCCAAAAAATTATTTTTTCTTGAATTTTTTAACTACACCACTTAAAAATCTCAATTTTTACTCAATATAAAAATAAATTACAACCTTCTTCCTCATTAAAAAAATAAAGAAGAGTACGGGCTAAGTAAATGACTTGTCTACAGCTTGACCTCGCCAAAATTATCATTGAATGTCATTCCCCAGCCGTCTTTGACGTCGTTTTTTTTCGATCGTATAGTAAATATGTAGTTTTGTTGTTATATTATTAAAAGTCTAAACCACAACAATCGTGAGTTTAATCTAGACATATAAAACAATATTTACTTGTAAGTTTATGAAATAACTACTATAATTAAATATAGTAAATTATTTAATATTTTACATCTTTATTTACATATGTCATTTATACCAGAGATAATATAAATACGGTAACGGATATATTTATTCAAGGAATCATAAAACAAGTAACAAAGTAATTACATAGGAAAATAAAATATTTAATGCGAAAGTTAAACAGATTGAAAACAAATCAAAATATCATCAATCAGTCTCTGCAAATATTTTCGGTTTTACCTTATATCTCAGACTTATTTGTTTGGGTATAGTCTGACTTTAATGTTTTTATTTTTGTTCGTTTTTAAATTCCCAAAATTTAGCGACCAAGAACCAAAACACTTCTTGAAAGTTTAAAAAAACAATTAAGGTATTTTTTTAAGAATATCCATTATACATATAGTTATTTAAAATCTTTGTCAAATGTAGTGGGTAGTGGGTATGATATAGAGGTATAAATATATGTACAAATGGTCTTGTATTGCAGTATTATTTAAAATGTTACGTTTATACAGTTTTCTTTTTCGTTATTGAGATTATTGAATGAATATTTATTTATTCTTTATAGTGTGATTTCATAGAGTTAAAAATTAAATGTGATTTAAATAAAAGTCTATACTCATCAGAGAGTGTATAGTGTATAGTGTTTTTCATGTCAACATTGTGAGTATTTTCTTGTTACTTTGTGATTTTTTGTTATTTGCAATTCTAAATACGTATAGCGTGCTATATGAAACAAAGATATTCATATTTCCGAAATATCTTTGTACACGTTTGTCTAAGACTTCAAAAAAATAATTTTTCACAAAACCAAGACACTTAAACCTTCAAAGGTGTATACCGGGTGACACTAAAAACATTTAGACGATCAAATCTATTTTTCCAAGGCTGCTTGACTAAAAATTAGTGTTTTAATACAGCCGTGGCACTCATATAGATTGAAATTTAAAATACAATTTTGTTTTAAGCAAAAATGTCAAAGGTTGACATATGATATGTCATTATATTCCGAGTGTCATTTTCTATTGAATAAAGTAAAAAAATACCGAGGGTGCCATTTCAAATTCAAAAGTTGCAGTGATTTCCGGTGACACAGGAAGTGACCGAAAACAATTGATTACGTCAAGCAATCCTAATTTATGTCACATACTAACATACCAAAAGTAGTTTTTTTATTTGAAAAAAATAAAAAGTTATAGGGGTGAGCCGCACTTTTGAGACGCAGCCAGTATATTCTGAATCTACATAAAATTTCCGAATTTCTGAATATTTTTGTAATTTTATAACGTAATTGTAACCCTAAAATTTTCGACACCCTGTACAATCAGAATTTTGTTTTACAGGTAATGTTTCGAACGATGTACTTCATATTTTTCCTAACCTGTTACTACCTGGGTACGACTTTGGGGCAACAACTAAAATCACCATGTCCTGACGTTTTTCAATATGAACAAAACCCTTCTGAACCAGACCGATGGTACGCTACTGTGACACTTAAAACCGATGCCGAATTGACTGGTGTATGGTTTAGAGTACTGCTAAATAAGCAAACTTTGCAGTTAGGGGTAAGTTTTTTTGTTATATACTTTTCTACAGGAAATATACAGATATAAATTTTATAGCTACATATTTTTCTAGAACTGGTTTGGTGAGGTGGAAACGAGAGATAATAATACAGGGTACCTCATAAAGAACCCAGGAGTGAAATTACAACCCAACGCACCGATGCAGCTTAGATTTTACGTTAGATACAACACTAACGAACCTCCCCCGTATATTTTAACGTTGAGACTCAATGCCAGACAGATATGTCCTGTAGGTGGTACCACTACACCTAGTCCGGTAGTTACCGGACAATTATTCACCAATAAGCCCGAGATACCGGACTCACTGTCGGGTGTATCTGGTGGTACCTCGTCTGGGATTAGTCCTACAGTGATGTAAGTACAACAGTTCTGTACAGTTTCTGAATATCAATTGGGACTGTTTTATTTGAAAAAATAACAGCTAAAATTAACAGGTTTCTGTAAAAAGTAACAACAGTAAGTTATGAGCTTGGTCGAATTATAATGGTGCATGTTACTTTCGCGCGTACCTATTATTTTTTAAAGGTTAACAACTACTGCCTTTTGAAATAACAGTAGGTAGTGAAATACCAGATCATTAAATAATTATAATTAATTAAGTAACCAACTGTCTCATTTTTATATTTTATAGGTAGTAAAGACTGAAGAATATTTTTGTATTGTTTTAGACAAAAACCGAGCCTTCCAATTGGTTCAGGCGATGATGACTTCTATCAAGGCGACTTTAGTTTAATATTAAAACCGCAAGGACCGTCGCCCGACCCGTTGACTACTGAATGTGGAACAGTTATCGTAAGTAACTGTTATTGTAACAAAATATATGATTTGATGCATAAAATTTGTTATTTGTTGAGTTCTAACTTCCAACAGTTATTTTAAATAACAATTACAACTGTTATTTTTAAATAACAGTCCCAACTGTTATTTTAAATAACAGTCCCAACTGTTACTTTAAGTAACAGTTGAATTTTACTAAATTCAATGAATT
The DNA here is from genome assembly GCF_002938485.1 of Sitophilus oryzae. Lineage (NCBI taxonomy): Eukaryota > Metazoa > Arthropoda > Insecta > Coleoptera > Curculionidae > Sitophilus > Sitophilus oryzae. The sequence goes on from NW_022147424.1 coordinate 22,087, forward strand.
TTGTTGTTGACCAAGTCAGTGATATTTTTAAAAATAACAGTTGGAACTATTATTTAAAATAACAGTTCTATATATAGCTATAAGAATTTAAACAGTTTATTATTTTTCAGAAACAGCCACGACCTCTAATAACTCACGGACAGGAAACAACAGAAGGTGAATTTCCATGGCACGCTGCCATATACCATTCGAAGGGTATAGACCTGACGTATATTTGCGGTGCTTCCCTAATAAGCGACTATCATTTAATAACAGTAGCTCATTGCGTCACTAAAAGGAAAAGCCAGATGGCACTAAGTCCAAGCAACTTAGTGATATATTTAGGTAAAGCAGTGGTTTTAGAGTTATTGTAGGTGTCTTATTTATTATTTTATCGCTTTTTAGGAAAATACTATCTACGGGTATGGTCGAACCCAGGTATTCAATATAGAAAAGTAGAAAGTATAATAGTGCACCCGAAATTTAACCCTATGAGTTTTAGTAACGACATAGCTGTTCTGAAACTCAGCAAACGTGCTGAATTTACTGACTACGTCAGACCAATTTGTTTGTGGGAGGGGAATAATCAATTGGACCGTGTTGTTGACCATATCGGTGAGTTACTTTTTGTATAACAGTTGGAACTGCTATTCAAAAATAACAGTTGGAAGTGTTACTCTGATTTAACTAACGGCTTAAAATAACAGGTTTCTGTTAAATAATGAGTCCTTTCTCAGATGTGTTATTTATAAATAACAGCCGAAACTGTTATATGAAAGTAACTGTTGGAAGTGTTACTGTTATTTAACTAACAGCTTAAAATAACAGGTTCCTGTTAAACAATGAGTCCTTTCTCAGACGTGTTATTTTTACATATCAGCCGAAACTGTTATATGAAAATAACAGTTGGAAGTGTTACTGTTATTGGAATAACAGCTTAAAATAACAGGTTCCTGTTAAACAATGAGTCCTTTCTCAGACGCGTTATTTATAAATAACAGCCGAAACTGTTATTTGAAAGTAACAATTGGCACTGTTATTTACAACCGAGGTTAAAACTGTTATATTTTTTTATTATTTTCGTTAATTTATTTAATATATAAATTCTCTAACAAAGTAGAATTAAAGAACTGTTATTTTATAGGTACTGTAACAGGTTGGGGTTTCGACGAAACCGGTAAAGTAACTGAACAGTTGACAAAAGCGCATATGCCGATAGTGTCACAAGAAACGTGTATTTATTCCTTTCCGGAATTCTATTCAAGATTTACGAGCAGTACCACATTTTGTGCTGGGTTTAAGAATGGTAGGTTTATCATATTCATACGATTATTTTAGACATCTTTAGACTATAAACACACTTACTTATTTATCATAAGTAACAAAAACTATACCTCTTTATTTAAAATAGTACTAACTACACACTAGTAGCCAGTTTGTCTTAAAGCCTACCGCGGCGTTGCCGATACGTGAAAGTATTCCTAAAATCAAGAAATTTTTCATAACTAATAACTTATACAGTTATGGACCCCCATTTTAAATTTTTGATAATTACAGATTTTTCGAATATATTTTTAAGATAAATCTTTTTTGTAATAATAGTGCCTTTAGAAAAGATTTGTTTTCTTTATATCCCCCAGGTACTTCGGTATGTAACGGCGACTCTGGCGGAGGACTGATTCTACCCAAACCTGGATCAAATACGCAGAATACAGTATGGCAAATCAGAGGATTAGTGTCCATAAGTGTAGCTTTACAGAACAGGTTTCGATGTGATTCGTCTCATTACGTTGTGTTTACGGATGTTTCGAAGTATCTTGATTTTGTACAAAGTTCTTTAAAAATATAAGACTGCTTTTTTATTACTCTGTGTTAAAATTATTAGTATATAGATTACAATTTTTTTATATCATTTTAAAAATCAAAAGTATATTGTATTTTCTGTCATTTTTTATGGATATGTCATCTATGTCGAAATAGTTTTTTATTGTTAATCTAAGGAAATAGTATCTTAGTCTCTCGCTAGACTAACTTTAATACTATACTACGCTTGAAATAATGCAATTTTGTATTTTATCATTACACATACTTCAATAAGACTAATTCTTGGCCATATTAAATATTAATTAGTATTTTTATTAATATAGATAGATGAGTACTTTTAAAAATAATTAGTTATTTACAGCGGCGTGCGGTCCATGGAAGCGGGGGAAGCACCGCTTGCCTAAACTTTTTAAAGATAAAAAAATAAATAATTAAACGTTAATAATACTGTTATTTTATAACAAAAGATTAATTTAATTTGTTAAAATTATTTATTTGAAACCTTACATAAACGTATCTAGCAAATTTAATTAGCCTTTCACTGCATGGATGCGCGCCTGGGAATCGCCGCCGGTCGCCTATCCCTCCTTCATGTAGGTGTTATTGACCTCGAACGCAAACGACAAATTTAAGCCGGAAAATCTCGCACAGTTGCTAGCCACGGCAGCGATTTTTCGGCCGCCTTCCTTGACTTTTAATTTATCGGGACGGGTTCGCTTGTGATTTTATAGGTAATATAATAAATTAAATCCAAAATTTTATGATGATGTTATAGACAAATTTGCAATGGCTGATAGACGAATAGACCTCAAATACAAATAGGTGCCTATCGCGCGTCATGTGCTTCGGAAAATTAATTTAAAATATCGTATTTTAACTATATAACTTTATGTGTTTTTGTTTGTTTAACAATTTTCGATAGAATTTTAATGGAACAATGGAATTGGCCTCGGAATTTTCAAAGGTAAGTTTTTTAAGAAAATGTAAAAGTAATGTCTCGAAATAGGGTTTTTTACCGATTCGCTTCCCCGCCTATAATTGGCACCGCACGCCGCTGGTTATTAATTTTATATATAATTTGAAAAATCAACAAGTTAACTTGAACACTTAATTTGCAGTAATATACAGGGTGTTTCAAAACAAATGCGAAAAACTTCAGGGGGTGATTCCTTGTTCAAAATAAAGGGTAGTTTGCTTTATAAACGTTGGGTCAAAAGTCAACCATTAGGGAGATATCGCAGTACAAAGATGGCGGAAAAATAATGTTCTTATTTTTTATCTTGAAAACAAAAAGAGATAGACTAATGAAATTTTATGGAAGCATTACTGTTATGAAAACACACTTTCTGGTAATTTTTCACTTTTTAAAATGAGTGGAAGGGGTTGAAATAAACTACCCCCTCATCATTCTTGTTAACGAAATTTAAAGAAAAATCTTATCAAACACATGCAAAAAAAATTAATTTGGATAGTTTAGTTTGTTTAGAAACTTTTTTATCTCTTGTATTTTTTTATAAAACTCACCGATTTGAAATTAAAAAATAAAATGTAAAGCATTACATGTCAGAACTAAAAAATATTTAGATTAAGAATCTAGTGATAATAATGATAATAATAATAATCTAGATAATAACGTATTGCAGTAGGGTAATGTCAAATAAAATAATAGAAACATCCTAAAAAGTGACAGCGGCCGACTAGATTTTTTTCTAAAAAAATTACAGCTGCCCACTAGATTCTTTATCTAAAAAATGTTTTTTGTCCTGACATGTAATGCTTTACATTTTATTTTTTAATTTCAAATCGGTGAGTTTTATCAAAAAAACACAAGAGATAAAAAAGTTTCTAAATAAACTAAACTATCAAAATTAATTTTTTTTGCATGTGTTTGATAAGATTTTTCTTTAAATTTCATTAACAAGATTGATAGGGGTAGTTTATTTCAACCTCTTCCACTCATTTTAAAGAAGTGAAAAAATTACCAGAAAGTGTGTTTTCATAACAGTAATGCTTCCGTAAAATTTCATTAGTCTATCTCTTTTCGTTTTCAAGATAAAAAATAAAAACATTATTTTTCCGCCATCTTTGTACTGCGATATCTCCCTAATGGTTGACTTTTGACCCAACGTTTATAAAGCAAACTACCCTTTATTTTGAACAAGGAATCACCCCTGAAGTTTCTTATCCCATTTGTTTTGAAACACCCTGTATATTCCAGGGTTGTCGCATCCCAACGCCTATTATTATTAATTTGCTTTATAATAATTTTATTATATTTTATAATATTTATTATTTTATATTAATTTGTAACAAATAATATATAAAAATAACTTAAGATTATTTTTGTATTAAATGGGAATCTAAAAATATAATTGTTGCCTAGAAAAAGAGACTCACCCTGTAGTAAGTGTCTTAAAAGTATATTTGTGGAGTTATATAGATAATAGATGTAAATACAGTTAAAATTATTTTTATTTTTTATACACTTATAGAAACAATCTCGATTTAATATTAAAGTTTGCATTTTTGTATGGTTTATTTTTAAAATTTTTTAACATGTATATAGTTCAGATTACAGTTGAGGGTTGGAACCTTTAGGAACTTAGCATTATTAAGTACTATGTCACACACAATATACCAAAACACTTTTTTCTTTTAGGCTTTTAGTTATTGATGGTTAAATGTTAGCATCATCAGCAGATGATTATAAACCAAATTATTTTATTGGTTTATAATCATCTGCTGATGATGCTAACATGGTTAGCGAAACGCGCGTCCAGTGTAAAAGCAAAAGTGTTTGGTGTATTGTGGTGATTTAGTGTTTTTTATTTTGCTATATAGTTCAGGCTAATGTTAAGACAATAAATAATTATTTGCCTTAGTATTATTAAGTAGTTATGTGATATGAGTTTGATTATAAATGAATATTTGCATTTAATAAAGATTTTTTGAGATACCATTTGCTTTATTTTGTTACCATAATATCCATTTTTCTCTGCTAGCGCGTAAAGCACCGTTCACTGTTCACACCCCTTACGTCTTACCCGGACAGGTAAAACGTAACGTGTAGACAGAGCTTTAAATATAAACGACCATCACAAATTATATTTAGCCTAGTGTTGTTCAAAAATAAAAAAATATATCTATCCTTATTTTATAATAATTAGTCAGAATTTTATTTATCTAAAAACCAACCATAATAAAAAGACTTTTGAAATGAACTTAACTGTGATAAAAAATAAAATTATCTTAAAGGGATAAATAAAGATATTTGGGTACTGTATATTTTTTACTGTTACATATATTTTTATTTATTTATAATATACAAATTCTTAAACACTAAAATTTATAGGCAAAATAATAATTCTAAAACAAAATCATATTAGTATATATACATGACACACGCGTATATACTGATGGTTTCAGTCTCAAAAATATTTAAACACATTGTAATACCGTATGATCGAAAAAAAACAGCGTCCGATTGGCTTGAAATGAACATCGATGACATTCCCCCATAAAAGTTTACATATAAAAATGACAGCAATCATCGTTTCATAGCCATCGCCGACATCGTTTTTTTCGATCATACGGTATAATTTATTAGACAACAGGTTTGTGTACAGGGAGACCGAAAGTCAATAAACATACGCGATTACAATTTTAAAGTTGACACAAATAATACGTCCTTTTTTATAAATCTGAATCTCTTTGATAATAAAAATGAAATAAAAATTATTCTCTATGTTTTATCATAATAATAATCAATGTTTACAATAATTGTGGAAAGAAATTGGAGTATATATATATCTACATGCCTATAAAAAATCAATAAAATACTTAAATATTTCTCTAAGCCTACTTATCATAAATGTAAGGTTATGTTATATACAAAAGTAAAGCTATTGCAAAAGAAACTTTTGTATACTAGTGTAAATAACATCATGTTGCACCTTGTACCATATTTTTCAGAGTGTTATAATATTTTTTAACATTTTACAAGCTTGTTAATCTAATATGCGAAAATTCTTATAATTTATCACAATTTTTCTATATATTAATAGTATTTTTGAGTTAGATAAAATACTATTTAGGAGATTTTTAACTGTAAACTATTCTTTCTCTTGGACTATATATAAATAATAAATCTGCTTAGTAAGAATAGTAAAAATATATTGAGACATACATATAAATAAACATAATGCTCCTTTGTGTCCTAAATTCCTACATATACGGCAAATAAAAAAAAAACACAAATCGATAACTTAGATTCTTCGATCCTATATTCTTGCTTGGATATATTTAGCTTTAAAAAGGGTGTCTCCATCATCAAGACATGCAATTTTCATACCTTCTTTATTGCACTATGAAGAGTTCAATAGATTTATCCTTTCCCCGCACCTTTCTATGCATAAGAGCATTAAAATTTTGTACAAAATACTGTAAAATTTATTTGGAAACATTTACTAATTTTATATATTTTTTCCATTTGAATTAGAACATTTAATCCCTGTGTAGCAAGGCATATTATTGTATTAGTCTCAGTCAATAATTAAATAATAGTTATCATCGTTTTAATGTCTCAAACAAGTTCAATTTTATGAATGTTGAATAATCATAAAACTTATAACCTTATTTTCATTGTTTTATTTTGATTTTCAAGCTTTCATCACACTTTCATACTACAAAGGCTGCAAGTGTGTTCCAATTAGAAGTTAACTTTAAGTATTTATCAATTTTTAAATTTTGTATTCAAATTTGGCGCCTTGGACAATAGTTCTTGGCCTGAAGGATAGATAGAGTAGCAGTACTAAGCATGCAACAAAGAAAAAAAGATAACAGCACCTCCTTGATTATTTTAGAATCATTTTTTCCTAGTTATTTACCTATATCCACGCAAGTATATACGATCTAAGCTCACCTAAAACATTTTACTAGGTTATGTTCTCTAGCAAGAACAGGAATCCCCGCTGCCACTCGGTTTTTGTGTGTTTGTCAATTTTATCTGGTCTGGAAATTGGTATAAAGATCCACAGTGGAATTTTGCTGAGCCAGGGCATTTTGGCGATCGCCAGAAAAGCCTGTTCCACATTAGAACCGCTCTTGGCCGATGTCTCAAAGTATGGCATGTTGTTCTTGTTTTGGCACCATTGTTGTGCCCTTTTTTGCACTGATAGCCCTTGGTTCCAAGTCATCCTTATTGCCAAGCAGGACAAAGGGAAGTTTCTGGATCCCTAAGCTGAGGCTAAGCTTGGATAAGAAACTCGTCCTCCAACTGTCCAGAGACTTGAAGGTGCTTGGTGCAGTCACATCAAATACTAAAACAGTTTAATAAAAATATAAACCAAAACATTCTCATAAAAATTATATTCATAAATTAAAAATAAATGTGTAAGTTTCTTTGTAGTCTCAAAGTAAGTAGTACTTTTTTTATACCTAATATTTTATACTATGTAGTTCCTCTTAACACACACATTAAAATATACAATTTTTAAATAATAATCACATTTTTTCAGTTATATACAGATTTTTTCAGATTATATACCATAAAATAAGATAGACATAAATATATCTATCACTGTCAAAGATTTTCTGTTAGCCAGACATTACTATAGGTATGTTATTCTGTATTTTCTAAACAACTGATAAGTACAGACATAAACAAAATTTAATCTTCATTGGAACTTCAGCACTATATATAATATAAATATATAATATACTACACCTAAGACACAACAGTCTGCTCCCTCGATAAAAAGCTACACCCAAAGATTGAAACCTTTCCTGACCTGCAGTGTCCCATATTTGCATTGTTACAGTCCTATAAACATCAAATAAATCATTATATGCATTTACCAGATAAGGACAATAACAAAATATACCTATCATCTATTGTGACTTCTTTTAGTTAAGAAATCAGCACCAATAGTAGCTTTGTATTGGTTTGAGAATTTACGGTTTACATATTGGTTCATGAGGGATGTTTTGCCAACACTGGATTCTCCAAGGATAACCACTTTGAGCAAAATCTCTTTGCGTGATGCCATTTTCTATGGAATAAATACACCAGTTACTTTAAATATAGATGTAAACAAAGATGGACAAAGCTACAAGAAGAGAAATTGCTGTCTTCCTTTGTTTGTAGCTAGACCAAAGTAAAAAATAAGGTAAATGAACTATTAGACTCGAGATACGACGGCATTTAGACGTTTATGAGAATGAAATACTCACGATAATATAATAATTAGATTATAAAATAGATAGGGGCGTAAATATGATGATTATACACAGTGAAACCCGTAGAATTGACTCATGCTTGTCAACAAAGATACGTATTTGTTGATTTGTCAGCTGATTTTCATTGATATACAACACAATAAACCACACTGTCCTATACAATTATGCAAATAACTTATTTAAAAAATATAAATACTCACTTATAACACACAGAATTAGGTCTTCGAACACTTAAAATTTATTAGAAAAACACTAGAAAATTTAACTGCGTAATGATCGCTAGTAAAATGACAGTGACAAAGAAAAATGGCGATGAATGCACAGATGCCAATGACAGATGAATGTTGTATTTATCTGTGGCTAGTAGGGATGGGCACAAGGATGCGGAAGAATTTATATCGATAGGCGATTACGAAAAGTAATGTAAAAAAACGTTTATCTTATCTCGCACATTTAATTTATTATTATAATAATTTATAACATATAATCAGCAAAATATAATTTATATATATTTATAAAATCTATACCATACAAATAAATCTTACTTACATTAAAACAAAACTTAAGTGGTACTTCTAAATAAATAGTGAAATTAAAAAGAAAGTAAAGCAAAAAAATTTATAATAAATTAATTGACAACAAATCTATTATACTTATTACTAGCTAGCTCATGTATATGCACAGCCAAATATATTATTTTTAAATTATTAAAGGCTGCCTATTTTTTTATAAACATGCTACTTACACAATGTTCAAACTATTTCAGTCAATGAGTTATTTTATTTTATTTTGATTATACAGGAAGATATACTTTTAAATGGAATACCATGTAAGTCCTCTAAAATGTTGAAACTATATAAAATGGCACCTAAATTTAAATTAAAGAACCATTTTGAGTGAACATGTATAGTAAATAATCTTAACTTCAATACAAACACTAGTCTCTAAAAAATATGTTTAGAACATAATTTAAGAGACTATAACCATTCATACAACTTTATTCTATAGTTTAATGGAAGAAATATACCCTTCTAAAAATAATTTAAATAAATATATTTTTTATCATTCAACATCGGGCTCAAAAAATTCTTCTTTGCGTTTTGATAGAAAAAAAAATAAGCATATTTCATATAATTCCTCTTAAAATCATTCAAAATAATTGATAGACAATAAATATAAAATGGAAAAATGAGGTATAATAGTATGAAAACAATATAGTTTTGTATAAAAATAAAATTTTATGCCTACTATTTGAAAAAATTCCATCAAAACTGACTTTGAGCACCTCTCCTTGACTAAAGTCTCTTGCTTGGAGCTAAATACTTTTTTGACTTTTGATGACTTTCTCTAAAAATTTCTAGTTTCAATAAAATACTTTGATCAGGACAAAAAGTACAGGTTTAGTACTATGCAATGACTAAAGAATATGAACAGACACAAAATTTGCGGGTTTAAATTATAAGAGGCTATATAGTTTATAAATCTAATAATTTGTAACAGTAAATACATCTGACCCCATTTACAAGCTAATTTAGACATTTAAAACAATGTGAAACAATTAAAATTGGAATTTTAATTTAATTCTTAATTTTTTTTCTCGATTTACCTCAAATAGCTTTGGTGTCAAATAGTAACAATTTATATCTTGGTGTCACTGATCACTGTATTCTTTAGTTATTGGTACTATATGTATTATAAAGTCGTAAAAAACAAGTTTTTCCTTGAAAAATTCTACTACCTGCGATAGTTTTAGTCTAATTTTGAGTACTTGAAGTATGTACTGTCGAGTTTCCTCTTCCGGCCATCGTCCTCTTCCTCCCTCGAGTAATTTTCTTGCCATTTGTAACGCATGAAACTCCATTGTAATGTTTTTTCCTTAAAAAAGTATATTAACACCACTTAATTTTTTTGAATTATTACTTACCTTTTCAATTCAAAAATCCTTACGCCTCTGTTTTTTCTTCTGTCAGTTCTTCCTCTTCATCTGAACTGTCGGATTCGGGCTCGAAAACCTTCGGTGGTTTATCTGCAGCTATCCCATTCTATAACAAATTATACAAGCATTATATTTTATAAGAGTCATATAAAAACATTACTTTTCTGCAAGTTCCTCGGCATTTAGTCCATCCACGTTATCCATGTCGACGTCATAGTTATACAGTCGGGTCTTCGGTTCGTCAAATTTTCATGTGTCGTAGTCTTTTCCAGGGGATGGTACACGTTGTTATAATGTTCATTTCGTCCCATTTCGTTTCCTTTGCTTTTCTGAAAGAAATTTACACAAATTACATACCTAAACAACTACTAGTACAGTGTGTAATATATAAAAATAATGATTGTCTCGATTTTAATACGTATTCATTAAAAATGATTCATTTTAGAAACATATTTTTAAGTGTTCTCCAGTTTTGATTTAACTAGAACTATACGAATTTTCGTAGACGAATTTAATGACTTACTTAGCCGAAGGCTGGCATTCTTGTTTGTCGAAACTACTGGAATTTTTTAAAATGCCCTTTGCGGGTCGTTTTGTAAATTTTCTGACATTTTTGCACAAAAATCGACTGCACTTGTCAAAACACACGGTGGTAAACATTCAATGTCAAGTGTCAAATGAAATTGGGGAGTGGCTAAAGTCACGGACGTATATAAAATTTTAAAGATTCTTATACGTCCGTGAGTTAAAGTTTAAAGCACCATCCAGAGATATAGGGGTAAAATGTTGTTATACTAGGGGGGAGATCAATAAGTAATAATTTAGTAATTAGTAGGTAAAGTTAGTTATAAAAAATAAGATTGTAAGTAGTTTTTATTTAAGTTTTTGTTCTATTTAATGTTAAAAATCTTAAATAGATAAAATACGAATTTTTTATACATCTACGGATGTGTCATCACACCTAAATACGGATATTATATTTATTTAATCTGGCGATACTGGATTAGTCTATATTATGATTGAAACGTCATAAACTAAAAAATATGCACAGGTAATAATAATTAGTAAAAGTATTTTAGTAAACTATTTATAAAATACTAAGATACTAAAAAAACGTATCTAAATACAAAATACAAGATAAAATTAAAAAAAAATATTTCAAATATAAGATGAAAATACATATTTTCTATCTTATATCTGTATTTCAAATACTTGAATCTGAAATAAATCACATCTCTGACGATATTTTTAATATTAATTAAAAAAAATAACCGCCAAAAAAACTGCTAGAATACCTCTATCTCTGGTTTAAATAGAAAAAATAAAACAATTCTGCCCGTAACTTTAGCCACACCCTACTCCTGAAATACAATACGTCAAGTCTTCTTCTGTGGTCAAAGTTGTCAAATGCAATTCAAATAATTTAAAGTTTGAAAAAAATCAATTCAAAAAATGAATATTTCTACATTAATACGGTAGTAGAAGGAAGTACACGATAATTACTAGTTATTTGAATCCATTTTTCTCGTCTGTAATTAATAGAATCACAATTAAAATCGAACGCATGCGTGAATGGTTATTCTTCGCACTTTCAGAGATCAAATTTCCTGAAAAATTGTAGGAATTTCAGTCTGGTTCGAAACGCGAAGAGCTGTGTTACTGTACGTGTGTTTTCTTAACAGTGCTTGTGCCCTATTCTGTACTAGACCCGAATAAATCGACTTAAAGGTAAGCGAATACAGTGTTTTTTCGATCAGGATAGTTAAATAAAAAAGACCTACAATCATTTCAGTTATATAGAATTAAAATATTGCCTGAAAGGTCTTGTACCAGGTGTGCCTCCTGAAAAAAATGCATAATAAATATGCACGCACCTGTATAATATCGCTGAAAATATTTTTGTACTTTAAAAGTGAATTATTTTTGGTAATAAATATTCCAAAAATAGAGATATTTGATCAAGAAGTCCATTCTGAACAATGACATTTTAAGAAATTCATGGAAGCTATTTTATTTATTTTTTTTTTGATCAAAGAGGAACTATTCGTTATTTGTAACATTTTTATCACTGTCTTTTTTACTTTCTACCCTTACGTGTATGGTAGTTTTGTATAACAAAGCATCACAAACAATATAAAGTTTTTTTTTAATTAGTAGGTTTTAAATTAAATTATTAATATATCAAATATTTTTACCTGATTTTGTAGGGATTATACCGGTTAAAATGTATCTACCTCTCTATATTCAGAGTTGTATGTGATCCAATTTAAATTATTTGGACGTGAGCCAACAAACAATGAGCTAAATATATATTTTTTCGAAAAAATCCTTAATTATGTGGGTTTATTTACTTGATACGAATAGAAAAATAAATATAAACTCAATTAACTCGAATTTAAATGGAGTTAACTCAGTTAATATTTGTTTTTAGTATTTACTTTCAAATATTTTAACTAAAAACTCATTAATAGTTAGGATTTTCTTCTATATCTATGAGAAAGTGCACCCAAATGCTAATGCTAATAGAGTAGTAGCTATTTATTTCTGTCATTTAATTAATTTTACAAGAATTTTACCTTACTTGGTTTGTAGGATTTTATACCGGATAAATAAATAAAATTGTCAATAAATATCAAAAACTCTATTTATTTTTTCTTTATTTTTTTTAATATCAAAAAAATATTTTTTTGATAAAATGATTTTGTGTATTTAAAGCTAATATTTGTTTATGCATTATCAGAAATCAATACATATATATTTCGGTAAATCAACTTAATTTTTCTTGAAATACCTATTAAATAATTCTAATTAACATCACTTTCTATACCTTTTCTCGAAAAATAAGTTATGAATTTATTTATGTAAAGTTTGTCTCACGAGAGAATATCTGACAGTGACAGTGAGAGACTTATATTCATAATATGGTGTGGATTTTTAAATGTGATTTTTTGCGTCCCCTCTTACTAGTTAATTTTAATTCAATCTTTGAATACTTTGTCTTTATAAGGCATGCAGTTCGATTGGTTTGCTTATCGACAATCAAGCTAAAGTATAAAAATTAATATTCCTACTCCAGATGCTTGTTAAGGCCGATTTAATCGCGTTTGTTCTAGTCGCCTGTGACACTGTGTCGCTTCATTTGTTTATTCATCTGTCGTACCGAGTGAAAACAATGCAACCCTTTTATCAGGCAGTTAATTGTTTGGACGTGTGTACAATTGTTGTTGTTGTTTTCTTTTTGTTTTGTTTCTCTATCTAAAGAGTAGAAAGGCTATAAATTTTATTGGTTAATTTATTATTTTTGATTTTCTTAATGATTCTAACATGTATAGTGCGGTAATAAGTTAAAAAAGTTGAGGGTTTCAAGGTATAGCAATGCTCCTGAGGGTATGTTCTATCTAGACATCTGAAGACATGAATGGGGTTTCTTGTAAACCTTCAGAGATTGTCTTCAAAGTCCTCCCACTTAGGTGCGCATCCACCAAGAGACAGAAGGTAATGAGAAAGCAAATGATATAGCTAGAAAGGACACTAACTGGACCAGAACCGTTCTGCTTCCCAAGTGGAAATTCAAACCGGAACTCAAGAACTTGGAAGACTCCATCCGCAACCTGGAATAGAAATCCTGCAAACGGTCTAAGACACTCAAAGAAGTTTCTCAAGACTTACGATCGAGAAAAACTCAAAAAATTTTCCTTGATTTAAGTAAGAACAATGTCTCAGCAGATTGAAGCTGAGAAACAACGGTGAATGCAGATTCTGTAGGGAAAATGGGAAACACCATTGTTCAGTTTTCTGAGAAATTTATTAGGTTGACTGTTTCTTCAATATTGGGGATGCTTTATCAGGATTCATCTTCTTCGCGAGGATCTTCGATCATTTTCACAGACTCTACATCGGTTTCTTCTTCTTCTATCTCACCGATCACTTGACTGGACCTAGAAGAAACTTGCTCTTCTTGTTTCTCTTGTTCTGGAGATTTAGAATTATATGTACCAAGCTGAAGTTGAGAATTTTATCTCAATTTTGTTGAGGTCTTGAAGAAATACTGGTAGCATTATCTGCCTCGAAATCGTCGGTGTTGTAGGATGTCTTGGACGAGTCTCTCAGTTTCTTCAGCTTGGTGTTGTGGAACTTCAACTCTGCTCATTTCAGAGAGCGTTATTTGAGTTTTTGGTGGAGGTTCATCGCTGTTCGACAGTTTCCTCCCTCTTTCTCGCTAGGTATCTTCGAAACAATGCTCTTCACTTTGGTTTCCAGGTGCTCGAGGCGCGTTCTTCGTGCAACAGCTTCTGGTGCCATTGTAGCAGTTCTTCCATAGTTTTGCGACGTTTGGACAAAGCTTGTTCGCGCAACAACAGTTTCCTACAAGAAATCACCGAAATTGGCAGCGAATCAAAACGATGTCAAAAATGGTGTCATAAAAGGCATAGTTTCAATGAAGTTTTCACAGTGACAGATGTTCAAATTCTTCAAAAAATTTTGAAACTGTATTTATTGATATTGTAGATGTACTTTTAAAAAGACTTTTATACAGTATTTGATAAAAAGTTCCCAAAAAAAATGGGATTTTTTTATAATGAAATATTCTACAGGGTGTGTCTTAAATAAGAGCAAGACTCACCTTCAGTGATGAGTGAGTCTTCGTACCATAAACTCTGGTACGACTGACTTCGGACATGGAAAACTAACCTCTTTGAAACCTGTCAAGGTCCTGGGACTATAAGATGAGTTATAACTCAAGAAAAGGGGACACAATAGATCTGTAAGGTCGCGATGATTAACCCATTACGTTCTACTGCCTGATTACTGTGGAGGTTTTGCTTGCCCGTGCTCCCTACGCGCGCCAGTTTAATCGCACGGTTAAAACCGAGCAAAACACCCGAAGTGTATGGGTGCCTTTAGTTGGCGAAAAGAAGAGAAGCAAAACGAGGGGAGCGAACGAACGAGTGCTGTAGTGCGTCGGGTTCAAGGGATCCCCGGGTCGTTACATCAACCAGCACGGACTGTGTACGAAATACGAAGACTTGTTGTTTAGAGCGCCGCAGCCTCGAGACTCGGGAGAATAATATATACCAACTGCGACCGATTCTCGGAAAAGGATCCAAGTCTAGACCGGAGGTCGATCGGGAAGTGTAGGGCGCGATAAATGCCACGATGCCGTAGCCTATATACCATAAGATCGAAAAAAAAACGGCGTCAAGACGGTTGGGAGATCGATAATTTTGGCGAGGTCAAGCTCTAGACGTCATTTATTTAACCCTCAACTGGCGTGGTGGGGTCTAGCGGACCCCAAGCAAATTTTGAGGAAGCATTAATTGAGTGGTTTGATGAACAAGAGGCTTCAGTGAGATGAAGATCATCGAGACATTGATTTTCTCCGAAGAGTAACCATAACTCCGGTTCTGAATATATCTTACTTATAGAAGAGAGAAAATCGAATAATCAATACCAAAAAAGAAAGAGATGTGGTATATGTCAACGAAGAAATGACAAAAACACAAAAAAATCTCATGAATTAAATGTGCACGATCCATGTGCGGCAAATGCAGATCCTATATTAGCATGAACTGTATTTGAAAAAGTTAATGTACATTCAAGGTTTGCAGTTTTGTTGAAAATAATTTATGTTTATTACTTTAGTTTCACATTTCAGTTGTTTGTACTTTTAATAATACTCGTAAAATCATAAAATATATATGTTTTTAATTTCTATGGGTCTCTTTAGCCAAGTTATATTTCTGTTGTCAAAAATTCCTAAAAAATGCGTTTTACTTTATATTTTGTGTCCGTTCTTATTACTTTGTTGAAAATTGATGGAAGTGTTTGTTCGCAAGTTTGAATATATTGTAAAACAGTGTTAAAATAACAAGCTTTTATAAAATCATGTATTTTTAACTGAAAAAACTGGGTCCGTCGGAGCACTCCAGCACGCCAGCGGTACAAAAATGCACCACGCCAGTTGAGCGTTAAAAAATGACATAAAAGCTGTCAAAATTAACACTAATTCTAGAAGAATTAAAAAGTAGATATACAGTATGCCCCGGGTTGTCTTTACAAGAGGAAAACTTTTGATTATTTGACATTTTGAGAAAAATGCATTCTCCATAAATAACGTTGCTTTATTCTAAAATGGTTAATCTGTTTATACTTTTCCAAATTTCCATACCGTTTTAGAGAAAATTAAAAAAACATGAAAATAGAGTCAAATATTATATGGGAAATGCTATCGATCGTCATTTCATGGCCTATCGCTGACGCCAGTTTTATTCGATCATACAGTACTATTTCATCCCTTTGATAGATTGTTAATTTGATTGTTATTGATAAGAATTTTAATTATAACGTTATATTTTTTGCTGTTTGAAAATGTTAAAGAAGCACAACATTTATTTAGTTTAATGCTACGGAAAGGGTGATAATAGTTACAGGGAAAATGTGATACCTACTTTAACAACAGCAAAAAATATGACGTTAATCAAAATTAATAAATATGTGCATTAAAACTCCCTTATAAAGTATATACTAACTTATTACGAACCAACGGTTATATTTAAGTATTGTTTTTTGCGTGAGAATAAGGAAATGCATCTTTTTTTAGCGAAAGTAAAAAAAAAATAACAATTAGGCAATTTAATTATTATCATCTTCTTTCCGTAAATAAAAAATTTGTTCAATATACTCTAGTTTGACTTTTTTCTTCTTAATGAAACGCCTCATTCAAATTAAAAATTAATTCAAATCATGACAAGATTTGAAAAAAGATTTTCTTATAGCTTAGTTTTTCTTTGGAAACCATTAAAGTGCTTTGTTATTATTTTTCTTCATTTCAACATTCTTCTCACGGATTTTTTGCAACAAATCTTGAAACATTTTTTCTGTATAGGTCAGAGAAAAAAAAATTATTATGGTCACGTAGAAAACCCATAGGTACAATTAATACATTAATCTGGAAGTTTAAGAGCGATTTTTAGCATTTTAAAACGTAAACAACAAAGTACAAGTTAGCTTGGTCTTATGTTGGATGAGCGTATGTGTGTTAAAGATTACAGACGGAAATATGCGCCATATGTAAAAATAAACCATTACTGCCTGTACTGGTAGAGAGAAAATAGAAAACAACTAGTTCAAAAATAGCCGATACATAAATGTTAAGACTTACCTTACTAAACGAAATATTTTTTGAAGATAAAATGATATTTCCTCTGAATAGTTTCACCTAATTTATTTGTTTCCTCTGGCACTTTAGATTTTTTTGAATTGGAAACTGATGAAATTCTTATATTATTATTATCACTGGAGTCTATGTGGCAACCACCACGCCGAGAAATGTTTCATTATTAGGATGGTGGGTGGTCTAAAGTGTGCCTCACTGGGACGATAATTTTGAGGAAGCATTAATTGAGTGGATTTGATGAACTTAAATAGGCTTAAGTGAGATGGAGATCATCGAGACATTGATTTTTTCTCAGAAGAGTAACAATAACTCCTGGATTCTGAATCTCTTTACTTATAGAAGAGAGAAAATTGAATAATCAATACCAGAAAAAGAAAGAGATGTGGTATATAGCCGAAACCATATGTCAATGAAGAAATGACAAAAACAAAAATTTCATGAATGAAATGTGCACGATCCATGTGGGGCAAATGCAATCCTATATTAGTACGAACTGTATTTGAAAAAGTTATGTACATTCAAGATTTGCAGTTTTGATGAAAATAATTTATGTTTATTACTTTTAACTTCACATTTCAGTTGTTTTGTACTTTTTAATAATACGGTAAAATCGTAAATATATGTTTTCAATTTCTATGGGTTTCTTAGCCAAGTTATATTTCTGTTGTCAAAAATTGCTAAAAAATGCGTTTTACTTTATTTTGTGTCCGTTCTTATTAATTTGTTGAAATTAATTATAAACCATTTGTTCACAAGTTTGAATACATTGTAAAACAATGTTAAAATAACAAGCTTTTTATAAAATCTCTTCATCATGTATTTTTAACTGAAAAATAAATTGGGGTCCGTGGGACCCCAGCACGCCATAAGCGCTACAGAAAAAATTCACCACGCTAGTTGAGGGTTAAAAGACGAACTAAAAACCCTTTTCTACGATTTAATCATCCTGTATCTCTTCTGCTTTAAGTGATTCCCTTTGTAATGTTCATTTTGTAGGAGATACTGAAAATCATCGATTTTTGAAAGTCTTTGATACCAAAATATGTTTTAGAATGTCAACAAGAGTATGAAGCGGTATATTGTGCTGGAAATTTAACTAAAATAACTCTTTGGTTTGTTTGTTATCTCTTAAGAACTTTGTCAATATCGTAGAAGATAAAGATTATATATGCGTATGTTTATATTATATGGCAGTATGCCAGAATACCTACAAGAACTGGTAGGTTTAACATAACATTATACAGGGTTGTTCACCACATACGACACGGGTATTGTAGCTAAACGATTTTCTAGATTTTTACAAATTGTAAGTTTTGGGTTTGTTGAAGGACTATTAGAGCTACAATTTAAAAATATTTTTGTTAAGATACCAGAGTGTCCCAAATAAATAAAAATATCAAAGTTGTATTTTTTTAAATGGAACACTCTGTATATTATTGCATTTTTAGTTTCTACGATTAAAATAAAGGTAAATTTGATTAAGGTTTATTACACTTAAACTTTGCCGTTTTTGAAATATTTTCAGTTTTGCGAAATTGCAGTATAAATTTTAAGGCTTCGTTTCTCCGAGGATATCAAAGTTTTTAATACTAAATATTTACTGAAGTTTATTTATCGATCAGTTATTGTGTTGCAATAATAAAAATTATACTACCTTATACAGAGTGTCTAAAATTTTATTTTAAATAATTACTAGATTTAAACGGCAATAACTTATTTACATTAAATAGAACACCCTGTATATTTTATGAGAACCAGATGCACAATTTAATTGTCTATCAAATTGTATTATACCACTTACTTATTATTCTTCAAGTTTTCGTAGAAAATGCATTTTCTTATAATTTAGACCCCATTTATCAATATACCCATGGAATATTGACATTTTAGATTGTTTTTAAAACAACAAATGTACAAAATGTACAGGCTAGTAATATTATCGTTTTTAGTAAAACGATAATATTACTAGCCCATTTGTAATTTGTATGCAAAAAGAAAACTATTTAAATCTTTATAAAAGAGTATACCATTAATTAAATATACCACCAGTATTTCCGCCCAAATACTAATTAACTTTATTCTAAATAAATGTGGATTTAAATCAGAAATCAATATAATAATAAGTTATGAAAATGAACGTCTCTGTTGTTATAAATAGGCATTTGTCGAAAAATTAAATATCATTTTTAAGGTGTTACTTTTTAACACACTGTCTAATACACATACATAAGTCAGCTTTTTAGTATTTGGAGCAAGTATTATTAATCAACGGAAACAGTCAATTAATGTAGTTGAATACTGGAATCATATTAATTGGTCCTCTTTAACAAATATTTAAACAGTTTTTTTAATGAAATAAACGAACTATATCGACAATATTAGTATCTGTACTCTTTAAAAATTTGGGTCATCTTTAGAAATAATCTAAAATGTCAGTATTCCATGGGTATATTGATAAATGGGTTCTAAATTACAAGAAAATTCATTTTCTACGGAAACTTGAAGAGATAGGTAAAAAATAGTAATACAATTTGATAGACAATTAAATTGTGCATCTGAATCTCATAAAATATACTGGGTGTTCCATTTAAATTAAACAAATTATTGCCGTTTAAAGCTAGTAATTATTTAAAATTAATTTTTAGACACTCTGTATAAGGTAGTAAAGTTTTTATTATTGCAACACAATAACTGATCAATAAATAAACTTCAGTAGATATTTAGTAATAAAAACTATGATACCCTCGGAGAAATGAAGCCTTAAAATTTATACTGCAATTTCACAAAATTGAAAATATTTCAAAAACGGTAAGGTTTAAGTGTAATAAACCTTAATCAAATTTACCTTTATTTTAAGCGTAGAAACTAAAAATGTAATAATATATAGGGTGTTCCGTTTAAAAAAATACAACTTTGATATTTTTTATTTATTTGGGACACTCTGTATTTTGTAAAAATATTTTTAAATTGTAGCTCTAATAGTCCTTCAACGAATCCAAAACTTACAATTTGTAAAAATCTAGTCGTTTAGCTACAATATTTCGTGTCGTATGTGGTGAACAACCCTGTATTTATGGGGATTTATAAAATATAAATAGGGTATAGCCACAGTATAGCCTAAATCTTGTTTGGGATATTGTATATTTTAAATTGGATCTATTTTTGTGGTGTCAGCAAATTTTTATAGGCTATTAAGGCAATGGAAAGGCAGATGAAAAGACCAAACAAGGCTGATCAAATCGAATCATTGTGTTGTTCTATTCTTAGCTATTCCATTCATAGACGTATGTACATAGAAACAACTGCAAGGCGCCGGGTATTAGATATACACGGCCAAGTATGTTATTGCGATGGAATAAGAACAGCAAATTATACAGGATGTTGCCGATAACGAGACCAGCCTGTAATTTATCTTTCCAAGGAGAAAGTCAGAAAGAATTCTTCGTTACGTGTTGTTTCGATTTTATTTTGATCATCTTTATTTGGTTCCCTCCATCTTACACTTGGTCAAACTGCTATTTCTGCTAATTTTTAATAATTTTAAGTAGGAGAAGCAATTTTTAGAAACTTAATAAATTAGTGGTTTCAATTTTTGGTACAAGTTTGTTCCTCTAATTTGAATGTAAGCATTCAGAACGTCAAAATTAGTGGTAGGAATTTTCAATTAGTGGAAAAAGTTAACAAAAATCCGTTTGCCAAAAATAAGCTTTTTACGTCAAGCAGTTTAAGCAGAATCGTGGTTAAGAAATTACCCAACTTTTTGGAACACCCTGTATGATTTTTTAAAAAAATTCAAAATATGTAAAAAAACCAAATAAATTATGCTTGTGCAAGCGTTTTCCCGAAAGACTAACCGTTTTTCAAATAAAAAATATTGTAATATTTGAGGGGCGTTTTCACCCTCTTGGAATTTGAGATTCGAGAAACCCCTCCTGATCGAACCTCTACACCCCACAGTCAATTCGTTTGCCAAAAATCAGAATCGTGATTACTCAATGGTCATATTTTATGAAACATCCTGTATAAATTTATAAAAAATCTTAAAATATGTAAAACAACAAAATAAAATATACGTGTTTAAGAGTTTCTCCGAAACTCTATCAGGTTTTTAACAAAAATATTTTAATATTTGAGGAATTAGTTTCACCCCATTAGAATTCGAGTTTGACAGTTAATTATTAAAATATAAAAACCAAATGCTCAAAAAAAAACTGTATGATCCAACAAATTTTTTGTCTTAATATGCTCTATTTACAGTAATCTTTCTAAGAAAACAAAGAAAAGTGTGAAATTCCGAGGTACCTAAAGTTTACTAGAACCATTTTTTTATTATTTTATATATTTTTTTAATTTTTGTTTAGGAAAAAAAGATATATAAAATAAAAAATGCCTGACGCACCATGCATACCCTGTAAAATATCCAATAATTTTCATTTTGGATCAATCTATACAAGTAAAATACTTGAAAAACTGCTTCAGACATAATCAACAAGTTCGAAGTTTTTTTATGTCAGCACTAATACTCTTTTTTCTTTACTTTTCTGTTATTTATACATTTTTTCTTAATGTTACAGAGTGTGTATATTAAAAGTTAATTAATTTAAAATATTTACCTAAACTTGAAGGAATCCCTTAATTCAGCTAATGTCTTCAATGCATCCACAAACATATTTGAACAATTTGCCCCCGCTACATCGAACATAACTCCAATAATATGCAATACTTGACTCCATGTATTATTGTATTGATAATTAAGGCACGAATGGATAATATTAAAACACTTCTCTAATTTTGAAAAATGTTTTTGAACTGAATCTGTAGTTTCTGTTGCTGGTCCAACAATATCTTTTAAAAGGACCTATAAAAATAATTACTGTGTAATTTTGAATCTATCTAACTAAGATTTTAATGTATCTACCTCAAGACAATGTGTTGCTGCACTAATTACATCACTTTTTCCAGTTAACCACAGTTCAGAAACAGTAGTAAAAAATTTAGGCAGTAAACTCATAGCGATTGAAATATCTATATCAGCTAGATGAACATGAGCTTCTTGCATTACCAGTAACCAAGCCAATGTAGGTTGTATATCAGTGCTCCCTGGTTGATATTCATACAAAGCTGCGATTAATTTACCATTTAAATCACCAGAAATCACAGCTTGTTGTGAAGAGAACAGTGAGTGCATCACTTGAAGACCACAGGATGTAACAATAGGATAATTTAAAGTCATTAGTCTCAATATAGTTTCACAGGATTTTTTTATATGTCCTTTACTAAAACTTTGTATAGTTTCTTTCAATAATCCTAGAGTATGCAGGATGGTAGTTTGCCCAGCTTGAATAGATTTTTTGCTGGAACTACCTAAAATATCTTGACAAAATTCTGCACATTTGTCAGCTGGAACATTATGAACCTGGTTGTTTAAAAAGCATGGTGCTTTAACAATGCCTGCTACAGCATTTTGAGCTGCTTTCCGCCATTTAGGTTTCGAATGAATACAAAAAGGATTTAGTATAGCGTTAAAAATTTGTTTGGTCGTGTCGTGACTCCATATTGCCGCTTCTTGAGCCCTTAAAACTGTAAGATTCCTAGGTTGATTTATAATAACGTTGTTCTCTGTTGAAAAGTCTTTAATATGAGCAACAGTTTGAGTGTAATATCGTTGAAATGTTTCCCTAAGCACTGCATCAGGCACTGTTTGATTCCAATATTTAAAGAGCCAGAACTGCTGTTATTTTGTTCTTCTGTTCTTTCTTCGTTGTTATAAATTGTCTCCAAATGGTGAGGAAATTGAACAGTAATACTCCGTGGATGTTTCTGATCCACCGTTTTGTTTAATTACCTCAGTTATGGCAGCAAGAATAGCAAGCATTTGCTTGTGTAACGCTGAATCCGCATGGAAAGTCTTCATAAATTTGTTATAAGACATGTTGCTACAATCTGACCACTCCGATGCAAAGGATTGCATGGATTGGTATGAGCTATATGATCCCAAACTGCTTTCAGATCCATCTTCAGTAGGTTCAATGTCCATTCGTGTACTTTTCACACTATTAAACATTTGCAGTGCATCGTGTTTTTTCAAAGTGTCAGTCGTTAGAGAGCTTGGTCCAAGATTTACCTGGAAAAACCTACTTTTAGCTTGATCTCTGTATTTCTTCGTCTCTGGATTTGAACTAGAGCTCTGCCCTTTGGCCCATCTTTTCCCTTTCGTTTGCCCTTTTAGTTTGCTTCTGAATCGGCCCATTTTTCAGTTTTGTCTATAATAAAATCGTTTTTAAAGCATATATCTTTACGCATATAACAAAAGCCTTGTATATATAATTTTTATACAATTGTACTTACATTTCTGGCTAATTATTGTAATTTTCTTCAAGAACAATATGATTTTATTATCATTTGTATTAATAATAAAAATCCATTTAAAAATCTTAGGTTAAGATCACTACACGTGCCTAAATGTCAAAATTAGAGTTGGGGAAAGTGTATCGAAATTTTGGAAAATATCGATATTTGGTCAGGAATATCTAGGGAGAGGCTTGTAAAAAACTAACGTAAAAAAGGGTTTCGACGTGTAATAAACTAGATCACTTTTTATTTTATATTCGTTATTAGCAATAACGCTTTTAACAAAATTAAATATCTTATCTACGTAATAAATTAAGCTAAAAATTAAATAATACACATTTTTACACAACCATTTATTAAAATTATATTAGTTTTAACAATAACAATAAATGTATATTTATACTAAATATTATATTTTCGTTATTCCTACGTTGTGCTACTTATTTATTTTTGTAAATATAACTGTATTGAATATTTTTTCATGTCAAAATTAGTCAGAAATTAAAAAAAAACGCTTAAAAAAATATATAGGAATCTCCAAACTTTATACTTATGTTGTTCAATGTTTTCACAACTTTTAACAAGTTATTACAAATAATTATGTGTATAAAGATTTTTTCTTTAAACATTTTCTTTGTTTTTGCATAAAAAATACCGAATCATTGAAAACTGCGTCAATGACGTCTAGAGATTGACCTCATAAAAATTATCATCGATTATCAGGTTTCCCCAGCCGTCTTTGACACCGTTTTTTTTTCGATCAGACGGTATAATTTGTCTATAAACTATAGTAAATTTATTGGTAACCAGAAATTAACAAGAATACCAAATTAACAAAAGATTATTAATTGTGTATTAATAATTTTTGAACATTTTAATATATAGAGACGATGAATGATAACTATACATTAACTATTACTTCTAAATATTAAATTAATACGTTTACAATCCATTTCACAAGGAATGTCTATTAAGATCAATATGTACCTTCAATTATGTAGGATAGAGGTAGAGTAAGGCGGGGCAAAAGTCTGATGTTAGTTTTCGATAAGTGTAAACTTTTAAAGATATCAATTCAAATTTTCACAAATTTATATATGACTTTCTTAAACCTTCCTCTTTACAAGTTTACAAGAAAAACCTGACAGAATAATTAATCACATTTTATTGGCTGAAAAAATTTAGAGTGTTGAAAAATGGGACTTTTACACCCCATAAATGGGGCAAAATCCTAGAAGGGCAAAGTCTCACTAGTAAAAATATAAATCATTTAGTGCCACACCCTGAATTTAAAATGTGTCTGATTCGTTATTCAATCTTCCAGCAAAGATACCTTCTTTTTCTTTTTTTATTTTCTCTTCTTCAGAGTCTTGAAGCACTTTTCTTTGTCTTCGTTTATCTCCTTCTAATTTTCTCTGACGTTCCTCTTCCAGACTTTTTATTCGAGTAGATGTTAATATCTTAGATTTGTGACTCTTGCTTTCACGACGATATTCTTATTTTGGATAAGGAACTATGTCCTTGAGTTGAATAGTTTTTTTCAATTGTGGCTTCCAGGTTAATTAGAGGCACATTATCATCTTCATCTGAGAGTTGAATGGACATCACTATTTGTTTGTTTATTTTGAACATATAAACCCGATGTTGATGGTTGTGATGAAGATTCTCAGTTAGAGTAGGAACGTGTGCAATTGGGTTTATGGCATGTTGTGGTTGGTTGATCGGTTACGCTACTTGGAAGAAAGTCTTCTTCAAACTATGTTTGTCGATAGGCCATATTCCGCTTTAAAGTTTCAAACCCTTTGACGGCTCTTCAATAGACGCAGTTTTCATACGCTTTTGCAAAAAGTCCCGCCACTTGATATTGTGTGATTATTCTGCCAGGATGTGTGCTCATCCATTGTTCACAATAATTACCGCGGCATGAATCGCTAAAACGAAAACTGTGCGATCAGGGGCTGCATTTATGACTGGAATGTGGGGAGTAGCTTAAGATAATATAATTATTTTTTGCATAAGGTTACCTCCGAAAGAAATGCGACGAATGATTTATCTAATATTAATAGAGACTGATTTTCGGCAGACGATTCTGACATGTTTCTTGAAGTGTTTTCATTGGACAAATAATTCTGAGTTGACATATCCTGACTCAGAGACGAACAATGTAGCTTCCGGAATGCATCCATCCATAAGCTCAGCTTTAGGACGCTTTCGAGGAAAAATTAGTGCCGGTGGAACGTACTTTCCACTGGCGCTCATGTAACAAATTGCCATCACAGTCTGACCTCTTTCTGCCGACGAAACTAGAAACGCATCGTTTTCCTCTAGGTGTCAATATCTCAGGAGTTTTGTTTGGCACGGTCGTGATTCCTACCTCATCGGCATTAAAAACACAACCTGCGGTAAAATTTATTTTTGTAGTTATGTCTTCTAAATTTTGAAAAAATAGATCGACTTGAGCTTTATTGAAACCCATTATGCGCCCCACACTAATTTCTTGGGGGATTCTGAGTGAAAACTTGTATCTTTTGGCCGAACGATAGCGCCCAATTCTTTCTCGCAGTTTTCGTTTCCTTATTAAATTTGTGTTGGATCCTATTCCGTTCAGCAAATTCATAAGCAAGACTTCTAAGCCTTAAATATGTCAATCCATAAAATCTCGCATCCATTTGATGGCAATGTTCAGCTAGGATATTTTCTTGTTCTGGCGTAAAAGTCGATTTGAACTGACCCAAATGTTCAACTCCAAACCCCTTCTTCATTCTTTTCCTCAAGCCAGACTCGTCAACCCCAAAACTATCTGCAATCCTTTTTCGAGATTCTCTTCCGCCATTCTCTTCTGAGCTTCATTAACCATGTCTTGAGTTATAGGTTTTCTAGTTGACTTTCTTTTATATGTCCTGAAAAGAGGGGGTAAAACTATTATTTATATTTAAAATGACCTAATAGTTTATACGGGGCAAAAGTCCGGAGTCGGACATTTACCCCGGGGTAAAAGTCCGACTTCGGACTTTTGCCCCATATCGACTTTAGGACTTTTGCCCCAATCGACCTCAACAATACAGCACATTATTACTAGAAGAATAAATCAATGCCCGCCAAATATTTATAGGTTAGGTTATGCCGTTAAGAGTGGAAAATACTTATTATGCACTGCGTTAATATCGTTCATAAGTTATTGTCGCAATCACACTTTAAAAAACAAAAAAAATAATAGGAGACTGTTATAAAAATGTACTTACCTCATTTTTTCCGACAAACGCGATCTAATCAAGACACAAAGATAAAGAAGGAAAAATCAAATGATGATTTCCTTAAAAGTCAAGCCGCAGCGACATCTCATCACCAATGCCCGCAATATTAGATGAAGGACTTTTGCCCCGATAGGACTTTTGCCTTACTCTACCTCCCTACCCTCGTAAATAAAAAACATTGAATCGTTAATCGTTGCCACAAGGGATGTTACTACCTAAAAATTTGGCACGAAATTTAGTACATTTAATATGAAGGAGAATGTTGCATTATTTGTAATTTGCCTGTAATATTTAATTTTTAAATAATATCGACCTTAAATAGCAAATCTTTAGTGAAACTTGTGTTGTATAATCCTTTTAATATTACCCCCAGAGATATAGTTATTCAAATTTTACCTTAAAATATTAAGCGTACATGTAAGATACTTTGTTATTATCTATGTCTACACGCTAAAGAAATAACAACTGTACAAATTAATATTATCATCAACAGGAAGCCATTCCATTTTGTCTATGACTTTTAAAAAATTTGTTTAATTGTTTACAAAAAAATATTTACTTAAATTAT
Organism: Sitophilus oryzae; assembly: GCF_002938485.1. Taxonomy (NCBI): domain Eukaryota; kingdom Metazoa; phylum Arthropoda; class Insecta; order Coleoptera; family Curculionidae; genus Sitophilus; species Sitophilus oryzae. The sequence continues at coordinate 49,413 of NW_022147424.1, forward strand.
TTATTACCTTCTTTTTTAATTCGATATATTAATTGCTTTTTTATTTAAATATATGTTTAAAGTCTATATTAACATTTACTTACTGTAACTTTTATTATTATTATATTTATTTTTATCTAACATTTATATTTTGTTATTTATGTTAAATAATAGCCATGGTATTTTTATTTTGGCTTATATACTCTATAATACCTATTCTACGTTAAAACGATTAAAAATATTAAAGTCTGGTAAATTTTTCTATGTACTATTGTTGTAATTTTCTATCTATATAGTTTTATATTTTATAAAAGGAATATTCAGTCTACATTATTTCAAATAGAAGACTATAGTTCATATCAAATAAACTTTAGTCGTGATTAAGCTTGACCGGCACAGCGTTGCTCACTTTTACTTATTTTCTTTTAATCAAAATATTTTAGGAAACAAAAATAAATTAATTATAAATATATAAACAGGTTTTATATCTACATCAACAAAACTCACCTCATTACAACAGCACTTAAGGGATATAAAGGGCCATTACTACCGCTTTTATATTCAAAATATTCTAATAAGGTTGCGATGATTTTTTTGCAACGGTTATTAAGCTATTTTGTACATTTCGCACTATAAAAGGTGCTAAAAAGAATAATGTCCGACTGCTAGTAAAAAATTTTAAGCTTAAAGTATCACAACACAATTCATTTAAACCAAGAACCTGCAATACAAAACTAAAGTGTTAAAACGAATGATAATGTCAAGAAATAAATAAATGTGGCAACTTGACTTTTTTACGCTTAGGCTACCACCTGAATCCCCAGCGGGAGATTTTAAATTCAGTTAGTCAATACCCGGCTGAACACTAATCCAGGGTTGGCATAAATTTAAAAATCGCGCCCTGGTTACGTAATAAAGTTTACTTAGTATCGGATATATATGTTTACTTATTTGGACTTAACAATTCCTAAAGTATTTTTTAAAACGTCAAGAAAATAATTTAATATTATGTGCAAATATAAAAAATACAATCAAAGTATTCCGCTTTCACAAAATTCTTATTTCCAGCATAAGAAAATGGCGTTTCTGACGTTTTATACATATGAGTGATGTTTTTTTCGTATAACACAAGAACGATCTGCGTTGTACCTACATGTATACACTGTGAACAAAACAATACTAACAGCACTTATGTTTGTCAAATTTCTTATTAAAAATAGTTTTTGGTCCACAGGTAAACTTTAAAATAATAACGTCATATTTTTACAATTTTAATACAACAAATTTACATCAAAGTTAGTATTTATTTATTTGACACACGATAATTGCTATAGACGTTGCGGTACTTCATAGTTCATAAGACAATCGGTTAATCCTTAGAAATGACACAAACTATATTAAAATAATTTTTTAATTATAGTACTAACTTTTCAATCAAAGTAACATGCTATAAGCATGTTTAAACAATCTGTTTTGTAAAATAAATTAAAATACCGTACGATCGAAAAAAACTGGCGTCACAGACGGCTGGGGAACGATGATCGATGATAATTTTGGCGCGGTCAAGCCCTATACGTCATTTTCTTGGCCTTAAGAAGGTTGTAATTTATTTTTTTGCCGAGAAAAAATATTTTTTCGGAAATAGATTTATTTATCTGGGGAAACGTTCTTTTTTTTAATCTTTCTATAGTCAGTGCTTGGTCAGTGTTTTTCTATAATCATGGTGGTCAATTTTTAGTAGTGTGACGTCCGTAGATTGACCTCGGCGAAATTATCCTCCAGTCCTCTTTGACGCGTTTTTTTTTCGATCATATGGTATATCACAATAATAATTTTTAATATGATTTGTTGTAAGTAAAGAAAATGAATGTAACGATTTATAGTACTCAGTCTTGAATAACTTACGTAATTAGACGTAGATTAACTAAAATTGAGTTGAAATACCCTGTAGATCTGGATTATTATTGCCTTGATATTCTCATTTTTCGTCCGATTTGTCTACTGTGACATAAACTGGTTTATACAAAACTATAGGTTCCCTGAAATATTCAATAGTTATCAATTTTAGTAATATACAAACTAAACATTCATTACTGATCTTGCTATACCTTAAATAATGTTCATTTCCATCATATACTTGACCCAGCAAAAAATCGGGTGCCAAATATTGACCTCCCTCCACATGAGAACACGCATGTTCTAATAAAATATTAAATTAAAAAAAAATAATATCTAAAAGTCATAATACTAAGTTCTAAATATAAAGCTACTACTAAAATCTGTCCAACGAATCAAGGAAGATTTCGACAGAAGACTGATCCAAAAAAAAGACAGAAAATACTATTTAGCTGTGAGTTAAAATGACAGTTGGACAGACTATACCATCCTGGACAATTCATTTGCGTGGTCTGTATTTTAATGCATGCGACAGGGATAAATATAAATGACCGGTTGACAGACAGAGAGACAAAATAATAAAAACGGCATACAGTGTTGCCAGTTTTTACGTTTGTAGGGAAACGTAAACTACTGAAATGAAGATAATATATCTAAGCTAAATATAATCCAATTACAGCTATAATAGTAAAATGAGTAACTAATTGTGAAAAATAAAGTTCCAACCCTAGATGCAACATTTTTCGTAAACGCCGTCCAAAATCCGGCAATACCGCATAGAATAAATATATCAACCCAACTGTTATCTCTTTTTAATACATTTGATTTTTCATTAAGCTGTCTACATCACTGTCTTAAGCTTGATTTACACGTATCCGTTATCCGTTGATCTAAGATTCAACGATGCTCTGATTGATCATAGCGTTTTCGCGCCACTTTTCATCCTTAAATTTTTTACTCCAGCCCGTCAACGGAGAAAAAACGTATGATAACGGACGTTTTGACACTTTTTTGGCAAATTTAATCTAACCTTAATAAAAATATAATAGAAAAAAGGGAATTTTAAAAGCGCTGGTTCTTTAATATATCTCTTGCTATGCCTGACTAAAGTGCGTGTCGTCTGGCTGCCGGTAGACTTCTCTGCGCATCACATCTGTACAGGGTATCCCATTTTCGTATGTTTTATGGGATTTCTCGTTTATGAGTACAGATACAATGATGCGATTTTCATATTACTTTGCTACTTTTTTATGAACTAAATATGCTACAAATAGGTTTGTCCTAACCTCATAGTTTCTGAAATACAGGGCGAATTTGTGATGCGCAGTAGTGAACACATCAATGAACAGGCACGAAATTCAATAAATTTAAAACTGCGTAATTTTCTAACGAATCGAAGTCTTTGGTTTGATTTTCATGCATCGATTTGTCCGACGATACGATGATACGATATTAATTTTATTGGTTGAATTTAAATGCTTCGGTGGTTAACCGTTTCTAACCAATCGAAGTCTTTCAATTAACCAATCAAATCGTATCATCTATCGTCAGACAAATACATGAAAATCAACTTTACGATTAAATCAGACCACACGGTTTTAGCCGGAAAGATCGGTATAAGTATATAACAAAAATATAAGTGTTTTATAGATAGCAAAATAAAACACTAAATCACCACAATACACGAAAACACTTTTACTTTTACAATAGACGCGCGTTTCTCTAACCATGTTAGCATCACCAGCAGATGATCAAGTCTCAAAAAAGAGTCTTGATCATCTGCTATTGTTTTATTTTGCTGTGTAATACCAAAGGTTCCAACTCCCAACTGTAATCGTTTTATAGATAATTAGGAAATTTATATATCATGTACTTACCATATTTTATAACTGGATTCTTATCGCTATTTGGTATTCTAAAAGGAACAGTACCAATGGTAACCGGTAAACTGACAGTCACTAAGTCTGGTTCTTTCAAAGTGTCCAGGCTTACCTGCATATAGAAAATATTAAATGTAGTACTCAGATTTTTTTTGCGTCTCTCTCTCAGTCTTTTTCTCCCCTTTCTCTCTATTTCTCTTCCTTTTTTCTCTGTCTTTCTCGCAGACTATAGAATAGAAAATTATCCACCTACCGTTAATACGTAATATATCTGGATCAGTCGACAAATTCCTATTAGAGTGGTTGGCACAGGAGGAATCACTAGCACGTTGCTACTGTCCCATTTAATTCTTTTCTGAGCTTTAACAGGATTTCCTCTAAAATATATATATTTTTTAAATTTATAGGATTAAAATACAGCAAAAATTAAGAATAAGTTTCTGTAAATGGTGGTTTTTTAACCTGACTATGTAATCTGGGGTGAGTGTTAAATAAGTGTAAATATTTTTAAGGCTGGTAGATTTCGATAAAAATATTTTCTCTTTACCGTTTTCAGAGCCAATTTCCAAAATAACCAATTTTTTGCTAAAATTTTGAGAACCACTGGATATCTTTTTTTGGATTTTCTTTCTTGTAAATTTAATGTACGACTTGCCATATTATCAAAGTGAGTTTTAACCAAAAACTAAAAAAAATCAATTTATTTAAAAAAAAAATCCAAATTTAGAAAAAATTCGCGAGAAAAACCTCATGATCCTGTTTTTGGGGTCGAAATATACTACTTAATTAAGACTCACCCTCATATAAGTCGAAATTATTTATATTGCTATCGTTGAATGAAGAAATAAGATGCGCAACCTTATGGGCAATTTCGTGGCACAAAATGTATGAGATTTAGTTTACCACTGCGCCGCTGCGCGCTGAAAGTTGTTTACAGCGCAGCGGATAAAGAATACTGTCCTGTAGTTCTGCTTTCAGTCGACAGAGTGAGTGGTAGCCGGAGAACGTTGCCAGAACTACTAATTATCCGTAGATTTACAGATTTTGGGTATACGTTAATAATACGGATTTTCTATCATTAAACAATTTAATATAATATTATATAATTAAACAAAGAACGGCGTCAAAGTTGGCTTGAAAATCAAGATCGCTGTATGTTATTTCATATGTAAAATATTATGGTAAATGTCAATAATCGTCATTTCCAAGCCAACCAAACAACTTTTCTCGATCATACGACATATTCAGTACCTATAAAAGAATTTTTATTTTTGTTGTTTATTCTATGTTTAACACGAATAAATTTTCAATACATAAACGCGGATTTTTCATCAAATATTTTCGTCAAACATTACAGATATTACACATTTTAATATGGCAACATTGGATATTCCTTCGCTGGCCGAAGATTAGAAAATAAATGTTTAATATGCGTTGACCGCAAGAACGATTGGTCTCCACCGTACGGCACATGAGACGCGAAATCAAATTAGCCAATCACCCATTAGGTTTGCACTGGCTTTTAATTCAACAAAATCAAAAAAAGATTTCTATATCGAAATACTTTTCTGGCTTACCTATATTCAAAAACTACTTGCTTTTGGTCCTTTGAAGCTCCCAATACGCCCCTATCTATAAAGTACTCGCATATTTGCTCTAACCTAAAACATTTCACCGTTTCATTATCCATTAGTTTTACTTACTAGGGTTATAGATAATTGAGAAACTCACCTAACTCGTAGTTTTACTTCTTCTTCCCCCTGATTGTCAATGGTAGCCTTTAGTTTGATACTTTCCCTGCAGACGTAAGCAGACCGTTCAAGGACACATCTTAGAGAGACTGTACCCTTTTTGCAACACCAACAACACGTAGATCTCTTACTTTCCAGTATAGCAGGTTTCTGTAACATAGAGAAGAACTATAGTTTGTCCAGCGAAAGTTTCTATCACAGTGATGATTGTTTATTGTCTGTAATTTCGATTCGGACATGGAGAACTAACCTCTGTAAAACCGTCTCAGATACTGGCTTTTTTCAAAGCCCTGAGACTGTATGATGAGTACTGAGACTCAAGAAGGGGGGACATAACTTCATTAGTTAGTATTGAATTAATCTATGAAGTTGTTTATTCTGGTACTTATGCTTACCAAATAATGTTCGTCCATACAGTCTATATGAGGCCCTATAACAGTGAAGTACTTCATGCCCTGTGGGGGACTTGCATACGGTATATCTATGGTAACTTTGAAGTAGTACCGGATCTGGCCGGGTCTGCTCTCGAAAGAACAGGGTAGGTTTGACTCAGGAAGAGAAAACCTAGAATAAAGAATCTATAGGTATACATTTCATTGTATCAACTGGATATAACATTCAATAATTGTTGGTCGAACTATATAAGCCAAAACGACGAAAGTATCGTAAAAATGAATAAATAAACATAAAGCCTAATAAAATATTCTGTATCATCCTAATATGTTCTGCGCAGTACGAGTCTCATGGACTGCGCATTACATGATTTGAATAAAGTTGATTTAAATAAAAAAAACTTACTTGAAAGGAAACTTATGAACTCCCCTAGGTAATATCGGTATGGTAGACTCTAAATTCTTTTCCCCCCATATTGTTTGACGCTGATCGACAAAGTACTGATCTTCTTTGACCTTCGAAAATATTTTTTTTTATATTTTATTGTCAAAGATGTCAGTAGTAGTATAACTTACAGTTCTCCGATCTCCAGATAACAATACCTTCCATTCTGCATGTGCTTTACCTCTTAGTATAACTCTAATAGCTAAAAAAAATCGAAAATTTGTTTTTGAAAATTAGAATAAAATTATTTTTATTATTTTATTATTAAGACTTACTTCTTAATTTAAAGTTTTCTACAGTGTCCAGGATAACTGTACCGCATATACTCTCCCCAGCATAGTAGTGTTCTTTCTCTAATTGTATATCAACTCTCTAATGTAGTCCATTATATTATTTTTGCTAATTCAATGCATTTAGCTGGTTTAAGCTAACAGAGCTTTAAGCTACCTGGAGTACTTTATTGTTGTAAACATTTGTTCTCAACCATGAAAAAAAAATCATACATATCTTACCTATAGAAAAATGAACGTATCCTAGAATATCTTTGACACAAAATTTGTAAGAAAATTTTGCAATTCAACATTTACTCGACTTATAAAGAATTTTAGCTACTTTTTGACTTTTTTGTCTGCTTAATAAATCCAGGTAAAGACTCTCTTGATTCGGATATTTTCGTATGTCAGCTGTTTTTCGGTTGGTTATTGATTAAAGGAAAGGAAAAACGCACGCCCGCGTCTGATTGGTTATTTATTTGCGGTGATTTCAAAATAAATAGGAATAAATATAGAAATATATGGGTTTTCCATTAATATAATAAACAGAAGATAGTAATGTGTTTGTTTAGTTACGTTTAATATTAAGGCTCGTACACACATAACGTTCTGTTTGTCAGGTAAAACGTTTTAATGACTAGTTAGTTAGTAGTTTTTATCAATAAATAGCATTGTGTTTAGTAAGTATAGTTGAGAAGAAAGAAAATCTCTTGAAATTTTACTACAAAATTGTATTTTTATGGTTTAAATTTTGAGATGTTCTATTTTTATTTGTTGAATATTAATAAAAAAATATAAAGTTCTTGATTATTATTTTAAAATCAACCTTAGTACCTATATTATACAGGGTCGCTGATATGTATGAGAACGGTCGATTATTAGATAAAATATACGAGGTACCGCAAAAAGTTAAATATAAAAGTTATAGGGTTTTACATTATTAATTTTGAATTGAAATATGCAATTATATATATATATATATATATATATTATTGCATATTTCAATTCTTCCTTCAATTTTAAGCAATAATCGTCATACACATAATGTACCTAAATTACCTAACCTAACCTAACCGAATTATGAGGTTCTAATTATAAAATGTTAAACGAAAATTTTGTAATTTCCAGGCTTGATATAATATCATTTTATACATCCATAAATGCTAACTTGAAAACGAATGTCAAATATTATTAGGTATCATAGTTTCCGCAGAATGGCAACGTTAAATGAAACCGAACACATCGAAATTAATTAAATCGAATTGTTAAGTGATCTTTTCAAAAGTCAACAACTCGGAAACGGTTGGTGTGAGGTACATTGTGTGAATCGCGATTAGGGTTCCATTTAAAAAAAATAAACTTTGATGTGCGACGACTTTCTGGTCCACCTTGTATACTTAAGTTTATTACTCGCTAATAGACCTTTAAAAACCCTATAACTTTTATATTTAACTTTTTGCGGTACCTCGTATATTTTACTTAATAATCGACCGTTCCCATACCCCCATATCAATTAACCCTGTATAAATAAAAACCTGCTGTTTGAAGAAAATCTATTTAAGAAAAGCTACCAATTTCTTATAAAATTATTTTATTATAAAAAAATCACATATAATAAAAATACACTTGGTAATGAAAAATATAATAGTTTATAAATATAGGTGTTCTTTTTTTAATTCGTCAAACCTTAGGTCATAAAACATGATTATTACGATATTGTCATTAACTCTAAAAACATAATAATATACGTTATAAAACGAATACAAGCAACAAGCTAAATATATAAAGTATATACCTACCTATATAAAATTGTACAAAAATATGCATATAAAGAGTTTTTAATTTCTTTGAAAAAATATTTTTAGGCACTTTAAAAAATGTATTATTTAAATTTTATATTTTATAGCCTTTTAGTATGGCTTACACTAAACGATTTGATTTTTTGGGCAGTATAGTTTAGGATTAAGTGTATCACAAATATGTTTTATAAAAGTGTATTACGCTACAGTCAATTGTTTACGTTGTTCTGCCATTTTTTCTTTTGTGCTGATCCAGACCGAGGCAGAATCATAGTTTCACTTTTGTTATAAAAAGTCAAAAGTGGGGGGTGCAGTAGAAGGCCTTGATTATATGAGTACGAATCCATTCTGTAATCAAAAATAAACCAATCAAAAAATCTATTATTTTCCTTTGATTATCATCCGTCAAGAGATTTTGTGGTTAGACATTTTTTAGACGCTGTGATTTATAATTGAAACCACTAATTTCGAGATTCTGGCTTTATACCAGGGTTGCCAACCGTGCTCTATTCCAGAGGACAGTCCCTTTTTAACCCTCTGGTTCTCTATTTTTGATTTTGAAAATTGGTAACCCTACTTTATACTTAAAAATTTACTAAAATACTAAAGAATAACGAAAATTACTTAATATACTAAAATTTACAGAATATCCTATTAATTTTAGTTGTATTTTTTTTACCACCAATTAATGGAATAAATTAGTGGTCGCAATTACCGTAGAAGTTTGTTCCTGTAATTTCAAGCATTTAAAACGTCAAAATTAGTGGTAGACATTTTCAATTAGTAGAGAAAGTTATCAAACTTTTAACTTTTCCACTAATTATATTTCAAAATTTGCAAGAAATGTCATTTTGGCCTTTGATTATTTTTCGTCAAGGGAAATCGTGGTTAGAAATCAAAAGTTGATTGTTTTATAAGCTAAATATTAGGCTTTATTTATGGATACAACTGACTAACGCAAGTTGTTGCTCTAAGAATATTTTATTAATTTTAATTGTGTGTTTTAGACACTGTGAATGATCGTAAACTAAAAAGTATAAACTGTAATTGAAACCACTAATTTATTCCATTAATTTCGAGGTTCTGACTTTATACCAGGGTTGCCAACCATCCTCTATTACAGAGGACAGTCCCTTTTTAACCCTCTGGTTCTCTATTTTTGATTTTGAAAGTTGGTAACCCTACTTTACACTTAAAAATTTACTAAATACTAAAAAGGAATAACAAAATTATAATATAAAATTTACAGAGATATCCTATTAATTTTAGTTTGTATTTTTTTGACCACCAATTGGTGGAATAAATTAGTGGTCGCAATTACCGTAGAGAAGTTTGTTCCTGTAATTTCAATGTAAACATTTAAAACGTCAAATTAGCAGTAGACATTTTTAGATAGTAGAAAGGATTATCAAACTTTTAACTTTTCCACTAATTATACTTCAAAATTTACATTTTGGCCTTTGATATACTAATATACTTAATACTAAAATTAACAGAATATCCTGTTAATTTTAGTTGGTTACTTTGGGTATTTTTTAGACCACCAATTAGTGCAATAAATTAGTGGTTTTCAATTAGCGTAGACGTTTGTTTCTGTAATTTCAAGCATTCATAACATCAAAAGTAGTAGACATTTTTCAATTGGTAGAAAGTTATCAGAGCTGCTTTTCCACTAATTATACTTCAAAATTACATTTTGGCCTTTGATATACTAATATACTTTAATATACTAAAATTAACAGAATGTCTCATTAATTTTAGTTAGTTAAGTTGGTATTTTTTAGACCTTGCAATTAGTGGAATAAATTAGTGGTTTCAGATAGCGAACAGACGTTTGTTCCTGTAATTTCAAGCATTCATAACGTCAAAATTAGTGGTAGACATTTTCAATTAGTAGAAAGTTATCAAACTTTTAACTTTTCCACTAATTATACTTCAAAATTTGTTTGGCCTTTGATATTCTAATATACTATAATATACTAAAATTAACAGAATATCCTGTTAATTTTAGTTGGTTAGGTTGGGTATTTTCAGAACCGCAATTAGTGGAATAAATTAGTGGTTTCAATTAGCGTAGACGTTTGTTCCTGTAATTTCAAGCATTCATAACGTCAAAATTAGTGGTAGACATTTTCAATTAGTAGAAAGTTATCAAACTTTTAACTTTTCCACTAATTATACTTCTAAATTAGT